>NC_049248.1:45088522-45403315 GCF_011100685.1 Canis lupus familiaris | reverse complement strand
TCTCTTTTTTTTCTTGCATATTAGGATTTTTTAAAATTTCTTTTTTATTTTTTTCAAGATTATTGCAGGTTCCCTTTAGGTAGTATGTTAAAGATTTATTATCAGTATTATTATTATTATCATTCGTATTCATGATTATGGTGATTTCTGAGCACTAATACTAGTACAGCTCAGAGGAAGCTGGGCCCAACAACAGAAATCAGACAGCGAAAGGGAGGAAGGCATGGGCCCGAGTGACCATGGGATGGCTAGGTAGGATTTTAGCGGCGACTGCAGGCTCCTATCTACCCTGTGGGGAGAGGGGGAGGGGAGAGACCTGCATCTCCTTCAGGTTTCCATCAGGTTTCTAGAGAAAGTCAAGGGGGGGGAGTCTTTCTAAGTGGGGGAGCCCCAGAGAGGGAGAAGGGATATTCCTTGCTATCATTTTGAAAAAATTTCTTTAAACATCTCCCTTTCCTTGCCTGCCTTCCCTCACTTTTCTTTCTTTTGCAAAGAAGGAAATCTAATACACTAATCCTAGCATAAAAACAAAGCCACAAGTCTTCTTCTGCATTTTGAGAGGGCTCCCCTCTAAAATAAATACCAGAGAAGCAGGGAGGTGGGAGTGTGGCAAGAAAGGGGTGAGAGAGGGGCAAAGAGGCCAGGTCTCAGACCTTAAAATCCAGGCAGGACTCCGAAGGGTGGGGGTAGGGACAAGTGTGTGTGTTGGGGCAAGGACTGAGACAGAGTCCGAACTTTTCGCTGTGTCTCGGTCTCCCCCCCCCCCTCAAGCCCCCAAACAAATAAAGATCGAGGGAAGTCCAAAGGTAATAAAACCAGAGCTGCAAGTATCTGACAGGTAGTTAGAGTTGTGAGTGTCATTCTATTCTCTATAAAAGCAAATGACAGTCGTAAACTTCTCAATTTATCCGCTACCATAAAACGAAACTTCAAGGGAGTTGCTAAGGGAGGGGGGGGGGGGATCTCTCTCTTTTTTGCTTAGTCCTTGTTTTCTTCCTTTTCCTCCTCTTCTTTCTCCTCTTCCTCGTTTCCTTCTTCCTCCACCTTCTCTTCATCTCGGGCTCCGGGCAGTTTATCCTTGTTGTTCTCCTTTTTCCACTTCATCCTTCGGTTCTGGAACCAGATCTTCACTTGTCTCTCAGTCAGTCCCAGGGCATGAGAGACTTCAATCCGGCGCTTTCGTGTCAAATAAGGATTAAAGAGAAACTCCTTTTCTAGTTCCAAGGTCTGATACCGGCTGTAAGTTTGCCTTCCGCTGCGCCGCCCCGGAGCTGGACAGAATAGAACCCCAATCTGGTTATGTCTGGGAGGGGGCTTGGCTTTCCCCTGACACTCTTTCTCCCCTAAAGTTCCCCCCCCTTCCATGGTCTCCCCAGTTCCCCTCCCTCCCTCCTGAAGACAAGGCAGGAGCAGGGAAGCAGGCAAGGGCAGGAAAGTTTGGGGGCTTGTTTTGGTTTAGCTTCACCTTGGGAGGTGGGGTGGGGGTGGGGGCAGGGACTGGGGTCTATCAGGAAACCCGGGGATGGCAGGGGCCCGGAGGAGCACTGCAGAGTCCCCCACCCACCCCAGGCCTGCAGTCTCAGGAAACTGGCCCTTGCAGCTTTGTTTACAAGTGCAGAGTGGCATTTGGTGAGCAGGGCTGGGGACAGAGTCTGTTTCCAAAAGAAAGGAAAAAGGTCTGGGGGTGAAGAAGAGGGGCTCTGCTCACTGCCCCCTCCTCGATCTGCCTGCCTAGTGCCTTGCCAGGAAGAAAAATAATTGATCTCCTGGAATGTATCACTGCTTGGCCTGATTGCTAACTGGAGACCAGCAAATAAATCACGGGCCATCCCCGCTGGAACTTGTCGCTTTCTCGCTTCCCCTTTTACTTCGAAATTGGGCCAGGAGGGGCCACCCCTGGAGGGGCTCATGGCCTGAGCCACTCTGAAGGTGTCAGGCAAAGCCCACAAACCTTTGACTGGGGACAGCTCGGCTTGGGTCCTCTGGACCCCTGAGCCCTCTAATCTGCATGGCCCCTCTCCTCCCCTGCCCTCTCTTCTCTCCTCCCTGGCTCCCTCTCTTCTCTCCAACTGCGGGAAGTAAAGCAAAGTTGGGGTGGTGGCCTTGAGGCTAGTTGTCTGCGAGGGGGCGGTGGGTACCCCCAGAGAGCCGGGGCACCTGTCCTTGGGGGTCCTGTCACCCTGAGGTCCAGGTAGGGGAGGGAAACAGAGGTCCCCCTTGTCCCCAAGACAGCCTGGCCACTGTTGTGGGGACTGAGGCTTTCTGCCTTGTGGAGAGGCTGCTTTGCTCCAGAGGCTGATAGCCTCAGGGTGCTCGGGCCCCTGGCCAGCCGCCTCCCCAACTCCGACCTCAGAGGTGGCCAGAGGCGGGGACGGAGAGGGAGACAGGCAGACAAACAGCCGGCCCCGGAGGTGGGAGGTGGGAGGTGGGAGGTGGAGGGCAGGATCGGAAAGCCTCTGCGCCCGGCCACCACCTTCACCCCCGGCGCCCGCGGACCCCAGGCGAGCCCCGAGCCCCACCCCCAGCTGACCCTCCCCACCTCCAGAAACCCACTCGGGCCGGGGGTGGGGCCGGAGAGACCCCAAAGCCAGGAGGGGAGAGGACGAGGGCAGACAAGAAAGGAGGCGAGGGAGGGGGGGAAGACCCCGGAGCGCGGGCGACCGAGGGGGAAAGAGAAAAGGCTTCTCACCGTGGGGTCTCATCCATGGAAACATGAGGCTGGGAGACGAGTTTTGATTTAAGTGGCCTTGTCCTTCGCTACTGTTAGTGTTGGCGGAGGATTTACAGTCGGGATATTGCACCACGCTCGCCTCTTGCTGGGCCCCATAAAGGGACTGTCTGGGGAGCGCCTCGTAGCCATAGAATTTGGAGGCGTCTCCGTGGCAGCTCAGCGAGCACGGGTTCTGCTGGTAGCCCGGGCTGGAGATGCCCGAGGCGCCGTGGTGGAAGAAGTCCTGG
Organism: Canis lupus familiaris; assembly: GCF_011100685.1. Taxonomy (NCBI): domain Eukaryota; kingdom Metazoa; phylum Chordata; class Mammalia; order Carnivora; family Canidae; genus Canis; species Canis lupus. Next base: position 45,400,357 of record NC_049248.1, on the reverse strand, counting down.
ACGTGGTGCGAGGCGTGCTGGAAGCCGGGCGCCGAGCCGCCGGGCCCGTACACGAGCGCGGGGCTGCGGCCCACGCCCTGCGGGAAGCGGCAGTCGTAGTAGGCCGGCTCCAGGGACTCGCCGCCTTTGTACTTGGAGAACAGGGGGTTGACGAAGTAGGAGCTCATGCTGGGCACATGAACCCGCCGCCCCTCCCCTGCGGCCGCCGCTCCCGCCCGGCCCGCGCCCGCGCCCCCGCGCCCCCCGCGCCCTCCGCGCCCTCCGCGCCCCGCACCGGGCTGGGCTCCGCGGGCCGCGCTGCGCTCCGGGCTCGGCGTGCAGCTCGCGCTCCCGCACTTGGCGCCTCGCTCTAACAGCCCGGGCGAATTCCTCCGGCTCCGGCGGCGGCGGCGCTTACACGCGATTCGCGTTCATCAATCCACGACATGAAGACAGGCGAGAGGGAGAGAGAGAGGGAGAGGGAGAGGAGGGAGAGCGAGCGAGAGCGAGAGCGAGAGCGAGAGGGAGAGGGAGAGGGAGAGGGAGAGGCAGAGCCGGCGGGGCTTGAGGGGTTCAGGGCTGGGGGACCGCGAGGAAGGGGAGGGGAGGGGAGGGCGCGAGGGCGGGGGTGTGGTGTGGGGGGAGCCAGCCCCGGCTCGGGCGGGGGCGGCCTCTCCAAGGTGCGCGCTCACAGCCCAAGGTGCCTCTCCCCAGCCCCCTCCCGCCTCGCCTGCCCTCGGACCCAGACACCTGAGCCCGCGGGTCAACTCAGGTTACCTCAACAGGTACGAGACCCTCCCCCTCCCCCTCCCCCTCCCCCGCCGCCGGGCGTGCCGGAGCAGGGCCCCTATCCCCAGAGATGGGCTCCCCAGGGGGTCCTCAGGTCTGGGACTCCCAAGGGGCGAGCGCAGCAGCACAGCAGCCCCCCTCCCTGCAGCCCTAAGGGGGGTCTCCTGCCCCTCCTGCCCCCACCCCTAAGACTCGGTGCCTGCCTGCTGTGGGCAGAGGAGGCGGGCGGAGGTGGGGGCGCTCACACGCCCCTTCACACACGGGCTCCTGCCTCCAAGCTTGGCCAGGGGTGCTGACAGCAAAGCAGTGGATGGGGACAGAGGACAGGGCAGCCGGCGGGTCCCCAGCCTTTGGCTGGGCTGATCCGGGCTGCTCCCTCTCGGGGACTATTCCTATCTGCAGCAGGCCTCTTACTCGTCCCCGCGTACTCTAACCCCATAGGAAATGCCAGCTGGGCCTGGAGGGGCCCCTTGGCTCCGCCGCACCCCCTGCTTCCCCAGGCAGGCTGCCCAGGCCGGGATGTGGATGGGAACTGTCAACAGACACTCTTTAAATATTTACCCACAGTTTCTCTAGGGGGTTCCTCGCCCATCCCCGAGAGACTAGGTGAATTCAAGGTAATTCTAACGGATAAAAGAACCTCAGTCCATCAACACCCTTCTCTGGCCATAAGTGTGCACGGTTATGTGGGGCTTAACACAGACAGAGGGAAAAAGGAGAAAGTGAGGGAGCTGTGAATACTACGTGTGCTGTGTGCATACGAATGAGAAAGAGGAATTAGAGAATGATTTTTTCCGGTCCTCCCCTTCCACGGTGGCTGAGGCCGTTACACACAGGGCAGTAGTGGGGCACATTCAGGATACACACGTCCTGGATGGGCTACCTTCCACCCTGAGACGGCGTCGCATGCAGACTCCCCCAACTGTCATGCATGCCTGGAAGCACCCCTCTCCCCTCACGGGCACCGTGCACCCAGGCACGCAGGGAAATAATACCTGACGGACACGCCTGCGTCTTTAGCTTTTTGCATCACGAAAAATTTTGCTGCCTATTTTCTTTCCACATCCTGGGCTTTCAGGTTTGGATGAGGAAGGAGGCTGTTAGAAAACCACATCTTTCCTTCCCCATCAGGAGCCCAGCCCTGGGGATGGATGAAGGAATGGCAGGGCAGGAAAGTATGGTGTAGAACAACACCACCCCCCTGCCCCCGCCCATGCCCAGTCCCTATATCATCTAAATAATCTCTGGGAAAATGGCCCCTGTCAGTCAAATTCACAAAGGAGATTCAAGGGTGCCTCAGCAAAAGACACTTCCAGGATCCCTTGAATTTGGAGGAACCCACCTCCACCTGACTTAGGGTCTGCCCAAACTCTGCAACGTCCAGAACTCTGGCCCTGGAGCAGCAGGAGGGGAGGGCCAGAGGAGGGCTGCGCCAGGGCTGCAGGCCTCCCTGGGGTCCAGGACAGCTGGGAGGGGGCATGTGGGGGGGGGGAGGGGGCCTCCTCCACCAGCACAGCAGGCTCCAGCCTTGCTTCCAGCCCCTGCCTTCTCTGATCCTCCTCTGCTCAGAGTACCAAGCTGAACCCGATAGGCTCTGGGCTCCCAGCATCTGGGTCACTGGGGACTGTCATAAATATTTTCCCTTCCCTGCCTGGAAAGAGGAGGCTCGGCAGGCCAGACCCGCTGTGGGGCCTGCGCCTTATCTTTTAGAGGGTGTGTGTGGGGGGGATATCTCGACATTTTATGGTCCAGCGAAAACCCTGCCACAGAGCTATTCTTACAGGCCTTTGTGTCTTGGAATGCGACTGTCCCGAGTGTGCCGCCACCACCGTCTGCTCTGAGAGCCCACCAGTCCTGAATCCCCCGGCTGGACTCGATTTCCCCCCCTCCTTTTTTTGTTTGTTTTGTTTTGGGAAGGGTGTCCCTTGCCTTTTCTTGTTTTTTTTTTTTTTCATTTGATTCTCCTTTTCATGATTATGATTATGATTATTTTTTTTTCTTTTCCACGTGTCTGGTTGATGCGGCTCCGGGAGCTTGGAGATGGAGGAACCCCGAGCAGCCACCCTCGCCGGGGCGTCCCCGGCCTCCCCGGGCCTGCTCCGCCCTCCTCGGTACCACGGATTTCGGTTCGTCTGTCCGGGTCATCCTGCCTTCTTGTGTCAATCACGCGCGGCCTGCTCGGCGCTTATCGCCTTCCTTATCGCCTTCGCCAGCGGCGGGTTTCGACGCCCGCGCTCCCGAGCCCCTGGAGCCTGCGGCCCGAGCCGGGGCCCGTGTCCCGCCGCCACGCGCGATTTGTTTGCACCTCGCAGGTGAGAGGATGGCTTTGCTCGCAGCGGCGGGCCGGGCCGGGCCGGGCCGGGCGCGGGGCCTCCTCGGCGGCTCGCGGGCGCCGGCCTCCGATGTCAGCGCGGCCGGGCCGCCCGGGCCCCGCCGCCGCCTCTAACATTGAGCAACAGCGCCACCTCGCGTCCGCTCGCCCCCACGCAGCGCGGCCCCGCCAGGGCCCGCGGCCGGGGCGAGCAGGTCCCCGCCTTGGCCCCCAAGGTGGGAGGTCAGAGGCAGGAGTCTCCAAGCGGGCGCGCCACGGGGGGGGGGTCCCCAGTAGGGAGCTCCCCCGGGGACCGCCGTCCTTTTAGCTTCCCAAGGTCTCCAGATAAGCCTTGTCAACGGTTTCACGCTCTTTTCTCTTTTTGTCACCCTCCCTTCCCGCATCGAGAGACGCTGTGCCAAGGAGCTGCCGCGATCTGCCCCCTACTCAGGCGCATTTCTGGGCTCGGAACACCTCAGCTCAAGCAGATGCACGCCCCGAGGCTCCCGAGGCCTCCACCCGCGGCGCGCACCCTAAACTCCTCGCTCCTCTTACCCTGCCGCTGGCTCCGCACCGCCTATTCCGCCGTCTGCAGGACTTTGGGGTGGGACTCTGACTTCTCCCGACTGTTGGCCCCCTGGTTTGTAGCCCATCCCTCTCTCTCTCCCTCTCTCTCTCTCACTCACGCACTCTCTCTCTCTCTCTCCACCTCTCTCTCCCAGCCAGTGAGGTCCTGTTCTCCGTGGGCCATAGACAAAACATTCCTATAATCCGATTTCAAAGGAAAGAGTGTCCACCTTATTTAAACCATAAAACAATTAAGCCCAGACGTCTAGCCAGCTCCGCGCTGCTGTTTTGTTCAGCCCCATTCAGAATCCAGCGTAGGGAGACAAACAGCGCCATAAAAGTGGCATTTCGGGGCTGCGGAAATGTACCTATCCTCTGCCTTCCCAAGTGGAACAACCTTTAGGGTTTTGTGATTCTGACAAAGGAGCAGAGGAGAGGTGGGAGGGAAGATTAGGGCAGGAGGGCGTTTGCTAGCCCCTCTCCCCACCCCACCCCAGCTTTCGTTTCTTTCTCGGGATGTGTGCTGTGTTGTGGTTTTAGTTCACAAATTGTAATAAATAAAAAATGGAATCCAATCCTGACCTGCAGGCCGGAGGCTGAGCTGGAACCGAACAGTGGGCTGGGGCCGGGTGGGCCTGTTCTGGATCCCACGCTCTCGCCAGGGCCCTTGGAGCCCCGAGCTCTGCGGCCCTCCTTCCTGCCCCAAGCAGGGCCGGCTTGGGCGGGCGGGCGGCTGCAGGAAGCAGGCCGCGCTGATGGACAAGGGGAGGCGACAGGGCCTTGGAGCAGGGGCGGGGTAGAAGCCCGGAAACGCCGCCTCGGAGCCTGGGCTGGGAGAAAAGCCTGAGTCCCCGCAGTCAGGAGGCAGTCAGGACCCGGGGGGGAATGGGTCCTGGAGCGGAACTGAGGCCAGGGCCCCAGGAGAGCAAAATGGCCAAGGGGGTGGGGTGTGTGAGGACCGAGAAAAGAGAATAAAGTACTGGCAAAGCACCTTGCGAAAGGGCCAAGAAAACAACTGCTTCTGGAATCAGGGAGGAGGTCTCTGCAGTGGGCAAGAGGAGAAGGTGCTTCAGCCACTGGGAAAACCAGTGTTTGCGACTTTTGACCGTCCCCCTCAAAGATCATCCCAGCAAAACGTCCCTGCCTTCCAGCCTTCCTCTAGCCCCCGAAATTGGCCTGCTGAATGGAAGGAGGGGGTAGGAGATTCAAATGATGGGGAAGGGGCTGGTCCCTCCAAGTGCCTCACCAATCCTGGAAGGCCATGCGATGGAGGAAGCTCCAGAAAGACTGGGATCCCCAGTTATTTTCTTTTACGGTGGTATTCCCCAAGTACTCAGAACAACACCCTGCATCCCTCGCCAGAATGGGCAGCCTGAGATATTAAAGCGCTATATTTCAAGCCGTCTGAGTTTAATAGTTTCCAGATTGGGGGATTTCCGAGAAAGGGGGCGCCGGGCCGAGGCATACCCAGCAGCTTGTGTCTGCTTCTGATTATCGGATGAAAACTGCCGGGGCTGGGGCAGGCGCTCGGGGTGCAGTGCAACTGACCAACGGGCTGTGGCACACACCCGGCCCCTACCCTTGAGCCTGGGGTCCCACCACCGCCAGGGAACACCCCACTCTGGGCTAATCCCTGACCAGCTGCCTTAGGCCTTGGCCATGTCATCCCCCAGAAAGGCTGCAGCCACTCAGCAAGCATCACCCTGTTACCCCCAAACCAACATGCAAACTAAATACCAGACAGGGAGAGAGACAGAGAGAGAGACAGAGAGAGACAGAGAGAGAGGGGGGCGGAGGAGAAAAGAGAACTAGGAGGAGAGCGAAGAGAAAAGCTGAGAATGCACAGAGAAGTTGAAACTAAACCTAATGAGGATTGTACTGCTTTTGCCATCTTTCTCCTTCCTCCCTCTCCCTTCCTTCCTTCTTCTTCCTCCTCTCCCTGCTTCCTTCTCCCCTTCCCTCTACCTTCCTCTCTCTGTCCCTCTCCCCCTTCCTTTACTCGGAACACAGTCCCCAGAGACTCTTCTGCTCCCTGAGGCCTGCTCAGCCTTCTTCCTCACCACTCACCGCTCACCGCACTCCCTCCCTCCCTCCCAGCCATCCCTCGAAGCACCAATGCAGGCAGGCAAGAATCCAGCCCGGGCCCTCACCCAGCACCCAACTTTCATCTTCACCTATCTCTTCCCTCCGATCTCGTGTACTCATAAATTATTACAATTAATTACAGCCAGGGAAAACCATTCATGCCATGCCCCCACCCCCCTGGACTCCAACGAGCTACCAGGAAGCTCTCAGGCAGCCGCCCCGGCAGACACAGGCTGCGACCGGGCCTCAGCAGCCTCCACCCCACCCCTGGAGCCCTCACGCCCACCCCACGCTGCCTGGAGAGCGGCGGCAGGCACTTGCCCTTCCGAGGAGGCCGAGGGAGCCCCTTCCCTGGCCCCGGCTTTCCCCAAAGGATCTGAGCACTTGCCTCCTCCACGACAGCAGCCTGGGAGCCACAGGGAGGAGAAATAACGAGAACTGGATGCGGTTGGGTTTCTGGTTTTTTAAGTGACTTCGATATATTAACACAGAGCTGCTCTACCATAACAAACAGAAGCACGTTACAGGACGGCGGCTGGGGATGAGGAGAGACACTGCTATGTACACGCCCGCCCGAGGCGCCGGCCTGCGCCGACCCGGCCTCGGCACCGTCCGGGCCCTCGGCCCTCAGCTCCTGGGCTGGCAATTGTTACTGTGTATGTGTGGGTGTCTTTGCTTTTGTGTGTGTGTGTACAAAATCTGCACGCGGAGCACCCCAGGCCCGGGGAGGGACGGCCCGGATCAAATACGATACAGAAAAAAAAAATAGAAATATAGCGATTCAAGTACTGGCTTCTCTGAAGAAAGGAGGGGAAAAATCACATTTGTGTGTGTTATTTATTTCAGTCGTGCTGGGAGAAGAGAACGCGGTTTCTCTCTCCTCCTCCTCCTCCTCTTCTTCCTCCTCCTCCTCCTCCTCCTCCTCCTCCTTCTCCTCCTTGCTGGGTAGAACTAACTCTAAAACACCAATTTCTCAACACTGAACCCTCCCCAATTGCAAGAGTTTTCCTTTTCCCCTTCCTTTTTTTTTTTTTCTTTTTAAGCTGATTGGCTTTTCTCTCTCTTGCTCTTTTCCTTTCCTTTTCGTGCTCTCTCCCGCCTGGGTTGGGGTATTTTTGTGGGGTTTTTTGTTTCTCCCTTGGCTGTGCCGAGGCAGCAGGCTGGGGCAGGGTTTAGGATTGCTCCTTGTCGGTCTTCTCTTTATTCATCTTTTTCATCTTCATCCTCCGGTTCTGAAACCAGATTTTGACCTGCCGCTCGGTGAGGTTGAGAACCCGGGCCACCTCGTACCGACGGTCCCTGGTTAAATACATATTGAAGAGAAACTCCTTCTCCAGTTCCAGCGTCTGGTACTTGGTGTAAGGGCAGCGCTTCTTCCTCGTGGATCGGGCGTGGATCCAGTTGGCCACGGGGTTGCCTGGAGGGCCAAACACAGGCAGGGGTCAGTGGAGCCCCCTTTCCAGCCCAGGATCCCCCCCACCGCCACCCCTACCCCTAGGCTGAGCCAGGCGCCCCAGATGCAATGAGTGAACCTGAATTTGGACACGTTTTGCTTTTGCAATTTTCTCCCTGACTCCTCTTGCCTGCTGCCCCCTCCCCATCTTCCCCCTCTTCCATTCCTAGCACCTCAAACTCTAGGAAATCAAAGCTATCAAAGCCCCTACAGTCTGGTCGTCAGCTTCAAGAGTAGTAATTCGAGAATATGCTCATAAAAAGTCCAAATTCCCAACCGTTTCATAGGCCCATAAACGCTTCTCTCTCTTGTTTTTTATTTTTATAGCGAGGTCTCTCTCCTCCCCACTTCCCTCCTCCTCTGCCCCCTCCCATCCTCCCTGCCCACGACCAAGTCCTGAAATTTCAGCAGATCTGTTTCCTGACCCTGAGAGTCCCTGAGCCCCTCACTACCCTCTGCAGCGCCCGTCTCCGCTCCCTCTCGGAGTTCAACCCTGCTGAGGCGAATTCTCAGAGTGATGCTAGGATGGGGAAAGCCTTTCTCCTCTCCCTAGAGAGCTGCTGGCCTTGGGACAGGCTCCCCCATATCTGAGCCTCCCTGTTTGGCTCCCAGTGCCCCCCTCCTGCCAGCCCCAGGACAGGCTTTGCAGGAGCCAAGCCTCCAATTTCAGGTTTATGGGAGTAGCTGAGGGCAAGGAGGGAAGCCTTCAGAGGGGTATAATTAGGCCCTGGCCCCTTATGGGGCTGCAGGAAAGGATTTCCTGCAGCCCCCTCCTGGGACTCCCCCAGACACTTCCTCACACTCAGGGGCTGCACCCCCTCCCCTGCTGGTTCCCCTTCTCTCCCCTTTCTCTGGCCCAGCAGCTCCCACCTGCCCCCCCCCCCAACCTACCCCTGCCCTTCTTTGCAATACTCAGAAGGCTCCAGTCTCCTTGATGGGAGTGTGTGTGTGTGTGTGTGTGTCTGTGTGTGTGTATATACATACATATATATAATTCCCTAATCTGAGGATGTGACTCTCCTCCTCCAGTCCTCATCCCTGAGCCCGGTTCTCAACCCTCTTTCCTGCAGACCCTCAGAAGAGGGCTCTCAAGTTTAAGGAGACTGGGACCCCACTTCTCTTCCCCAACTCTGCAAGTCCTGATCTCTCCCAAGTTCCCAGGCTGTGAAATCCCCGCAGACCCCCTCACCTAGTGCTCCTGAGGGGTGGGGAGGAGAAGAAGTCCAGGCAAGGCACCTTCTGTGTCATGGATCCCTAGTGGGGCCAGAACCTACCACCCCCCTCCCACGCTGGCAGGCGGGGAGGCAGGGGTGATCTCTCTCCCTGGGGTATTTCCTCTGTGTCCCCAGTGTCCTCCTCCTCGTTTCTCCCCTAATCCCATCTCAAAGCGTGAAATGACCCTCACCCCTGCCCCTTCCCCATCTCCATGCCATCTCCATCTCCATCCCCATCCCCATCCGCTCCATCCCCTTCCTCATCTCCTTGTCTGCATTTCTAGGAAAGTAGGGACTGAGCCAAGATAAATAAATAAATAATAATAATGATAAAGGAAAAAAAAAAAAAGAAAAGAAAAGAAAAAGAAAAGAAAAGGGGGCAGCCTGGGCTGGGGGTGGAGTGTGCGCGCGCAGGGGGGGCCTCATCAAAGCAGCTCCGGGGACGGGCCCCCCTCGGCCCTCTCCCAGCCTGGCTCCCCGGGCTCCCCCGAGGTAATTCGCTTTTATGGAGCGCTCGCCCCCGCTCTCCCGCGCTCCCTGCGCCGCCGCGGCCGCGAGGGGCTGTAATCCGGCTCCCCCCCGCCCCCAGCCCCGCCCGCCCGCGCCGGTTGTAAAGGGCGATTGCTCCCAACTTACTGGGGTCCAGGTCGGCCTTCTCCTCTTTGTGCTTGCTGCCGGCGAGGGCGTCCGCCTCGGGCGAGGGCAGCGCCTGCGGGGCGCGGTCGCGCAGCTCCCCGGGCGAGCCGTACATGTAGTCCGGGTAGCTGCGGCCGTCGCCCGGGCCGCAGTCGGCGCGGCGCCCGGGGTAGGCGTCCGGCTTGAGCGCGTAGGGGCGGCCGCCGGCCGGGAAGCTGGGGAAGGAGACGGCGCCCGACAGCGGCTCGAGCCAAGTCCGCATGTAGCGCGCGTCGGCGCCGAGGTGGGGCTGGGGGCCGTACGGGTGGTACACCACGGACGACTGCGAGGGCACGGGCGCCCACGACGTGCTGAACACCGCGGGCTTGGGCGCGAAGCTACAGGACGGAAAGTCGCTACAGTCGGGCACCAAGCCGCTGGGTCTGGCGGCGGCGGGGTGAGCCCCGGTGGCCGGGAACCTGGACGCTAGCAGCTCCTCATTGTCGTGGGAGATGAGCGAGTCCACGTAATAGTTACTGATGGGCCCCGTCGCCGACATCGTAACGGGGTTTTACATACATAAGATTATTGTATGAACTGTATATGTACTTTTTATCTGCTCACAGAACAATCAAGGCAGGTAATTATTTTTCCAGCCTTTTCCCCGCAGCTCATTGGCTCCCCGGCCCCCACGTGATCGTATTTACCCAAAAATACGGCGCGGATCAATGCGCAGGGGCTTTTTTTTTTTTTTTTTTCTTGCCTTTTTTTTTTTTTTTTTCCCCCTCTTCCCTTCTCCTGCCTTCTCCCACCCCCTTCTCTCTGCTGATCCCCGCGACCCCTGCGTTTTCCTGGGGGTCCGGAGCCGCGGACCCAGCGCGCCGGGCACCCCCCCCCCCCAGCTCAGGGACAGCCCGGCCCTCCCCGCCCGCACCCCTGCCCCTGCCCCTGCCCCTGCCCGCCCGCACGCGCAGGGCCTCCCGCACCCCTGCGCCCCGCGCCCCCGAGCGCTCGCCGGCGGGGCGGGGCGGCGCTGCGGGCCCCCGAGGCCAGGGCGCCCGGACCCCCGGGGCCGAGCCGCGCGCCGCAGCCCGCAGGGGCGGAGAGGCCGAGGTAGGTGGAGGAACTATTTCTTGACGTAATCCGTCTCTGTCGGCCCGACGCGCCCGCAGTCTCCGCGCGAGCCGAGATCAGCGATTGTCAGTTCGGAACGTGGCTTTTAAAAATGCGTTTTTAAATACTGTGTATGTATGTATTTCTTCCAGGAGCAGCAGCAGCGAGGGAGGGAGGGTGGGAGGGGACTGGGGAAGCTGGGGTGGAGGGAGGGAAGGAGGGAAAGGGGAGCGTCCTCCTGCCACTGGCCAACTCGGCCCCCCGAATCCGGGGCAGGGCAGCCTGGGGAAGGGGGTCTGCGCGTGGGAGGGGTGGGACCCCGGGACCTCACACACCTTCATCATCAGAAGCCCTCTCTTTGCTTTGGCACAGATACGCACGCTCCTTTATTTTAAATTTATTGTCTGTATCTATTTATCTTTCTTTGCCAGCTTGGAGCAGTGGAGGAGAGACCAGCACAAGTTCACTGGGGCGTCCCCATCCCGTCTTCCTGCTCGCCCTCCTTTGCCCCCCAACTCCATCTCTGCGACACCCCGCGCCCCCCCCCCCCCAAAAAAGAAGTCACTCCAGGGCTCTGTCTGCAGAGAGCCAGGGTGAGCGCGGGCAAGGCAAGAGAGAGAGACAGAGAGAGCGACCTCGGTCGTGGGCAAGTAGCTTGTTTTTACGTCCTTCAATAAAATTTTTATGAGGATCATTTGATTGTTCATAAATGTGTCTTTCATTAAATAAAATTGTAGGCTGTTTTTGGAACGGGAAAAGAGCAACCGAGGGATGGGAGAAAGCCATTTCTTTGGGGTCGGACGCAGGAATTCCGGAGGGGGCAGTGTGATTGTAGGGAAGATCAGACAACTTGGATTCCTCCCCCCCCCCCAATAAGTTGGTTGCTACCCTCCTCCTTGAATTTGGGGGTCTGTCCCCCGGCCCCCTGCTTCCGGTCAGACTGCCCCATGGAGGGTTAGGAAAGGTGGGCTTTGGGCAAGCAGGAAATTGCCAGTGTGGGTGCAGGAGAGGGGGCAGGGAGGATGGCTGGGGGGTAGAGAGAAGGGCAGGTGGTGTCCCCCAGAGACACGATGCACCCCAGGCACGGCAGAGTGAGTCTGAAGCAGGGGATGCAATTTCAGGGTCAGGACAGAAGAGTCCCAGCTTGTGCTCTGGGAAATAGGCTGGAGCTGAGGCTGAGACACAGGTTCTGAGGCAGCAGGGAAGGACAAGGGTTCCCAGACAGGAGCCGCCTGCCCTGCTTTCCCACTCCTGTCCCCAGGAGGGGACCAAACGCTGGGGGTGGGGGTGGAGGATGGTGCTCCCCCGCACCTCTGTCGACCTGCCTCCTCCGAGGTGTGCAGAAGGGCTAGAGAGAGGTGTCCCAGAGAGTGCATCATGTGTGTTGTGGTGCAGGGGGGGAGGAAAGTTGGCAGGGCGGGGGAGGGTAGATGTGCAGTCCGCAGCACTGGCCCCATCTTTCCAGGTCCCCTCCCCAGTCCCTGCTCCTCCCCCTCTCCGGTTCTTTCCCTTTCGGTCTAGCGGGGCTGGGATTTCGACGCGCACGGGGGTGTGTGAGAAGTGCCCGGCTGGGGAGAGACGACCCGGGGCCTCAGCCTCCTCGCCCTCAGCTCTGATTGTCTTCCCCTCCCCCGGACAGGACTGGTGTGGAAAATCCAAATTACAGCAAGAAACAGAATATCTCTTTGGCCTTGATGGAGTCGGGTTAGCTGTCAATCAGATATTCGCCCTCACTAGTTCAAGGAAAAGGCAGGAGCTTCCCTCCCGTCCCCCTGCCGAGGCTTTCTCCAGCACCCCCAGCACCACCAGCACCTCCCCCAGCCCTGGCGGCTGGGGGACCCCGCCTGGCTCCTGGGCGGCTGCTGGCAGCAGTGAGCAGAGACGTGTAGCCTTCAGCGGGCCCGGGGCCAGACAGAGACCTAGAGGACACCAGGGGACAGAGCCTGAGAGAGACTGAGCCTGAGACACAACAACTGAGACACGGCGCCAGGCCCATGGAGAGGAAGGAAGGAGGGAAAGAGAGAAGAAAACGGAGGATCGAGATAAAAAGAAAAGGAGAGGGGAGAATTAAAGGAAAGAGGGGGCAAGAGGAAAAGAGATGGGCGAGCAGGGAGAGGAAGGCGTGCGGGGAGGAGAGGGAGGAAGGGCGGCGACAGGCCGACAGGCCGGGGACGCGGACGGGGCAGGGGCGCGCCGGGAGCAGCCGTGGCATTGTGCAGCCCGCTGGCTGCCGGCCTTTGCCGCGGGACCGGCTCGGGCGCGGCGGCCACTTCTGTCCGGACACAAAGGAGGAAGAGGCCTCCTCTCCGGCCCCTCCCGGGCGACCCGCCGGGGTGGGCACACTGGGCCTCCGGAGGATGCAGAGCCCCGTCTCGGCCCAGGCAGCCACCCCGGCTGCGTCCGGGGGCTGAGCCACGCTCTAGTCAGGGAGCCAGGGAGACCCGAGGAGGAAGCAGGAGGTCTCACGCCCGCTCCTCCTCTGGCGTCTTCGCCAGTGCACAGGGCCCATCTGCCCCGACCTCAGTTTTCCTAGAAGAAAGGCGCCCCTGAGGACCCTTCCCCGTGGGCCTCTGCATTCCGGGAGAGCCCCTCTGACACCGGGCCGCAAGCAGAAGCCCCTTCCTCTCCTGGCCCCGGTGGCCACTTCCTCCTCTGGGACTCCCCAGCTGCCTGCCCACCCTCCCTGCCCACGCAGCACAGGCGGCGGCAGCGGGCGGCCGATCCCGGCCCCGGCTCCCTGCTGCCGTCAAAGTCCCCGTGAAACTGAGGGGAGATTGTCGCCTTGGTTCCAGAGCGCGAACTCAGACCCTCCCCACTCAGGCACAGACACAGCTGTGGATCAGGAAGCAGGCCTCGCCCACAGCCCCCTCCCCACCAGGGCCCGGGTTTGCCTAGGCCCTGCACAGAGCAGCAGCCGCGAGGAGGGGGGCTGGAAGAGGCTGGGAGTCCCTGAGTTCACCAGGCCCAGGTCCCCGGGGCCTCACAGCTGCATGTGGGCTGTACCCCTTGGCTCTGCATGTGGGGGAGGAGGGGTGGCAGGTCAGGGCTCTGAAGCTGAACTTCAGGCTCCCCCCCCACCCCAAATCCAGGCCTCCAGACCTAGGAGCATAAAGGATGCAGGGGCTGGTCTTTCCAGGTTCATCCACTCCTGCTGATCCTCCTGCCGGATTCCCAGACTCCCTCCCCGCCCCCCCCACCCCACCCCAGCACTCCCTTCCATCTTCCTCGGCACCGGTGGGGCCAACCCCAGGCCCTGGAGGACACTGGGAGTCCCTGTTGGCGAGGGGGGGAAACCCCAGCTTCAGCCAGCAGCCCTGCCTTCGCTCCGGTTCTCAGAGCCTGCCTCCGACCCCCCAAAAGAATTCACTGGGCACAGGAGAGCCCCCCACGGGGGAGGGGCACCCTCACTGCAGCACCTCAGACCCGCCCAGCTACCACCACAACCCAGCTAGCAGCACCCCGGGAAGGACAGACAGACAGACAGGTTAGAGGCGTCCCCTCCCCTCGCCCTGCGGCCTCCCTCTCAGTGATTTAAATTCCCTCCGGTTCAATCCACACCGTCAAGTTCGGATTAAATTTAAAACAGGCTTTCCCGGCGCCCCCGCGGCGCAGGCGGGAGGGGAGCCCGCTCCGGCTCGGCTGCACCAGCACCGCCCGCGCCGGCCGAGCAGGCCGCGCTCCGTTTGCTTTCATTTTCCTTCTCCCCTGCAACGGGCTCGCTTCACCCCTCCGCTGCCCTCTCCCCGTCCCGCCCCCTCCCCGGGTCCCCGCTACTTTCCCCCCTTCTCGCTCCCGATGCCTCTTTGTTGGGGAAACGCACCCACCCGCGACTCGTCCCGGCCTGGGCCTGCGCTGCGCGCAGAGGCTGCGCCGCCCGGGCCGCCGCGAGGGGACCGCGGACGCCCCCCAGGTGGGTACCGGGCCCCGGGCGGCGGCGGGCCCCGCGGCCTGTGAACGTGGCCCTCCCAACGCCACGGCCTGCTCGCCCGCCGCCAGCGGGGCTACTTCCGGCGCCCCGGCCCGCCCCGCTGGCCCAGCCCGGGGAGTGGCCGGGAGGCGGCGGCCCCGCGCGGGGTGCTCGCGGGCCCCGGGCCGCCCCGCGCCGCGCGCCCGGCCACCTGGCCTTTGTGTGCCGAGCGCGTCGCCGGGAAATCTGCGGTGACTTTGGCGGCCGGGCCGACGGAGCCGAGGTGGCGAACCGAGACACAATGCGCGCCCGAAGTGCAGCCCGGGGCGCGGGCGGCGGGCCGCCCCCCCGCCCTCCCCGCCCTCCCCGCCGGCCCGGGGCTGTCTGGCCGCGGCCCCGGGGCGCCCCGGGACCCCGCGCGGGCGGAGGCGAGCGGGGCGCCGGCCTCCAGCGGCCCCGGGAGCGCCCCGGGGGCGCGCGGCCGGGACCCCGCGGCCCGGAGCGCACAGGCCGCCGAGAGCCCCGAGCGCCAGGGCCCCCGCCCAGAGCCAAGGGTGTGGGGCGTCGCAGCCCGGACGCAGACAGGCTGGCAGCGCGAGTGCGAGCGGAAAATCAAATACAGGTTCAACACCCCGGGCCTCCCCGCGGCCGGCGCCGGCCTCCCTACCTTCGCGCCCCCGGGGCTGGGCGCAGCCCGGCAGCCTCGGTGCCTCCGGCGCGGTCCAGTCCCGCCTCGGAAGCGCCGCCGTTACCTGCTCCTCGGCTCCCCACGGCCACAGATGCAGGGCGGCCGCCGGGGGAGGGAAGCCGCGGCCACCGCAGCCGCCGCTGCCCGCCCTCCTTCCCTCCCTCCCTCCCTCCTTCTCGCCCTCCCTCCCTCTCTCCCTCCCTCGCGCTGCCGCTCGCGGGGCCCTCCCGCGGGCAACCTGTTCTGGACCAAATCCAGGTATCTCCGAAAGAGAGAGACACACAGAGACGAGGAGCTCCGGGGCGGAAAAGCAAGGAAGGAAGACCCCCACCCGCGCCCACTTTGCGGGCTCCGACCGCGGGCCGGCTCCGCGCGGACGCCGCAGGGGCGAGGGGTGCGGGGCCTGCTGCCTCCCCGCGCCCCGCGCGCTCCACGCTGGGGCCGCCGCGCCCGGCCGCGCACACGCCAAGCGGACCCCGAGGCCCTTGCTCGCGGCTGCACATCCGGTTGCCCGCCTCGCCGCCCGCCTGCCCCGGAGCGCGCCCTGCTCCGCCGCGGCCCAAGTCCACACGCGATCCTCCCGGTCCGCGCTCCCGCCGGCCGACACCCCCGCGCGCCCCGCGCGCCCCTGCCCGGGCCCCGCACACACAAAGCCGGGGCCCCCCCGCAGCCCCCAGGCCCCAGCCGCCGCTGCCCTTCACCTGTTCCCGGGAAAGGCTGCGTCTCCGAGCCGAGGCAAGGCCGTGGGCCGGGCAGGAGGGAGCCGGGGTCCCGCCGGGGAGGCCGCGGAGGCTCGCCGGGCCGGCCGGAGCCCCCGCCGCCCGCGAGCCGTCTCGGAGCCCGAGGCTCTCCTTGGCGAGCTCTCGCCTGCCTCGTCCTCCGGCTCCCGCAAGTCTTAAACACTCACACGCCGGGAGTTCAGCTCTATAAATCCTGCTCCTCTTTCCCATATCATAATTAAAAAAAACCAGTAGGGGAGGTTTTAACTTTTATTGCGATTTCTGGAGTTGGGCTGCGGAGCATATATTAAGTTTACGCTTATGCGCTCTCGGCGGGGAGGGTCCTTTAAGAAATAAAAATCCATCTTAATATCCGCAGACGAGAGAGATAATTTTTTCCCTCCTCTTCACGCTGTTTCTTCTGAAGACTCCCTTCCAGCGAAGCGAATAAATAATCACCGTCGCCTTAGCCATCATCTACGGTCCCAGGGCCCCAGGGTGGACTCTGGCCACCAGGACTGGCCCTCACCTTGGCCCGATGAGAACTCACCCCATTCCCCGGGATCTGGGGAGGGGGACACCCCAGACTCGTGGCTCTGTGGCCACCCTCCCCTAAGCCCACCGACTTTAAAACGGAAATGGGGGCAGAGAGAGACCCAGAGCGCAAAAGTCGTTCATTGGTGAATTTCGGCCCATCAGGGACACTCTCTCCAGCCAGGCACTCCTGAGCACCCCGCCCCTGCCTGGGACTCCCTTCACTTCAACTGGCCCTGTGCTTCTGACAGCTTGAGAACTCAGAGACGGCGGCGAGGGGCTCCCAAACCAGGGGAGCCCCTGCCTGCTTCGCACCAGCTGGCCTCCCTCTCTGAAAACCTCCCTATTTCCCCGGGAGCCATGGAGAGGTTGGAGCACTTCCCTTCAAGGGAAGGGATTATTTTCCCCCACGAAAGGCTGGGGAGGGGGCGGTTAGACAGAAAGACAGACTAACAAATTCAGCTAGGGAGAACAAAGTCTCTATTCCCATTTTCTCTGCTAGCCTCCTTGGGGTCAAAAGAAATCTCTTTGTGAGAGAGAGAGAGAGAGAGAGAGAGAGAGAGAAATACACGAAGAACGCACGTAAAAATATACTGGGGATTTGAGAGAGTCTGGAGGAGACAGAGATATAGAAACAGAGACCCCCACTCGTCTCCAAGGTTAGCTATATCTCCCACCCCCCCAGTCATAGAACTCCGTGTATCTATTTTGGTACAGGGACATAATTTTGTTCCCCTCTCAAAGTTTAAAACGCTTTAATATTCATAATAATTCCAAAGTAAGAGAACCAAGAGCCAGTCCTTCTCCTTTTGGCTTTCTCTTTCCCAGTCTCCCCGAGAACAGGGGTGTATCTCCCCATTCTCCCCGGCCCCCCTCCCATTTTTCTCCGCAGGGAGAGAAGCCTCTTTTGAGAGCCTTCTCTCGAGCAACCAGGGCCAGAACTGAGGAACCAGGTGGGGAAAGGAGGCGAAGACGCTTTGCAAAGTTTCACATTGCTCAGATCCTCCTTTACTCCATTACGCTCCCCTCCTCCCCCTGGCACAGCCACCAGCCTTCCCAACAATATGGTAATGGTGGGCGCTGGCAGCCTCCGTTCACCCAGACACTTCCACACAGCGCGAGCACCAGCAGCTGCCTGACAGCCACAGACACCACAGACCCAGGCCTACGGGCCACAGACAGCTAGACAGAGGCTGGAGCCAGGTTCCTGCCCTGACGCTTCCCAGTAGGGTGGGGGGGGGTCTACTTGGACTTGATGGCTCTCCTCTAACCTACAAACACGCTAAATCTGCCCTTCTCGCGGGGATGGAGCTGTAGAAAGGGAAGGGGAGGTGGCTGAGCTGGCACTCAGAGTTCCCTGACTCTCAGGAGCCCCCCAGGCACCCCACTTTTCTAAGGGACCACTCCAGCCCCAGCCGACTGGGGGCAGATTTTTGTCTCTGGAGGTGGCAGGTGAGAAAAGCTGGCCCCTTCAGAGACTCGCTTCTCGCCCCGAGCTCTTCTCTCTCTTACTGATCCTGCCCCACCCTGCTGCCCAACTGAGCGGGCCCACCAGGCCACCTCTTACTCCAATTCCTCAATTTCCTTGGAATTGGCTAGACTTTCTTTGTCTGTCTCCATCAGCTGGGTCCAGGAAACAATAGCTGCGGGAACAACTCCTCTCCCTCAGTCACGGGGACTGGGACAGGCTGAGGAGTGGACAGTATAAAGCGGGGCTCCCCAGACTTGTCCTGCGGCCCCACGCACAGCTTGCCCTCCTCAGTCTGTACCCATTTTGCCCTATCTGGGAGGAGGCCGGCCAAGGGGCAGTGCCCCTGGGGAGGGAAGGAGCGGGGTAGGTGGGTTGGGGCCCTCGACGAAAACCGACTGATGTAACTCAGGCAGTTTCTTGTTGCCGAGTTCAAAACTCAATCCCAACAACATGAAACTACCTAAGCCACAGATCAGCTGAGCGAGCAGGGCGGGAGATTCGGCTTTGCATCTATCGGGAGGAGAAGGGAAGGGGGTTGCGGAAGGAAGAAATTCAGCCCCGTCCCCCTTTCCGCCCCCACAACCTCCCTAAGGACCAGAGTAGACTTTGGGTGGCTGGGTGGGTAGGGGGCTCTGACTGCCTCCTCAGCCTCTGGTCTGAGCACATTGCTCAGGGAAACTCTGGTGAAATGGGACCTCCAGCCGCCAAACCCCCGCCCCGCCCCCCGCCCCGCAGCGGAGCTATTCCCCTGCCTCCGGCCCTGGCCCTGGGGGAAGCCGGAGCGCCCTTCCACTCTTGAGCTGGGTCCCCCGGCTCGCCCAGCTGGCTCTCCCGTGCCCTCCTCCTGGGTCCCCTCTGAGCCTCTCCCTCTCGCAGCTCTGCTCGGCTTCCCTGCCTCTATGGGTGGCCGACCCACGGCGCCCGAGCTCCAGAGCCTCTTCCAATCAGGCCACTTGCCTGGCAAAGCCCCACGGCCAGGGAGCGTGGGGACCGAGAGCCTGAACAAGGCTCGCATCCAAACCAGCACAGAGCAGGAAACCTAAGCCCCCAGCTCCAGCCCTCCCCGAGCCTACCCTCCCTCTGCTTCCCCCAGCAGACGACCAGACTGAGCCACATCTACATCCATGTGTCGACCTCGAGGCGACCCTAAGTGCCCGCGGAGAGAAAGAAGCCAAAAACCACCAATTTACCCCTTTAACCGCCGAAGCCCACGGCCGCGGGTCGGGGAGGGGAGGAGCGGGAGCTCCCGGCCACTGCCCTCCGCTTCGAGCGGCCACGAGGCGAGCCTGGGCTCTCGGCAAGCCCGGATGCCCGCAACACCTTCGTCCCCGTCGTGCCCGCTGCACGCCGGGCACCTGGGGACGCCGCCAGTCCCCACTCCAGCGCCAAGAGAAGAACAAGAAACCGCTTCTCTTACCTTGTCGCCGCCTCCTCCTCCTGCCTCTGCCTGTGCTTCTGCTGCTGCTGTCGAGGGGGGGTGGCTGGGCTCCTCGTCCCCCTCCGGCGGTTAAGTTTATTCCTCTCTTTGGATAGGTGGGGGGCTCTTGGGGTTCCCCCGGCAGCGGTGGGGTGCGCCTGGCCCAGCACCCCAGGCAATCAGATCCGTCTGCTCCTCAAGATTGCAGTTTGCTCTCTGCCTCTTCCCTCCTCCAGTCACCTTTAAATGCATCTTTTACTGCAGCACCACATTATATTTGCAGATCATAAAATCCACCTCTCGCGCGCACCAAGACCGTCCTGACATTACTGTTTTATGACCTTGACTTATTGTGGTCACCTGGATAATATTTAAATCAACGTTATGGTCTCTCACTTACATTAAACCCGCCAAGAGACATTCTAGAAAGGCTCTAGGAGATGAGTCAAACACAAAACACACACATCCACACACTCAGCCTCTTTTGGGGTGGGGGTGTTGCTAAAAAACACTTGAAAACAAAAAACCACCCATTTGAGGATTACGATTCTGGAAATTTATTAGGATTTTCTTCTCCATTAAGGAAGCTACATGCAAAAGATACAACATACAGAATATCTTTAAATAACACAACTCCCAGACAGGGACAGGGTGATATTTGGCGGGGGGGGGGGGGGCAGTCTGTCTTTGCTTCACTATGTTCTAGCTTTAATTTTTAAATTTTTTTTTGTATTCCTCTGGATGGAATTTCTGAGGTGTCAGTGGCGGGGGGGATGTGGGGGCTGCTGGGAGGATGGGAGAAAAGCAGAAAGCAGTACAAATACGAGACTTCAAGCAGATTCTCAGAGCGACTGGGAGGTAAAGACACGGAGAGGGTTTGGTGGAGGCGCTGGGCGCTACGACAAACACATAAACACTAGCCGAACTTTCCAAAACGTCTATTATGCTAAGGAGGAAATGCAGCAAGGAAGGAGCGATCCTGACTGTGCTCTGCGAGATTACAGACCTTCTCTGGTTGATTTCTTTTTTTTTTTTTTCCCTCTTTTTCCCCCTTGACCGGGTGGATTCGACCTTAACTTTGCATGGAGGACAGGATGGTGTGCGTGAGTGCGTGGGTGAGTGAGGGGTTGACACACACACCAGCCACACTCCCACCCTCATCTATGCGGGCACACCACACCCCACGCCCCGGCACCCCATTTCTCATGCTTTAGGTGGATGCATCTTCGCGGCACGAACCATAGGTCCCTTGGAAGGAGAGTCTGAGGTCTTTGCCTTTTTTTGCAGGCGCGTTGCATTTATACTCGGGGAGGAAAAAAAAAAATATACCACCAGGCACAAAGGGAGGAGGGGCGGGGAAAGGAAGGAGCGGGGGGCGGGGGCGGGGGAGGGGAGGCCGCGCGCTCAGGTGAAATTAAAATTGGAGGTCAGTTCCCGGATCCGATTCTCTCGGTTCATTTTCTTGAGTTTCATTCTGCGATTTTGAAACCAGATTTTGACTTGTCTGTCTGTAAGGTTAATGGTCTTGCTAATCTCCAGGCGGCGCTCTCGCGTCAAATACATATTGAACAGAAATTCTTTCTCCAATTCCAGCGTCTGGTGTTTAGTATAGGGGCACCTCTTCTTCCTTCCGCTCTTTGCTGTCAGCCAATTTCCTGTGGTGTTTTCTGCCTTTATCTCCTCTGTTAAAAATAACATTATTTACATAAGTATCCCTGGAAGAGGCAAAGCCTCGCAGCCGCTGCAGCCTCTGGCAGCCTGCTGGGGGGGCGGCTGGGGGAGCACGGGGAGCTGCTCTCGCCCCACAGGCCTGGCTGCTGGGTCCTCTGGGGCTCAGGGCTCTTAGGATTTCTTTGGATGGCCTAGGCTTCCACGGGGGAAGACAGAAAGTTCCTGCCTCCGAAGCATTTATGAATTAAATGACCCAAATCCACCTTGACCTAGCAGATTCTGAGTACTCCCACTCTCCCTCAGCTTACTGACCCTGGCGGGCGCTCTCCACCTCACCAGGCCCTCCCTCCTCTCTGTTCCAATCCAGTTCTGGAAAAATCCAACTAGAAGGAAGAGCACTTCCCAGGCCCCAGACAGGGGGTTGCGGAGTCCACCCCGCTGCCTAGAGCAATTCCCAGAGAGCTTTGACCCCTCTCAACTCAGCAGCGGAGGGACAGAGGGACTTCGCCTTAGTCCCCGTGGCCAGAGGCCATTGCAGCTGTCCCTGTTCCAGACCCCCAGCCCTTGTTCCCACCTGAAGTGCCACAGAGCAACTCTGCCCCTTTCAATCTCCCGTTGCCAGCTCTTCCTCTCCTGGCCATTTCCCCCAGGTGTGAGTAGCTGAAGCAGGGTTGCTCGTGCAGGCAGCAGAGGTCAGGGGCAACAGCTCTGGGGCATGCTGAAGGGTCCTCAGACAACTGCCCTAGCCATAGGACCTAAGGTCAAGGGAGAGAGATACCCTGAGGAAATGCAGCCTCCTGGAAATCTCCATCTAGCCTAGATAGCTATGTGTGCCTGTATGTACACGTCCATTCCTGTAGAGGTACGCACTCCTACACAAATGTACACACACACACACACAGATGTGCACATGTGTCTATTCATACAAGGAGATGCCACAGATACAGTGTGTATCCCCCATTATCTTAGTGACAGCTTCTCTCCCTGGTGCACAGTCTTGGTGCAATGGACCAGCTTTGCTCCTCAAGCAGCAGAAGAGACCTTGGCCATCTTTTCTAGCAAAAAACCCCCCAGAGTCCAGAGACCCAAGAAGGGCACCCAGCGAAGGGGGCTGCTGATAGCTCTGTGCTCTATCTTCCCCCCTTTGCCAAATGGAACTGCCCAATTCCTGGATCTTATCTTGATGGGGAATGAGGCAGGGGCCCTTGGGGAACCGAGAGGCACCAGAAAAAAAATGCAAACTTGGGGCTGTAGTTCAAGGGATCTGAAGGTCCTTACTTCTGCTCCTGCCTCTGCACCTGCAGCCTCTTGCCAGATTGTTTCAGGGCTCTCCACATCTAACCCTGTCTTATTTATTTTCTTATTGGGGTTATTGGGTTTGGGGGGAAGGAAGAAATTACAAATGGGGAAGTCTGGCCAAAAGCCCTCTTGCCTCTGGCCTGGTTGAGACACCGTATGGGAGGGGGCGGTAAGAGGGGATGTGGAGGCTTGAAGGGCACAGGCTGACTGAGAGGGATTAGTTGGGGTGGAAGGGCTTAGGTGGTAGTGGGGAGGGAGGGGAGAAAGGGGAGCCTACAGGAATGGGGGCAGTTGGAGCTAGGAGGTGGGCTTGTTAACCTTGACTTTGCTTTTGGTGGGGCCGGGATCCAGCTTTTCCTACTCTAAGATTGTATCCCAACAGAGCTCAGGGTCTGGGGAGAGGGCACAAAATTAAGCCCTCCTGCCTGCCGCACATGTGCCAGAGGGAAGCCTTGGTGGGTGTGAGTACCTCACTCTCTCCTTGAGCCTCATGAACACACCCCCGGGCTCCTCTGGCTGGGGTCTCTGTGGGCTGGTTTGCCAAGGCCACCTTTGCAGAGGAGACCCAAGAGGGCAAGGCGCTGTCCTTGCCCCTTGCCCGCCAAAACAGTGCGCGCGCGTGTGTGTGAGCGGGCATGCGTGAGTGTGCGCGAAGCATGCGAGAGGCGTGTGTGTGAGTGTGACACAGGTCGCCGCCAGGCATGCGTGTGCGCCGCATCCATATACAAAGCGCCACAAGACTCTGAGGATCCAGGCCGCCCCCAGTCTGCTCAGCTCTCAGGATCTCATCTGCCTCTACAACCAGTGAGCCCCACTTCCAAGCAGCCTCCCGCAGCCAGAGCCACGGGGGTGGGGGCGTGGGGACACACGTTTACTCCTCTCCTCCCAGTTGGGCCTTTTGCTGATGCTTTCCGCTCCAACTTTTCGGAGGAAAGCCGGTCCCCTCAGGCCCCTTCCACTGCTCCCGTGTCTGGCACATTCTTTCTCCAGGTGTCAGAGACCCGTCCTGGAGGCCCCCGGTTCCTGCAGCAGAGATGCATCTCGAACCCTGAGCTTGAACTCTTGGCCAGGCTTTCCCCCTCCAACCAAAATCACCGTGAGATAAATCCGACTAACGCAACACTCCCTTTCGGGAGAAAACCGCTTGCCACGCACACAGAAATCGCCCAACCACTCATTTGTGGGCTGCCTTTGGAGAAACAATGGGGGAAAAATACATTTTGTTGATTGAACTAGGAACAGAAAAGGAAAAAGGAAAAAAGACAACCTTTAGCAGGGGGAGACCAGAAACTTGCACCACGCCAGACGCCCTGTGCCAGGGGCAGCCCCAAGCCGCGCCCGGGGAGGGAGGACGGGCCGCAGCCCTTCACCTCCACTCCTCGGGCCCTGCCCCGGGCCGAGCCCGCGGCGCACGCACCAGAGCCCCGGGCAGCGAGCCGCGCTGCGAGGGGAGCGACGTTCACCTGGGAGAGCGCAGCCGGCAGCCCCGCGGCATCCTCGCTCTGCCCCGCCTCGCCTCCCCCGTCCCCGGCCCGGCATCGCCATTTTAAGCTTTTTGCAAAAGCCTCCGACCCGCCCGGGCTCGGCAGCCCCCGCGGCCCCGCGCCCAGCGAGCGCAGCCCGGGCGGCCGCAGCGGGCGCAGCGTCCCGGGCTCGGCGCCCCCGGCCCCCGGCCCCCGGCCCCCGGCCCCGGCCCCGGCCCCGGCCCCGCCAGGCCGCCGCTCCCCTTCCCGGGCGCGGGGCCCGGCGCTGGGGCGCATCCATCCCGGGCCCGTCCGGCCTCCGCGCGCCCCCGGCCCGCCCCGCCCCGCCCCGCCCGGGCCCGGGAGAGCCGGCCGGGGCCGCGGGCCGCGCAGCCTTACCTTTCGCCTCGTTGTCCGAGGTGTCCGGGCTGGAGTCCGCCGCCCGGGCGCGCTCCTTGTCGCCCTCCAGGGGGCTGCCCTTGGGGCCCGCCAGGCTCTGCTCCGTCTTGATCTCCCCGGGGCTAGGGGTCTGGCTGTCGGACTTGGGGGTCTCGGGGAAACTCACTTTGCCCCCGAGCTGGGGCGACTCCAGGTGCTCGGCGCGCGGGTGCAGGCTGGCCCGCGGCTCGAAGGGGGCCTCGAAGTCGTTGGCCCCGGCGCAGTGGGGCGGCTTGTCCAGCGCGGAGTAGCTGGGGCTGGCGCGGTAGTAGCTGGGCACGGGCACCTCGTGCTCCCCGAGGCAGGACTCCTGCAGGGGGTGGGCGTAGAGGGCTGCCTCGGGGCCACTTTTCGCCCGCTTCTCCGCGCTGTACATGCAGCAGACATTCTCCTCCTTGACACTAGGTGGGTAGGAGCAGGAGGACAGCGGCCTGCCAACAGGTTGCTCCAGGCGGTAGGCGGCCTTGGGGTCGCCCCAGGAGTCCAGCTGCGAGAGGTAGGACGGGTAGGTGTTGAGGGCGAGGTTGGGGCTGCCGCCCTCGTCCCTCTTGGAGAGCGAGGGCGCGAGCCCGCAGCCCCGCATCACCCCGCAGTTGAAGTCACTCCCAGGCTGCATGTACATGCCTGCGCCCCGGCCGTAGCGCTCTGCTCCGCCCGGCGCGGCCCCGGGCTCCGCGAACGAGTTGGGAGTCACATTGCGAGGGCATGTCATTTTCAGAGAGAGGGGTTTTTAAGGAGCAACACTACGGCGGAGGAGCTGACATCTTTTTTTTTTCCCCCATCCGGGGGGGGGGCGGCTGGAGGGGCGGCTGGAGGGGCGGGAGGGGAGCGGGGGGGCACCAGCCCCATAATTATCCGCGCACTTCGGGCCTCGCCATGTGACGGCTAGACCAATGGGATTTGAAAATGGCCTTGATGATTCAGACGGCCGTGACGTCAGCGGGGTCAAGTTGTCGGCGGGCGGAGCGCGCAGCGTGGAGCAACAGCGCCACCTAGCAGCCGCCGCGGGGTAGGGGCGCCCGAGCCCTTCCCGCGAACAAAGGAAGCGCCCCCGGGGCGGCGGGGGCGGCGGGGGCCGGGGCGCGGGGGGGCGCTGGGGAGAACCGGGTTTGTTTACCCGGGAACCAGCCTGCACCGCCTGGGGACGGTGGGGCGGAGAGGGGGGAGAGGCAGGACAGAGGGAGCGGGCAAGGCCAGTCGGTGCTCAAAACAGTCAAATTCAAATTAAAAGGTCAAGACACGATTCAGGTACTTCTTCCCCTTCTCCCTGCCTCTTCTTTCCCTCTCCTCGGCCCGAGCCTCCCCGCTCCTTCCCTGGGGATGGGTGTGCGGCGAGGCCTGGGGTGCGGCGGGGAGGGCTCCAGTGGGCAGAGGAAGGCAGGAAAAGTTCAGGAATTCCCCCAACAGAACTAAACTTTCTGCTCTGGCGCGCCCCGGTTCGCCGGGCTGGGCCCGGGAGCTCAGTTTGGGGGAACCTCCCTTGGTGGGAGCTGCGCGAGCTGCAGGCTGCCTGTGGGCATCTCCAGGGCCTGGGTGGGCCTGGGAGGGGGTCACCATCACTTCAAGGCTGCTGGAGGAGGGTAAAGGGGGTTCCCGGGGGCATCTAGGGGTCCGCAGGGTGGAGGGAGCCACGGGCTCCAGGACCGTCCGGGAGTGCGGACCGGGCCGGCGGGCTGGGCGGCTCCTGGGTCACCGCCTCTGGGGCTGCAGAGCCTTTGGCCTTGGAGTCGGTTCCAGGCCGGGCCGGGGCCGGGCCGTTTCGCTCCAGGCCTTGGCGGCTCCCGCTTTCCAGTTGACCTTGCCCCCACTAACACAGGGAATATTCCCAGAGAGGAAGAGGGAACCTGCAGGCCCTGCGCTGGTTTTGTGGGAGTCACGTATCACACGGGGAAACCAGGACAGCACAGGCGACAACATCCGACCCAGAGAAGTGTCCCTTCCAGGGCGAGTGAGCTGCGGCTGCTGCTGGTTGCGTTTGCATTTTTGAGCGGAGAAGAGGAACCAGCCTGTTTTTGTGGGTTTCATTTCTTCTTCTTCTTCTTCTTCTTCTTTTTTTTTAAATAAAGGAAAACGAGAAATAAGGGGGCAGGTATGTTTTAGACAGTTCTTTCCGCTTCTCCATCGCCTTTCTCCCAAAGCGAACTAAAGCTCTCCACCCCTTCCTCAGGAAACGGAATCTGGAAAATAACTTGCCTTTCCGGTCGCCCCGCATTTTCCCCGGGACGAAGCCTGGGGTTTCCATTTTCCAAAGGGCCGGAGCCTGGCGGGGAGAGGCCCTGGGCTCAGGGCGCCCTGGCGCGGGTGGAGGAGTGCGGAGGCCCGATCGCTCCTAGAGGAGGCCCAAGCCCGCGGCGGCTAGAAAAGGACCTCGGCAGGAAACCCGCCGGCCTCGCTCATCCCGGGGGCAGGAGAGGAGGCACCGGGGGTCCCCGGACCCGGGAATCCTGGAAGAAGACGAGTACCGTGGGACTCGCTTGCAGGGCCGGCCAGGGGAGCTCAGAAATGGTTTTGTGTTTTCATTTGCAGGGGTTGCCGCGGGCTCGGCACAGGGGTGGGCCGGGGCAAGGTTAGGCTGTTTAGGCCCCAGACAAGCCCTGGGACAGCCCGGGCGGCAGTCAATCCAGGGAGCCATTTGTCCCACCCCGCGGGAAACGGCGGAGACTTTATGGCCACTCTGTTTGTATTATCTGCATAAGTCTTTCCCCACCAGTTTGATCGAAACTGTTCGCTTTTACGAGGACCCAACGAAAATTCCCCGTCATATTTATCAGCCGGGGATAAAAATTTAGTATGGGAACTGATATTTCCTCATTTATGGGGCGATGAAATTAAAGACCAAAGCAATTGAGAATTATATGGCTTTGGGGGGTTCCCTCCCCCCCTCTTTCACATCTCCTTTATTTTGCCGCCTGGCGTGCCTGTCCGTGGAGTTTGGCGTCGCAGTCCCCTGCCCTTGCCCCCTGTTTGGGGGTCTGCTGGGCCCTCTCCTCCACACCCAGGTACCGCTTGGCCAACCCTAGCTTCTCCTGGCTTTTCTCTCCGTGTCAAGAGCTGGGGGCTGGGACAGAGCTCCCGGAGCCCCTGCCGGGCCAGGATGGGGTCTGGTTGGGGTGGTGGAAGGCTGCCAGGAGCCTCGCAGGGGAAGGATCCGAGCCCAGCCCGGGAGGGGGCGAGGGAGGTGGCGGAGGGCGAAGAAGACAAACTCCAGATTACCTCTCAAACCAGCAAGCCCCAAGACCGGACCTGGGGAGCCAACTGGAGAGGAGCAGAGTCGCTCGCCTCGGGACCTGCCTCTCCCTACCAGCCCGACCCCCATCCCAAACTCACCCCTCGCCTCAGCCCTGGGAGGGGTTGGGGCCGCTTCAGAATTCCTGCCGTTCTCCACGGGAATCATCCCCCCCGGGGAGAGGGAGCCTCCCGCCTTGGCTCTCACCTCCTCACAAGAACGAATAGTGTTTAAAGTTGAAATAATTAGAAGTATGATAAACACGGCCCATTAATGAAAAAAGGAATCAAATTCATCAGCCTAAGTGGGACCCCCGGTGGGACAAATGTTTGCCTCTAATTACGCAGGATAAACGCAACCCCCGAGCTGTTAAACGAGACCCCGAGCGGGGCGGGCCGACGCAGACTTGCCTCACTTGTTGGGGTTTTGCAGACTTTGGGATTCTGGGCCAGAGGGGGGGAGGGAAAGGAAGACGAGAGGATGAGGACGGGGCGAGGGAAGCGTTAGAGCGGGTCCAGGAAGGTACAGTCGGACGTGGGTCCCAGCCCTGCCCCCTTGGGCTCGGTCTTTCCCGAGGCCACGAGCAAAGGCCGCTTCCGTCCTATTGTCCGGGCCTGGCGTTCAAAGGCACTCGGGCTGCCACGACCAGGCACCCACCGGTCCTGCCCCACAGAGCCCAGACCCTCAGGCCTGTCCCCTGGGGGCGCTGGATGGGGTCAAGAGAGGTCTGTGTGGCTCTGCTCACCCAGCTAACCCGTTTCCCCAACTTTCTTGGAGCGCCGAGAGACCTGTGCCCATGCCTGACCCCGGGGCTCCCCCTTCTTGCCTCAACTTGGGGCTGTGAGAATCCAGGGGGGCAGACCAGAGCGGCGGAGCTCAGGCTGTGCCTACACCTCGACCAATCGCACCCACCCTCCCGAGAGCCCTGGCACTCTGCACTTTTTCTCAGCATCCAGAACCTGGAAGGGCAGCAGGGACCGGGCCTGGGCCTCCTGCTGCCAGTGGCTCCGTGAGCCAGGGAGCGGAGGAGGATGCTCCTCGATGGCTCCTTGCATGTTCCAGGAAGATCCGTGGTTCCAGAGGGCAGGCCGAGGGCTGGGGCACTAGGGGTCCCCATGTGAAAACAGAAGAAGAAAACATGTAGTGCTCGTCGCACAGAAAGGAACCGCCGCCTGTCTTCCTGGCTCTGGCCCTCAAAGTGCCTGTGGAAACACCCCGATTTTTCCAAGGAAAATTAGGAGCTTTTCCCCCAAAAGGTGAAGGACATCATCCGGGACCTTCCAAGGGTGAAGTGAGCAAAGGAAGAGCGACTCTCTCCTTGGGGTAAAACAATAAAATAAAATAATAATCAAGTTGGTGTACTCAAATCTCTTCAAGTGAAATGGAAACCAAAATCACACCAGTGGGGAAAATTGCAGGCTTTTTTCCTCTTGTTTTGGGGGCCCAGGGAAATCATTCTCATCCCAAAACTTGGGGGAGAAATTCGTTTTTCTCCTTTGCTAACAGCGGGCTCCGCCAGGGCTGAGTTGGGAGCAGGGCAGCACCAGGCAAACTGCTAATGCCCAGAAGCCCCAGAGAGAGATTTTCAAACAGGTACCAGGGAGACCTGGGAGACCCAGGACGCTGGGAGGGCCCTCTGGTCTACTCCGGGTCGCGCAGCCACCCTGGCAGCCGGGCCGTCAGAGTCCCTCTCGCATCTGGACGCTGCACACTTTTGCACACGGATGCTGTGGAATTTACCGTTTATGTACACTTGTCTAACTTGTGCTTAATTGCGTGCACCCCGCCACAAATATTCACCTTTACCTAACAAAACAGCGTTCCCCCGCAATCCCCGCATCCTGAAGCCTGAGAACCTGAGCCAGCACAACTGCATTCTTGCCCTGCCTGCCGGAGACCGGCCAGTTATTTAACTTTGCCTCCTGAATCGAAACCAGACAGCAGCAAACACTTCTTCGGAAAGAAGCTTTGAGACAAGGAGACAGATGGGAAGATGTCTTGGGGGGGTGGGTAGCCTTGCCCCTCACTTTAGGGATTTGCTCCCAAGTGGCCCCAGTGGATTGGGTTTCCAGTGGGGAGTCAGGGCTGTGGCTGGGCCGGCTTGCTCCGAGAAACCGCTCCTTCCTTACCGGCTAAATTCCTTCTCGAAGATCCGTTTTGCATCTTTTCCCCCTTTTTTCTCTCCTTCTTTCTCTCTCTCTCTCTCTCTTCCTTCCTTCCTTTCTTTTTCTTCATCCTTCTTTCGCTTTGTTTCTCTTTCTCTTTTTTCTTCTCTTCTTTTCTCCTGCAATTCGTTTTTTCCTTCATTTTCTATCCCCTGATCTTTTTCTTCATTCATTGGTTTCCTTCGTTTCCTTCTTCTCTTTTTCCTTATTACACAAGTTATTCTTTGCTCTTTTCTCTCCTCCTCAAAGCTTTCCTTCCGCCTTGACTTTCAGTCTCCCCCAGCCCCAGGCTTTCTTGTTCCTCCCTGTCTTGCAGGGCTCGGGGAGGGGAAAGCACCAGGCTGGGGGGCATCTCTCCCCAGCCTCACTGCTCGGGCTTGGAGTTGACCTTCCCCTGCCTTCAGCCTTAACAACTAGGCTCCCCACAAGGCGAAGTGTAGGGCCGCGGGCGGCGGCGGCGGCCAGGCCTCAGCAGTCGCCATTAGAGGGAAGGAGGAGCGGGCCGGGACCTTCCCGTTTCTTCTGACGGCTCCCTGGAGCGCCGGCCCCAGGGCTCAGGTACCTTCGGTTCCATTGCCTCCGAGGAGCCGCGTCCACCAGGCCTGGCTTTGGAGAATTCGCTCTACGGTTGTCCTGACCTCCAGAGCTGCACGTTGAAATGGCCTCAGTCTGAGCCCAGCTGGCATCCCCAAGGCTGGAGTCAGGCGGGATGAAGGAGCGGGCTGTCAGGCCCAGGTGGGCGTCGGGATCCGAGGGGTCACCCGTGGGCTAAGCAACCCAAAGCCACGGCCCCACACTGGCACCTTTGTTCTCTGAGCCCCCGGACTGCAGCCCGCCGGCCCTCCTCCTTCGGTCTTGCAACCTCTGGAACCTCTGGGCAGGAATTTCTTGGCGTTTTGAATTCTGTCTTTCTTCAACCCCATTGTGGACTTGGCCAGAAATAGGGACGCAAGGCTGTGTATGTGGACTCTCCCAAACTGGCGGTCTGAGTCAAGGGTATGGGTCTCTACTTTGTGTAGTGGGTTAAGGGAGTGTTTGGGGCAGTGTGTGGACAGAGAGAGAGAGAGAGAGAGAGGGAGAGAGAGAGGGAGAGACAGATGCCTGCAGGAGAACAAGAGGGAGTGATGGGGAAGGTCTGGTCCTGCTGACATTGCCCAACTTTGGGGGGTCTGTAAGGGTGTGCCTCAAGAGCAGAGAAGTCGGGACTGTCTGGCAGGCCTGTAGCCCCCGTGAGCTGGTAACCCCCCAAAGCTCGGTCCAAGGTGGGCCTCAGGAAAAGACTGACTCCAGCCTCCAGCCTGGTTTCGCCTTGGGCGGAGAGAGGCAGCTTCACACACCTCCTCCTCCCCCCACTGGGGCCCCAGAACCTCTCTCCTCGCAACCTCCTAAAGATCCCGAGACTTCATTCCACGGCAAGACCAAAACTTGAGGTTTTTTGAAAAGGGAGGAGGAATCTTGTAAAAGTTTTATGCCAAACAAAGTTATAAAAACTTCCCGGGCGTTGCCTTTTCCAAAGGTTTATATGAATAATAAAGAGTGTAGTCGCGTGCACGGGGCTCTGGCGGGCTCTGAGCAGGGAGGGTTCAGCAAACAGTGTCATCCAGCCCCGGGGCACCAGGAAACCCCAGGGACTGCCCCCTTGAGGGAATAGTGGCCCAGAAACGAATGGCCCAACAGATTCCCGAGAGGGGCGGGGAGAGGGAAGGGGTGGCGCCCTTGACTTCCTTGAAGTTCAAAGTTCTTCTTGGCTCTGGTGAGAAAATGCCCCTCTGCCTTCAGCCCACTCGAGAAATCGCCCCCGGAGCCCTTCTCCCTCCGACTGACCGGGCTCTAGGCTTCCCCAGGTCTGCTCCCCGGTCAGACACCTGGTCTGTAACTTTGCAGCTCGCCGCCGCTCAGCGCCCGTCCTCCCTCTGGGACCGCGGGCCCCGGCCTGCTCTCGGCGCCGGCCTAGCCGGCTTCCGAAGGGCCCCTGCAGCCCCATTCCTCGGCGGCCGGGGTCGGAGGGACAAAGAAACCCCAGACACAAGGCTGGCCCCAACCCATTTCTCCTTTCAAGTCCCCAAGGTTCCCTGTACCCCTAAAGCCCATGGTGAGAGGGGGAGGGCCCGGAGTGCTCTCTCTCAGCCCACACCACTTAATACCCTTGTAAACTCCCACGTGCGCTATAAACTTGGATTTTTACAACCAACATTCCTCCTTAGCTCCGAGAAACTTTGAACTCGGCCTCGGGTTTATTTACTGGGGGGGGGGGGGGGGGGGGGCTGGGGAGCCGGGAGCTGAGAAAAGCTGGAAGAGAAGAGGGGAAAATGCGGGGCAAGAGGGTAATGGCGTGGGGGTCTGGGGTGTGCTGGGGGAGCCAAGACCATCCACGGTGGGTTTGTTTACTATTTAGAGCGGAAGCATTTTCTAACACAGGCCAGACTGGGTCGTTAAGGGCGAAATGAAACTGGGTTTAGAGGCGCGGGGGGTGCTTTATGGCGGCGTCTAGACGGAGATCTTTTGTTCCCGGGCAGCGCCTCGGCTGGAGGGGATTACCCGGGAGGCTGAGCCCCAGAGCCCCGAGCCCGAGGGGGGCTGGACATCCCAGGGGCCAGAAGACGGGTTTGTTTGGGGGACAGACACCCCTTTTTCTCTTTTTAGAGGGTCGCCAAGGCCTGGCAGGTTCCCGGGCCGGGTCACAGAAGCCTTTGTTGTTCTCTCCCTACGCCCCGGCCTCCCTCCCGAAATTCCTTCTGGGCCCCGGATCTTTTCTGAGCCGCGTATGGCAGGGCGAGTGGTAGCTGTAGGTTTTAAATATTTTTCTCCTAAATCAGAATCCATTTGGACATTAATATTTTGCTCTATAGACAGGTTTGCTCTATAGAGTTATCTCCGTCTTCTAGGAAACACGGCCAGCGTGCCAACATTCCCTGCTAGGACTCGGGGATAAATAGCCTCGGACCGGGACAGGTCTTGCGCGTGCACAGGCACACGCACACGCACACGCAGAGCACCCTCAGCCTCATCATTGCTGACACTCAGCAACACTGCCAGCGGCTACACACCACAGAGGACGTGAGCCCTCAATGTGCATGTGGTCAGGTTTGCTCTACGGAGAGCGTGCATGGAAGATCCACCTCCCGGGCACGGCACGTAGGTACAGCAGCCTCCATACCTGTGGGGGGCCCCTCAGGGAGCCGTGGGGCTGCATATACACCCTAGCTTTCAGATATTGCCTCAAGACTCCCACCTACAAATAAATTACAGCTCCAGATGCCTAAGCTGCCCGGATCCCTGTCATCAAAAACAACGACGGAGCCCGGATGCGATTGTCCATGATGGGGTGTTTGTCCATCCGTCCCCAGAACCATATTGACAAAAACATTTTCTTTGAATTGCATAAGAACAGTTCCAAAGAGAGGGAAAGGATGAGAGAATTGGTTCCAAATCTTTGCCCCTAAATAACGAATGAATTTGGAACAGAGACTGCCAGAGTGCCCTCGCTGAAATCGCTTGAAAGGACTATGGTTATCTTTATACAGAAAACAAAAACAAAAACAAAAAACAAAAGCAAAAAGCACCATGCTGCAAATATAGGTAGGTACGGTGAATGTCCCCATGGGTCACCCCCTTATCCGGTGCCCCACCTCATGCCAACCCCTCACAAAACAAATCTCTGGGGGGTTCTACTCTGGGAGACCCAGCGTATAAACATCAGGGTGGCCCCAATCTAGCATCTTGTTGTGTCTGGAGGAGCCTGGCCATTTGTGCTTGAGGGGAAGGGGCCCAGCCCCACCTTCCCACCCTCAGGGGCCAGCCTTGGTGAGGAAAGGCAAGGGGCTGGTCTCCTCTCCTCTCCCCTCCCTCCTTCAAAAGTGTATATAAAAATTCCAATACAGTCTTCTCATAGAGAGAAAAAAAAACTGAAAGCCCTACCCTCAACCCTGCACATTTACTGCAACAGACGGAGACATCTGGCGAGAGGGCGGTGGAGCCAAGAAACTTCCTATAAATTTAAATTCGATGATGGTTACAATTAACTCCACAACAAACGTGTACTTAAACGGAAAGCGTTGCTGGGCGTTTGGACGCTGCGCAAGCTGCACGTGAGAAAGGGGAGCTTTAAGAGTAGCCGTGGAATGTCCTGGGCCGGAGAGCAGCAGGAAGCTACGGCTCCTGCCCCTGCCAGCAGAGAGGGTACAGGCCCACCAGCTTGGGCCTACCTCACCTTCACAGCCTGCCCTCACCAGCTGGGCCCTACCCACCATCCTTCTCCTCCGCCTTGGGAGCACTGAGGATTTTAAGAGGAGAAGGGCTAATAAAAGGGTCAAATAAAATCATAATATTGAACAGAATGAAATATCTTTATTTGCCACCAAAAAAAAAAAATTCACAGCAATCCCTCTGGGACGGGAGCAAGGTGGGGATTGCACACGTACACGCGCACTCACGCTCATGGAGAGAGATGGGTGATTTGACTCTCATTCCAGGCGAGTCTCCCCCCCCCCAACCCCCAACCCATCCCCTCTGGGTAGAAAGAAACGCTTGTGAAATTTATTTACAAAAATTCAGGCCCCAGCATGGGGGAGGCGTCCAATCCCACCTCCCTCCTGCCTCCTCCACCCTAATCGTTTTTTTTTTTTTTAAAAAAAAAAAAAAGAAGGGAGGTAACAACTGCATAGACTATAGCTATAAATCCATGGAGTGGGGCACGGCTTGGAAATAGGTTAGGAAACCTTAATGCACCAGTTAAGAAATTTCAAAGGAGGGCTCTACACGTTCACAAGGAGAACAACTAGGCTCAGGCAGGGCCTGGGCGCAGACGGAGGTAGGACACGGACTTTGCACACCTAACACCAGGTCGAAGGTACAGAAATTTCACAGCAAGGCAGGATCACATTTAGCTGCCCCCCAGCAGCGGGGGGTAGGTGGGGCAGGGGTGGGGAGCCCAGGAAGTCCCCCCTGGCAGACACCGTGTCTTAGCAGAGATCTTCTCACTGGGCAAGGGAAGGCTTTCGGTCCCAGGATTGCTCGCTCAGGCACCCACTACCCTCGCCCCCGCCCAACCCGAGCAGCAAGACAGTGTCGCGAGGTGTGTTTTCTTTTTAAATAAAGAGTCTTGGCCTTGGCGCCAACCACGTCCACTCGCCGTGGGTTAGACACTTCCCTTCACCCTCTTTCCAGGCCCGTCCCTGTCCCACAGCGAGTCGGATGGAAGGTGAAGGAGGTTCCAGAGAGAAGCGCGGGCGCCAGCAGTGGGGGCCAGCCCTGGCCACAGTCCAGTTTTCCACCCGCGGAAAGAAGGCGAGTTAGAAAATAAAAAATAAAAATAAAATAAAATAATTTCTCCCCTTTCTTCCCCCCCACCCCACCCGGCCCCCGCCCCCAGAAGGGCCCGGTCTGCGGTTACAGCAGAGGATTTCCCGAGAAATACTGCAGCCGGTCTCTGCTCAGTTTTTTTTCTTTCATCCTTCTGTTCTGAAACCAAATTTTCACTTGTCGGTCCGTCAGGTTCAGCATCCGGGACAGCTGCAGCCGCTTCTCTTTGTTGATATACACGTTGAAGAAAAACTCTCGCTCCAGTTCCCGGATCTGGAATTTCGAATAGGGGCAGCGCTTCTTGCGGGTGCGGGGGGCGTCTGGAGGGGAGGGAGGGGAGGGGGCGATGCGAGGAGAGGGGAGAGAGACACGTGAGACCCGGGCCGCCCCGCTCCCAGCCCGCCGCGGCCGCCCTCCCGCCGGGCCTGCCTGCAGACGGCGCCCGGGCCCGGGGCTGGCGCAGGCCCCGGACCCCCCGCCGGCCGGGCCCGCGGGGTCGCCGCCCCTCCCCGGGCCCCGGGGCGCGGGGGGGCGCCGGCCAGGTGCGCCTTGGGGCTCGGCCCGGCGCTGCGCGGCCTCCCGGGGGCGCTGGGAGCCCCCGCCCCGGCTTTGCGGGGCGCAGTGGAGAGGGGCGCGCGGGCCGAGCGCGCAGGCACCGAGGCCTCCCGAGAGCCGCGCGCGGGGCCCCGGAGCCCGGCGGGCCGCGCCTTCCACGCTCCCGGGCTGGGCCGGCGCCGCGAGGCCGCGGGGCGCGGGGAGGCTGAGCCCCGGGCCGGGCCGCAGCCGCCTCTCCCCAGCGCCCCCCTCCCCGTCGCCCCGGGGGGCTCCGCGCGGGCCCCGGAACGCACCCTCGGCCCGTTGCAAAAAAAAGCAGCTTTTCAGAGCAGCCCAGCCGCCCCGGTCTCAGGTTCTGCTCCATTGCTTCTCCCCCCACCACCACTCCCCCTCTCCGAGTTTCTCCCCGTCTCTCCCTCGCCCTCCCCTTCCTCCCCCTCCACCCCTCCCCTCCGTCCCACCCCACCCCCGGCAGCCCGGCTCCCCATCCTTCCTTCAACGCTCCTCTAAGTTCACGATCAAAGTTAATATCGCTCGCGATGGTGGCGCTTTTAAAAAATTTCACAGACCGAGGGAGAGATAGCGGGGAAGGGGGGGGGGCTCATTCACCCGGCTTTTCCAAAGCGCCCTTTTCCCTCCCTCCCCACCCCTTCTCCATCGTAAAAAGTCGAGTCGTTGGGAGAGAGGGCTTTGTAGGTTATAATAAAATCCTTTGAATGCTTATAAAACTCCACATAAAACCGGACTGACCCAAAACACGAGGCCGCCCCGCTCCGCGCTCCGCGCTCCCCGCTCCCCGCGCCTCCCCCCTCCCCGCGCCCGCCCGGCCGCCGCTACCTACTGGGGGCGGCTCCCTTGGCCGGCTCCTTGGCCGCCGCCGAGTGGGCTGAACCGGACGAGCTGGGGTTCGTGCTCTCCTCCTCGGCCTCGGCCTCGGCCCCCGCGTCCGCCCGGGGCGCCAGTCCCGAGGCCGGGGTCGCCTCGGGCTCCCCCTTGGCCTCGCCCTTGCCGGGGCAGGGGGGCTCGGCGGGCGCGTCGCCGCCGCCGCAGTAGGCGTTGTCGAAGAAGCGGTCGAAGGCTTGGGGCAGGACGCTGTTCTTGCTGACCGAGGAGTAGAAGCCGGCGGGGGCCGCGTGCGGGGCGCTGGGGTGGTGGTGGCCGCCGTAGGAGCCTTCGTTTTTCATGAGGATCTCGGTGACCGTGGAAGGAGGCAGGCACTCGCGGTGCATGAGCTCGTCGGCCGCCGCATAGCAGGAGGAGTAGCTGTTCCGGGGGTGCCACTTGCCGGAGGGCTCCAGGCCGTAGGAGACCTCGCGGACCGGGGGCACCTGGGCGGAGTAGGGGTAGGAGAGCTGGCGAGAGGGGGCCTGGGGCAGGAAGGAGGAGACCG
The DNA here is from genome assembly GCF_011100685.1 of Canis lupus familiaris. NCBI lineage: Eukaryota > Metazoa > Chordata > Mammalia > Carnivora > Canidae > Canis > Canis lupus. Next base: position 45,363,987 of record NC_049248.1, on the reverse strand, counting down.
TGGAGAACTCGGGCACGTAGTAAGTGCAACTGGGCAGATAGAGGTTGGAGGCGCAGCTCCCTCGCTCGCCGAAATCAGCGCCCCTCTCCTTGCGCGACGGCGAGCAGAAGTTGCCCAGGTTGACCGAGTTAAACATCGTTCTCCTCTCCTGCCGGCTCCAGATGGAGGTTTTGGACCCGATCTGGCGAGGGGGGAAAATTTTGGGAAGGCGAGATGACGCGTTATCCGTCTTAGTCTCTCTCCCCGAGCACGTGATCCAAAGTAGATATTGTCATATATCAGTTCGGAGCACTTCGCAGACGTAGGAGGGGTTCTCTCTTAGGTAAGATGGGGACGTTCAGGCGATTGGTTTGCAAACACCGCAGAAACATTATGAAAATCAATTGCAGATTTGTATTCGTTTTTCTCTCGTCACTCCCCTCCTCTCCATTCCACAGAGCGAGCAAAGGAGGAGAGAGAGAGAGAGGGTTGGGGTGGGGTGGGCGGTGGGATGGGCGGGGGCGGTGGCTGGGAGGGGGTAATTGTATTTTTTTTTCCCCTAGCTGCTGCTCTTCCTCTTCTCCCCCCACCCTCACCCCAGGATTAGGAGTAGGAGGTGGGTCTTGCCCACGTCTGCAGGTGGGGGGGTCTTGCCTCCTCCGGGAGATGAACCCAAGACCGAGGTGGGGATGAAGTCCTCCTTCCCCACCGCCTGGTTCAGCCGGAGATGTGAATCCTTCCCCCTCAACTCTCAGGGACTCTTACCCCGCCAACCCGCAGAGGGCCAGTGCCTGTTTACAAGAGTTTGAAGAAGTCCATCCTTTTCTTGGCCAGGGCTGTATGTCAAGACTCCTTTTTCTCTTTTGGAGAGACTCCTCAGAAGAGTGTGTGAAGTTTTCCAAAGGTGAGGCAGCCCAGCAGCAAGCCAAGTGTCCCAACTTTGTCTGGCTTGCTGTGCTGCCTGCGGCTAGGGACTCAGATTAGTCATAAACGAGTGGTAAGCAGTGCGCCAGCCGCCCAGCCGGTGCCTGGCGAAGTCTGGGAAAAACCTTCTCTAATGTTGTGTTAAATATTTAGTATGAGAGAGTGGCCCTGGGTGAATATTTCATGCCTGCCTTTATTGTCAATCAATGTGCAGAAAGCTACATCCACTGTGGATTTTTAAATCTCAAACCCCACAGATAAAGATCAGAATGAGAGCCATGTATTCTCTCTGTCCGGGGGGTCCTTTGGGTTGGGGGCTCAAGCCTCAGCTTGGGGGCTGAAAAGATGCCCAGAGTCAGGGTTCAGGAAGTATATGAAGGGAGGGGGTAGGTGGGTGGGTGCTGGGTTTGGGGCTCCTATCCCTGAATGATTTGGGGGCTGGGAGGTGGGCAGTGGGGCCAGGTGTGGGTCTGCTGGACAGACTAGCAGGGCAGGGGAAGGGAGCTGAGGAACCTGGGTGGGCTGGGCAGGGCAGGGCCAGGGACCACTCCCTCATGGAGGCCCTCAGCCCTGTTCCCAGGTGGCTGGAGGCAAGGCCTTGGTGCCTCTTTCCCGTTTCTTAGCCCTGGCCTGCCCTCCTCCCGGTCCACCAGCCTCCTACATAGCTGTGGCCCAAGAGGTGGACTCAGAGGAGCTGCCCTCCTTCGCCTCCCATCCCTCTGGGCACTGTGGGACACATCTAGGCAGCTGAGAATCACTTTATTGAAAGGTTCTGGACTGGATCCAAGGGGCCGAAGCACTCCCCACAAGCAGAAAGCAACCTTGGATCCAAGGAGGAGCTGCCAGGGCGTGATTTGTTCAGGTAGGAGGGGAGGACTGAAACCCACAAGGACTCAGGGAAAGCCAGAAATGGCCCAGACCCTCTTTGACCCCCTAACTCTTGGTTAAAATTGATTTCTACTTTAAAAATATTATTTGGATTTGATTTTCCTTGCCGAGCTTGCCGAGATACAGAGGCCCCCAAACCAGATGGAGAAGACACAAAAAATCAGATCGTGTCCCCAAATAAGACTCCCCAAATCCATTCCTTCTCAACCCTCCTGCCTCCCCAAAGGTGCTCAGCCTTTAGAGCATCGCCTGGAGTGGAGTCACGCTGGTCATGGGTCCCCTTCTTGGGGTAGCTCTGAAATACCCAGGGATAGGCCTCCAGCATCCTCAGCCCCATCAGCTTCCTGAGCCCTTTAGTCCCGGCCTGATCTTAAATGGGGGCAAAGAAGAACTAGATTGGGACTTTGCTCAAGTGTGGGGCTTCTCCGTCAGTGAGAAGCTGCAGGAAGAAAAATCTGTTGCTTTTCCTCCTTCCTCTACCTCCTTTTATAGGGTGACCTGGGGCTAGCGTTTTTAATTATAATGATGGGGAACTATGGACTATGGCTTTTATAGGGTTCGTCCTGACCTCATTAAACGCAAGTTTATTGGAGGCAGAATGTTCCCCAAACAGTGATAGGAACCAGCAAGAGGGAAGTGAGAGGTACCCCTATCCCTTGCAGAGGTGGGGATGAGGGCACAGAGTCTCGGGCTTCAGCTTTCCCCAGTTCCCCCCAGGGCCCTGCTTCTTTTTCCATCCTGGCCTCCAGGGCGTTGTGGGGCCTAAGCCCCCAGGCAAATTCTCTGCTGCCCGGGCCGACAGTGGGGAGGGGATACGCTTCCTGTGAGGAGCCAGCTGTGGGTCTGAGCACTTGAATTTGACCACCAAAGTTTATTCCAGGGCCACCATAAAAGTGAGCCAGGCGGCTGCAAGGAGCCACTGGCGGCTTTATTTCCTTGAAACAAAAAAGAAGGCAAGAAAGAATGTCAGAGAAGTTGATGTCCAGGAGACTCTAGGGTCTCTCAACAGAGGCTTCTGAGAATTAATATTCTTCCCCCAAAAAACAAGGCATGAAGTTCAGGGTTTGTTTGTTGTTGTTGTTGTTTTTTTTTTTCTAGTTTTGGTCTGACTTTTAATTTTTCAACAACTTTTTAAAATCCCAGCACTTGGAGATTGCTGCTGGGGTCAAGGAAAGAAGGCTCTGGCCACTGAGGTCAGCAAGGCAGTGATGGGCAGAAATGCCCACGCTGCGGGCTGGCCACTTCCCCGCGCAGCCCTAGGTCCGGGACCACTCCAAAGCATAGGCTGAGTGGCTAGTCCCAGGCCGCACCCCAGGGCATCAGTGCATCCCACCCACAACTGAGGCTCAACTATGGTCCCAAGTCAGCTCCCAAGAACCCTGGCAAGTCCTTGTCCCTGGCCGGAGGTGGCTTCCCCTCCCCCATCTCTCGGGTGCCTGTGGCCCTTCCACAATCCTGGCGCCCCGATTTTCACCTGAAATCCTCCCGGTAGCCCTTGGTGCCTCGGTCAGCACCTCCAGCCTGCCCGCCCGCCCGCCAGCAGCTGCTGTGCCACTCTGGCCAGGACCTCTACAGACTCGGGGGCTCCCTTCCACACGCCCACACCAGAGGCAGCTTCAGAAGGGGGCAGTATCTGCTGAGTTCTGAATCCCCGCACGGGAGACCCCACACGCTGCACTGGCTGGCCCTGCAGCTTGTCCACTCCGATCTAGAGAGCAGATTAGGGCGTGGGGCACGGGGCCCACCCCAGAGACCATCACCGGGAGGGGAAGCGAGGGAGGAGAAAGAGGGCCCTTGAGAGCTCCGATGGGCTCGGACTCTAAGTTCAGTCCGCTGTGGGGTCAGTGCAAGGTAAGCAGCCGGCGCTGGAGCCTTGGCCGCCAGACGAGCACTCCAGAAATCGGCTCGCACCTTCTCCTGCCGGTCTCTCCCCCAGAGCAACACCCCAGCTTTACCAACCCCTCTGGCGCTCGGGGATTTTCAGGCCAGCAGTTCCCGCGCACCCGGGACGCATCCCACCCCAGCCGAAGAGCTGGGGGATTGCACTGCCGGGGCTCGGCCCCCACCTCTCCTCGGCCGGCCGCCGTCACCCCAAGCCCAAGGGCCCAAGTGAGGTCACCCGAGCCCCCCCCAGCTGAAAGGGGAGGGAGAAGGGCAGCTTCTCCGCCCCCCCCGCAGCCCCACCCACCTTCCTCCCCCGAGGGATTGTCCCAGGAGGCTAGCAACGCGACCCCGTTTCTCCCCATAAAAGTCCCATTTTACGAGCCAGTTTCACTGGGCCCCTCACCAAATGCTCTAAAACGAAGGAAATGTCTTAAAAGCAGTCTGAATTGGAGCCGCTCCCATTGGACCTTGGTGCCCAAACCCAGTTGCGGCGGCGCGGAGCTGCCTCTCTGGGCGGGATGGCCCTGGGGCCACCCGAGCCGGCGTCCCCGCCGCCCCAGGCCCAGGCCGCCTGCCCGAGCCGCCATTCCCCGGCTTTAGCGCCTGCTCAGGCTCGGACCCAGTCCGCGCAGATCAAAGTGAGCTCGCGGCATTTTTATGAGATGAACTTCAGTGGCTCTTTACTTGTAATCAGACGCCTGGGTCGAAAATGCAAAAGGGAACAGCCCATCAATCCAAAAAGGAAAAGGAGGGGGAGAGAGAGGAGAGAGAGAGAGAGAGACACACACACACACACAGAGCACTAGGGAGAAGAGGGGGACAGGGGGACTGGGGTGAACAAATTCAGGTGACACATAGCAGGAAGATTCTGGTCACCACCACCAAAAAAGAGACCCTGTGCCTGCAGCAAGAGCGGTCTGTGGGTCTGTCCCAGCCTCCAGGCCCCGCCATCTGCCTGTACACTTCGCCCCAGTTTCCGGGGGGCCGGGAAACCTGACTCGCCTGCGTGCTGAAGCCCGATCCGAAAGCTTCCACAGTGTGGACGCGCCATGTGGGGCGAGTGTGGCCGCCTCCACTCTCTTGCCCCAGCGGGGAAGTCGCCTTCTGCTCATGATTTAAAAGAGTATTTTGCTGCTTTTCTCTCTGCGGTCTCCGCGGCTCTCTCGTCACTACAGCCAGAAGTTGAGTTACAGGAAGATTCACCAGAGATTTATCGCCTGGCTCCAAACTTGGAGAGCCCCGTTGTCATAAACAGCCGTCTATTGTCTAGACTTTTATCTCCGGGTATGGATCGTGCATTATGGAGGCTCAGGGGACCCGGGTCTGGCTCTGTGGGGTGTTCGTGCAGCCGAGTGTTTGTCCCTTGCCCCCAAGGGTCGCTGCGGGTAGGTTTGGGGAAGTGCACAAGTGTGTGTGTGCTCCTGGAGCTGGGCAGGTACACCTGAGTGGCCAAGTGGGGAGGCCCCGGGTGGGGAGGCTCTCTGCGTGCCTGGGAACCTTCTGCTGCATGTACTTGTGTGTTGGGTGAGAATTTGTCACGGTGTGCTTTGTTTCTGGGGCATTTTAAGTGTTCCTGTCTGGGATTTTGCAGGTTTTATGAACCTGCATCCGCTTGGCCTGTTTATGTCCCTTCCAAGCAGATCATCTGGTGTTTTTCAATATTGGAGCCCATTGTGTGTGTGTGTGTGTGTGTGTGTGTGTGTGTGGCTTCTCTAAGGAACTGGATTTGGGTGATACCTTCTAGTCTTGCTCCCCAGATTCCTCCACTTACCCCACCTCACACCTCAGCCTCTGCCTTCCCCAGAGTGTCTGACCCTGCCCTACTCCCTGAAAGTCCAGAAATCTCCCAAGCAGCTACCAATTCTCTGTCACAGGCACAGAACACATTTTTGCAGGATGAGGTCTGGGTATCTCTGTCTTTCCCACAGTAGGGGGAAATGCCCCAGCTCAGAAACTCCTTCCTTTCCGGGGCTCCCCTTCCCAGAGCTGAGGGGGACATCAGAAAGCGCCTCCCCAGTTCATTCTGACCTTTTAAAATATTCTCCACACAACTCTAGATAATACCAAAGCGGGCCTCCCGCTCCCTCCCTGGGGCTTTCTGGCAGCAAATGTCCTCACCCTGGCCACCCCCTTAAGGCCCCTTGAGCTCAGGCAGTAGGACATCTGCCCAGATTAAATGTCTGTGGGGGAGACACCCATCACCTTAGATCTCAGGGTCAGATGCTGTTTTTCTAAGCCTGGGTCCTTTAATGCCATCAGAAATAATCAAGTCCTCCCCCTTTGTTTTTCATTATCAGAATGCAGGGCGGGAGGCTCTGGGCACTGAGGTCTGGGAGCGGCACTGACAGCCCCAGGGCTCCTCGCTGCTCCTACCTGGGTGTCAGGTCCTACTGCAGGTCCCTATAGCCCTTAGGCACCTTAGCCAGGTAGGTAAAGTGGGAGAGGACTGGTCCTCGAGGCCGGTTTCCACTTGAGAAGGGAGGAGGTGACAAAATTCGGGTTTTGCGGAGTTTCAGATTGAACCAGAAGTCCCCAGAATGGCTTTCTGAGCATCCCACCCTGACCCTGCCATTAGAGTTCCCACTTAAAAAACCACGATTAGGCCTAAGAAGGGCTCCGTGGGCACAGAGCAGGAGAAAACAAGCTGTCAGGTCCAGGAAAAAGAGGTGAGTCCGTCACAGACCCCCTTGGCTGGATTGTCTCCCTCCGTCCCCCGCTGTCCCCCTCGCCCCCAGTGCCACCCTGCAGGGACAGGATCCAGGATGGCGCTCCGGGATCCTTCCTCTGGCGCCCGCCCCGCCGCCCCCAGGTCGCCGCTGTCCCCGGGTCGCCGCTGCCCTGCGGGTCCGGAACTCCCTCTCCCTGCGGCTGGCCGGCTGCGGCACTGCCGTCCTCGGGGCCTCCCTGCCTCCTGCGGTCCTCGCCTCTCCCCCCACTTCTCAGGCCCACGGATTTGAGATTCGCTTGTGTCTGGGCACCCCAGGCCCGGGCTCCAGGTCGCGGCCGCCGCCCGTCCTTGGGCCTCCCTTCTCCCGCACCGCCTGCGCCGCCTCCTTTGCTGGCTGCCGGCTTCCAGCGCTTCTCTCTCACTTGCCTGCTTCTCCCCCTTCTCTTCGCCTCTGGAGCTGAGAAATAAATAAATCCAAGGCTCCCACCTCGCCAGCCCTCCCCACTGGCGCTGCCTCACTTCTCCTCCTTACCGAGTTTACCGCCTGGTTTTCAGAAGGAAATCTTAATAGACATTTAGGCTGTAAATGAACTTTTCTTTGAGATGGCTAATTTTCTTTCCAATTCTTACGTTCCTGCTCCTTTCGTGGTGGAATGGAACAAATTTAGAAGTCAGCAGTAGGGGAGGGGGGTGTGGAGAGACAGATCCCAGAGTTACAGACGGTGGCGAGAGACAGGGAAGACCGGGAGGGAGATACGGAGAGCAGAAGAGGTGTCGGGTTGGGAGAGGAGGGAGAGAGGGAGGGAGGGAGAGAAGGAGGGAGGGAGAGAAGGAGGGAGGGAGCCCCAGCTGGCGGGAGCGGAGCCAGAGAGAGAGAGAAAAGGAGAGAAAAGTTTCCCGGAGTCTTCATTAGTTGACTTCTCTGTCCGCTGCTTCCCCCAGCCGGCCGAGCGCACCTCCAATAAAGGAAGAGGGTCTTTATTTTTTCTAAAAGGCCCCAAAGAGTCCAGTGTTTACGAGACTAGAAATGCTACGGCCACGTCCTGGCAGAAAGAAAGGCTGAAATGGAGGACCGACGCCTTCCTTATAAGGTACGATGCTAACTTGACCTTCACTTTGTCGTGGCGCCCCCCGCCCACCCAGACTGCTGCAGGCGGCCTGGCCGAGCGAGCCGCGGCCTCGGTCTCCCTCCTTCCTCTCCTGCTCTTTGTAACATCCTTTTAAAATGACCCCCCTTTTTTCTTCTTTTTATTTCCTCTTCTTCCTTTTCTACCTTTTCCATTATATTTCCTTCCTGTATTCCCTGTGGGTTCTCCTCCTGCCCCTTTTCTTTCACTGATTCCTTTTATTCTTGCCTTCCTGCTTCATGGTTTCCCCTGACCCTCTCTTGCCTGGCTCTCTATCACAATCTCTCTCTCTCTCCCTCCCTCTCTCCCTCCCTCCCTTCCCCCACCCCCTAGGCTTCTGGCTTCTGGTCTTCTGAATCCCAGAAACAAGGAAACATATTTTCAGGGTTTCCCCCCCCCATCCCCATCCCAACCAGCCTCCACAAGTCCTAGCCTGGCTTCTGCCCCCATCCAGGTGTCCCTGGGGGAGAGGTCCAGGAAAGAAAACCGGATTGGGATCAAAGGGGGCTTCATTCTGGACCCAATGCCCACTTGGGGATGACAATGAACTTGGTTTTGGTAAGACCCTGTCTTCCTCTCACCGGCCTAAACTGCCGAGTCTCTGTGACCCTGGCAGTCTTGAACTGAGGGTGAAGCCCTTCATCATGGGGGAACGGAGACTACTGCCCCTGAGACTGTGGGGGAGGTTTAAGTACCAAATTGCTGTTTGCCCTTCTCCGAGCTGCCAACCCCTGAAAATGTAGAGCTTTCCCTTAAGATATCTGGAGAGAGAATTTAGACAATTGGGGATTTCTGGAGATTCATAACCATAGGAAAGGAAAGACTACCAGGCCTCTCTACTTTGCCTCTCGTTGCCTTCCAGGCTCCAACAGAGCCTCCGACATTGACTCTAATCATATCTTGTGTGGCTATAAAATAAATGATATTATCGACACCCCTATAATTATCTATTATTCACTTACTTGTGATAATTACAATACTAGATGAGGCAGGTCTATACAGACAAAGTAAAATCAAACAAATATTTTGAAAAATGAAACTGGATCCCTGAGGCCTTATTAATCTCTAAGCACCTATAAGCTCCTGCCTAGGACCCTCTTGGCTCAGGAGTAGCCATCTTCTAAGTCATAGGGTGACCCTGGGAGACCCCCCTTTTCCTCCATATCCCATGTAGCTCCCTCCTCCTCCTCTGCACAGCGGAGAGGATGAGACAATAAAAGGGAAATGCTTTCTCTCTTTTCCCCACAATTATCCGGATAATTGCATGAATTCTTCCTTGAATACTGCTGTGTGGTCAGGATTAGGATTTCAGCAGGAAGTGCAGGGGACAGGATTCCAAATGGGGGAAGTTGAGAGGGTCCAGCGTTGCTACATTCCCAGACTTTATAGTTCTGTCTAGTGTTACATTGTTTCTTCAGGCAAAGATCTTTGTTCGCCTTCAGTCATATTTCTCCCTTCCCCCTCCCTTTCTTTCTCGCTCCCTCCCCCCCTTTTTTGGTCCCTTTAAAGGAAACCCAGATCATCTTGTGCTCTTAATAGATGACTATAAAAGTAAAATTAATTCCCCCCTGCCCTTTAATACCAATATCTCTTCGTTAAGTATGCACATTGGTGAGAATAAACAGAATTAAGTGTTGCAACCCAAACCAGCAATTATATCCAGGGTTGGCTTTTTTTTTTTTTTTCATGGGGTCTGGCTTATCTGGGGGTGTTAACTCTGCCACAAGATAACCAGGGGTTATTTGTATTATTATTTTTTTTACAAGCTCATTGGGGCCTGAGCCAGCACCAACCTGGTGGAAAAAGCAACGACGAAGCCAGAGAGGGAAGAGAGCGCCAGACATGAAAAGGAAGCAGGCGCAGTAATGCAAGGAAAGGAGGCGGCAGCAGGTCCCGGAACAGCCAGACAGGCACTCACAGAAAGAGGTGGACATATTTTTATTAAAAAACATCTCTTTTAAAATTTGGGGCTCCACGAGGAAGAGGGAAAATTCTGAGGAGTGGAGCGGAGAGGGAATGAGCTGGGTGCCAGCACCAAGGCGCCAGAGGGGAGAAGACTGGGTGAAGGCGAGCGGAGCGGGGACTCCGCTGCCCCCCGTGGCGGGCGCCCCAAGGCCGGGCCGGCGCCCCGCCGCCTTATCAGCTGCATCTTTATGAGGACGCTTGTTAACAAGGCCGGGCCAGCCGCGCTCATCTATCTCAGCCTCGCGCTCAGCCAAGCAGCGGCCGGCGCGGGCACTGGCCAGGCTCTAATTAATTGATTCCTTTGGACAGTAAAATATGGCAGTGTCTACACGGAACCCATAAACAATATCTCGGCGGGGTGTGAGTGCATTGTCTTTCAAAGAATTTTTCCATAGGCGTGTGTCAGGTACTCTCGGAGTTTTAGCTCCTAAGGAAAGACCCAAGTGGGACTAATTTCCCGGGGCGGAAACAGAGTTAGCTCAGTGTCAGAAAATGTTTTAAGCTATTATTGCTTCTCTGAAAGTGCTAGGAGTGGATCTTGTTGAGAAGAACTTGGGTTATGGGCCAACCCGCTCCTGCTGCCTGTGTAGACCTGGCCAACATTAAGGATGCTAAGGTGGGGCTGAGGAGCTGGGTGGGCCGGAATCCTCTCCCTGGTTGGCCCAAGGGAGTGGGGCTGCTCTGGGGTTTGAGAGGGTCCTAGAAGGCGAGGTCCAGCCTTTATTTCATGCCATCTTTCTCCACTGGAGATTTTTTTAAAGAATCAATTTTTTTAAAAATTCACTTGATCTTAGCCAAAAGGCCGAGAGGCGATCAATTTTTAAAAATTTAAACAAACTTCAGCTTTCAGGAACCCAGAGTGCCGGGCATACACCTGGAGTTTGCCTTTACCCCAGCCTGCCTGTTACACAACTTCCCAGGCCGGCACTTCCCTCTTCCCTCTCCCTCTTTCTTAACTGGCAGCCTAGAGTGACTCTCTAATATATTTACCTTAGGTCTAGAAGAACAAGTCCTGAGACACAGGGGTAACCTAATTATATAATGCTCCTTCCATACAGGCCGTGATTATCCTGCTGCAAACAGGACTTGGGATTCTAAATATAGACCCTGACTTCAACAAGAGATGTGTCAGAGACATGGAGATGGGAGACCACTTATATAAATAATCAGTGTGGACGGAGAAGGGGTTTTTAAAAGATGGAAATAATAGAAAAACAGAAAGAAAAGAGGCTCAGCCGATGGAGATTGTCATTGCCAATGCCTGAACTTCCTCCTGCTACTGTTTGTAAGATAGCCAAATAAATGTGTATTATAAATACAAAAACACGTGAGCTCAAAGAATGTATTCAATGTATTTGGTACACGCACACTACGCAAACAAACTAACTTACACAACATATTTTTTCATACACTGGGTAGATATTCACTTTGTGCATCTATGTAATAATATGATATTTATTCACTTTGTGCATCATATGTAATAAGATGATGTATTTTCCTTGTTCGGTGGACACGATTTGGATGCATTTTCCATGCACAATTTCATACGCCCTATGGAGTGCATACATCCACGCAGCTAAATAGATGCAGGACTGTATAGTCGCCGTGCAGCACATATATATGCAAGTGTGCTGTTCATGCAAATGAACCTTTCCATGTGGTGTTTATCCATGCTGTGTGTAACCTTTTCCCAGAAGGTTGCTTTCCCGTACAAATAAAAGTGCTTCTGTATGTATGTTTTGTAGAGAAAGAGATTTTCGGTGCCCGTATGGACATGTGCTATAGAGATCTGTGTGCACTTTAGACTGCTAGAAGAGGCTGGTTGTGCCGGCAGTACCAAGTGTGCATTTCCCGAAGCATCTTCCCGGCGCCCCGCACACGGACTACGCGTCTTTCATCGTTCGCAGGGAGCTTTCCTCCCGGACGTGGTCCACTCCGGGCGGTGGAAGCTGCCCAAGCCGGGGCTCGGCTCCGCGGCCCCGGGAGTGGCTCGGGCTCAGAGCGCAGCTGCTCGGCGGCGGTGCCGGGCTCCCCGCGCGGCACAGGCCCCGAGGCTCCGCGCGCGCCCAGCGGAGGGGCCCCGCGGTCCTCCCAGGCCTCCCGCACCCTCGCGGGGCGCCCGGGGCCGGGCCGGGCCGGCGGGGCGGGGCTCGGCGGCCTCCGCGGCTGTGGCCAGCAGGGGTCATCCCGTCCCCGGCGGGGCCCGCGGCCCTGGGCTGGGCCCGAGCTGCCGGCGGCAGGGGCAGGGGCTGCGAGGCGCGCGGGGTCTCCCCTCCGCGGGGCCCAGCGGCGCACGGGAGCCGGAGCCGGGGCGGGGGCCGGGCCGGGCCGGGCGAGGTGGGCCGACCTCGCGGCGCCCTGTGCGCGGGGCCTGGCCGCGGAGGTGCTCCGGCGCCGCCTCCGCCAGCGGCCGCCGCGCCTTTGTCTGGGGCCTCCCGGAGCGGCGGGCGCGGCGCGGGCTGCGGCTGCGGGTGCGGCTGCGGGTGCGGGGCTGGGGCGACGCTTCCCCGCGGGCAGCCCCGTCTGCACCGAGGCCGGCGCGGGAGGGCGGATGCGCGGCTGCGGGACCCGGCGCCTGCGGCCCTCCGCGCGCTCAGCCAGCCGGAGCCTGCGGCGCCTCCATGCGCCCGCGGCGCGGACCGGCTCGGGGGCTCGGGGCTCGGGGCTCGGGGCTCGGGGCTCGGGGTGCGGTTCCCGAGCCGGCCCGGGGCCGGAAAGCCGCTGCTGCCTTCCTGGTAATGGCGGGGAGGATGGGCAGGGGCTCCGGCCTGTCGGGAACCAGGATCCCGGGGGGTTGCTTTGTTCGGAGACGGGGCCGCGGTCCCTGCTCCGCCCCGGGTCTGAGCCATCGATCGCGCGCCGGGCTTCCGGCTGCATTAGCATCCCCGGGACCCAGCGGCCCGCACCCCTCCCCGCCGCCCGCCCGCTCCACAGCGGCCCTAAATACCCTGCTGTGTCTGTGCGGCCCGGAGTGGAGTGGCACTGGGTGGAGAACCGGGCCGGATACGCAGCTCATCTGGGGGGTATAAGCTGGCAGATACAAAACAGCGGAATCCTTGTCTGCCCGAATTATCCAGATAATCCTCTCCATTCCATGCTCCTCTAGACTCCATTAGAGACACGGGATTCTTTGTTTTAAAGTCCGTGGAGTAAATTGCAGTTTGAGGGCTTGAACCAAATAGTTGCAAAATAGATAGGATGCCTGCCCAGATGCAGAGTTCAGCCTTGGCCTGAGTACTTGAGTTGAGGCTCCAATCACGACATTCTCTTTGGCCCAGAGACCCAAAGATATGTTTTCAACCATTAGCAGGAGGTTATAGTGTCTTTCCTTCTCTGACAGTCTGCCCAGTTATTGAGTTTTGGGACCTATGTGGACACCACCCAACAAGGTACTGCCTCTCTCTCAGATTCTGCAGTGTCTCTGGGAATAAATCAAGGGAATAAACTAAAGACCAGTTACTCCTGACCTCCTTAAATTTCCTCCTTTTTTTTTTTTTTAAGCCAGAAATGCCTTCACTGTTAATTCTTCCTGTACAGATCTGTCTTAAGAAGAGGGTAGTCTCTGGCCTGGATTCACTGGGATTCAACTCCTCCCCCCCCCCACCTTAATTCAGACCTGGGCATGGCCACCCAGTCCTCCTGAGTGCCAGAAGCTATCCTGTCCCCAACTTTGCCTGTTTTCTGGGGGGGGGGGGGAGAGGGGCTTTGTATGAGTGACCCCCAGAGCTTGGGATCTCTGTCCTGCCCAAACCCCTCAGCTACACAAGACAAGCTGTGTGTTAGAAGCAAATGGAGAACGGGATTCAATCTAAATTTGTTAGTTTTTCTACTTGCAGGAGTAAGGAAAGGAAGGGAGAGGGAGAAGGATTTCAAGGCAGGAGGTGTGGCTTGGACGCTGGGCTCAGTGGGGGCCCCTGCTATTCCAAAGCAGGCCCAGGAGGGTGGAGGGGGAATCTGGAGGAGACTCCCTGATTGGAGCCAGGCTGTGAGAAAGGAAAACTCAGGGACCAGAGGCACAAGGGTGGAGGCAGAGGGAGGATGTCCCATCCAGAAGGAAGGGGTGAAGGGAAGGTGCAGAGGTCTCATAGGCTCTGCTGGAACCCAGACTCTGGCTTCCACCCAGGCCTCTCTCTGGCAAGGCCCAAAGGGAGCTGCTGGCTGAGAGGTGAAGCCTATTTCACCAGCTCCAAGGGGTCTTCAGTCCCCTACCCGGTTATTTTGCATGCACAAAATGTGCTCTCAGAGTGAAGCCATGGGGTTAGACCATGGCGCTGAAGTGTGCTTCCACGAGCCCCTGCCCCATGTCCCAGGGCACTCTTGCCATTGCTGCTCCAACCTGCTGCAGCCTCTACCCTGGTTTCACTTCTCAGAGATCCTGCAGCTCAGGCTTCCTCTTTCTGGCCCTGAAGGTAGACACCCTCTGGGCTGTCTACAGTATTTTTATGGCCCCATGACTCCTCAGCAATCCCTCTCCTCCCCCCCAATCTATCCCCCAATTTTCTCTCTGCTAGTAATTGCTTGGGACTAGAGATGGCAGCTCATCAACAGATCTTGGTTGCTCGTATATTTTTGTTGCCCCTGCACCGTTCTTCCTTTATCATTATACATTTATTATTTTTATTATTCACCTGAGCTGGAGACAGTAAAGTGGGGGAACAGCTAGGAATGGGGATCCCATTCTTTCTGAGCAGAGGAGACCACGCGTGGGGACCCAGTTTAAAATTCTTTCTCAAAAAAAATCACATCGTCATCCAGTCATGTTTTAATTATTATTATTAATATTAATATGATGAAGCAACTCTGTACAAGGACTATATAAAGGGAAAACGTGCTAAAGACAGACATTTGAATAGGAGGGCACACTACAGAGAGCTGGGAAGGGCATCTACCCACAGAGTCTACACTAGGTACGAGCAACGGACACAGAGAACTGGACACGGATTGACAGAGAAGCTCACGGAAGTCAGTTTAAAGCGACAGGAAGAAGAATATTGCATATCTTTGTACCCCCACCCCTTTTTATAGTGTTCTGGTCTCTTCCTCCACTAAGCTGTGGGAGTCAGGCTGGAGTGGTGAAGCTCGAATCCAGCACCCCAGAGCCCACAAGGTCACAGGAGGGGCTGCATAAAGGGGTACATGGGCGACCAGGCAAAGGGGAGATGCCTCATACCCAGGGCCAGCCCACAGGGGATTGTGCAGACAGCTGGAATGGTGCTGATGTCTGAGAACTTGTACACAGGTGAAACATTTATGTCAGTGGGGAAGGTGTCAGGTGCCCAGTGGGGGATGAGGGCAAGTGATTGTATGGCCATTCTGCAGGGCTGTATTTGGGGCTGTACAAGAGGGTGCCTGCTTCCAAGTACAGTCAGGGGAGTGGCATAGGCCCCGGGGGAGTGGAGCTGGGCTCAGCTGTGCTGTGTCTGCCCATGCCTCTGCACAACCCTGTACAGGGACCTGAAGCTGCGTGCTGGTGGGAGGGTGGGAGGCTCTGGGGGCTGCCATTCCAGGGTGTGTTAGGGAGACTCTTCCCCGGCAGGGAGAACTCCAAGCTAGCAGGCCAGTTCACACCGTCCATGCTGGGCTTAGCTCGAATCAGTCTCCTGCTTCTCACCTTCTTCCTCCTGGCAAGGGTGGGTCAGCAGATGGGAGGTAGAGGGACTCTCACCCAGAGGGATAAACAGGGGGTGCAGGAGGGCGCCGCACGTCTTCACTGCCCTCTCTCCTAAGCCAGCCTAGATCTACTGGGCTGGGGCTGGGGCTGGGGTCTGAAGGGCGCTATGGGTAAAGGCCCTGGGCTGAAGAAGCCACTCTGGCTTCCAGCCGGTTCTGGGGATGTGCCCCTCCTTTGGCTCTGGTCCTGGTACTCTGTGGCTCGCCGGCCTGGAGGCAGTGGATCCTGAGACAAAGGGCGACGTTGGGGGGCGGCTAGAGTGGGGGGGTGAAAGAGAGAAAGGAGTTGGGCGGGGGGGGGGGCATCAGCGCCCCCCTCCTTCATTGTCACCAGCCTGGGAAAGCCGGGCTGAGCAGGGGCCTCCGTAGCCGGTAGCCCCTTTAGGGGCAGATTCTCCTCCTGCCTCGTAAATTATGCCGGGCCAGCCTCGGCCGTGACCGTGAACGCCAGCGGGAAGGGGGGATCGGCCGAGCCGCGCGGCTGCCAACAACTCTCCCGGCCAATCAACGGTGCGCCTCGCAGCCCCTTTCCCGGCCTCCCGGGCCTCCTGGAGGGCCGGGTGGGGGTCCCTGGGGGGCCGCTACACCGGACACCGGATCGGCCCAGCTCCCAGTCTCACGCTCCCGGCTTCGGGCCGCAGCCGCCAGGGCGGCAGGAAGAGTGGAGGGAGGCACACCTGTGAGCGCGGCGCAGGGCCCAGGGGAGAGGGGCCCAGACTCTTCCTGCAGCCTGCCCCAGAGGGGCCGGGAGGCTGACGCTCGCCCCGTCCGCAGCCAGGTCACCAGCCGCCTGTCTGCGCCTGTGGGGTGTCCAGGCCTAGGGGACCAGACCCCTGTGGACTCGAGCATCGCCGATCACTCTGTTCTCCCGAACCGGACTTCCTCTAGGTTCCCGCACTTCCTCCTGCCCTCCCGGAGCTGCCCTAACCCCTTCCGGTCTCCCCACCGATCCTCCACTCTCGCTCCCTCCTCTCCTAACCCCAACTGTTGGGAGTTTGGGGAGCCTTGGTTCCACTGTCCCCACCTCTGCCCACTGCTGGCTGACTCAAGACCCTGGAAGGAGAGTTGTGGGAGGGAGGAGGGTGCGTGGATTGCCTTTCCTCCAGGTCCTCAGCCAGAGGCCCGATGCCCCAGTCCCACTGCAGAGCAGCCTCTCCCCAGCACCTCAGCCTTCGCTGACCCTATCCCCTGTCTGCAGCTGCGGGCTTCCTCTTTCCCTGGCTGGGCTGGGACCTGGCAGGGCCTGCTGGGGGGTGTGTGGGAGGGAACCACAAACAAAACAGACAAGAGGATGTCCAGGGAGCGCCTGCCAGAGATGCCTGGCGTTCTAAGCGGGGACTGTGTCCCAGGCAGCGCCCCCCTTGCTCTCTGCCAGAGACAGGCTCAGTCCGGGGCGGGTGCCCGTGTCTTGCCCTCTAAAAGAAGGAGAGAGCTTGCTCCCTCAACAGAAGTCTTTTCTTTTTCATTCTCCGGTTCTGAAACCAGATCTTGACCTGCTGGTCACTAAGATTCAAGCGGTCTGAGAGTTCCCTCCGGCGCTGCCGTGTGATGAACTCGTTCACCAGAAACTCCCCCTCCAGCTCCGCCAGCTGCAACTTCGAATAGGGCTTGCGCTTCTTCCGGGAGCGGCTGTGGATCGGGTACCAGGGCGCGCCTGGGTGGAGACGAACCGGCAGGGTTGGCCAGAGGACCAAGAGGTGACAAGCCCAGTGCCCTCGGTCCTTCCCCGGCCCTTCTCTTGGCCTACAGCCCAATCCCAGGCCCTCGCTCTCCTAGCTCATCCTCCTCCTCCTACACACCCTCATCCCCGTCCACTCCTGCCCCCCTCATCACTCCATTCCTCCCCTTTCACCCCTCCCTCCTTGCCTCCTCAACCCTGTATTCCTGAGCCTTCAGAGTCCCGATCCCCTCCCTTCTCCCCAAACCTCTCCTCCCGGATATCCTGGCCCCTTCCTTTCACATCCTCCGGGATAGGCTCCCTGATGAGCTGGGACAGACAGGAGGGAGGCGGGCAGAGTAAACCCGCCTTGCTGGCATTTCTTAAAAGCAAACAAACAAACAAACAAAAAAAAAGTAGGCAACGGAGCCTGTGCAAAGGCCGGAGAGAGCAGGGTCCTCCCCCCAACACACCCCCAGGCCTGGAGAAGCCTGGGTCAGAATCCCCTTCTCCGGAGCTCCCTGCCCCTTGCAGCCTGCAGCAGCTCCTGCGGGAGGGGGGTTGGATAGGGAGCTCTCCGCAGCTCTTTTATGGGGGCATTTACACGTTTACAGGCGCCCCCCCCCCTGCGCCTTCCTAAAGGACGCGCCCCTCGCCGCGCTGTCACCCAGCTCGGTCCTGCACTGCGCGCCCCGCGAGCCGTCGGGTCTGCGGCGCCTGGAGAGCGGGCCCGGGTCCTTACCGCTGGCCGAGAGCCCGCCGCCGGGGTGTAAGGGCGACGCCAAGCCGCCCGGGTCGCCCGCGCCGGCGCCCTTGGGGCCCTCGTTGAGCAGGGACGAGCTGGAGTCGGATTCCAGGGACTGGCACGAGGGCGGGTCGTGCGCGGCTCCCGCGTCGCCGCCGCCGGCCGCGTAGTCGTACTTGAACCCGAGCGCGGGCGGCCCCGACGGCTCCAGCGGCAGCAGCGCGGCCCCCGGGCCGACCCCCGGGCCCGTCTCGCGGCCGCGCTCCTCGCGCTTCAGGCCCCCGCCGCCCTCGGCGCACGGCTCGCGGTAGTAGCCCTTGCTGTCCTCCACTCGCGCCAGCTCGCACGTGCGGCCGAAGGGCGGGTTGAGCGACACGGGGCTGCCGAGGTAGGGCTGCGCGTAGCCATTGCAGGGCTCCGCCGACGGCCAGGGCAGCGAGCACACGTTGTCGCGGCGCGGGTAGGACAGCGACGGCAGCCCCGGCAGCTGCGCCCCGGACGCGCGGAAGTTGGGGAAGTAGAACGTGTCCCCCGTGTGGATGTTCACCAGCGGCCCCACAAACCCGGGATTCAGGAGATTATGCTCGCCCATTTCCGCGGGGCCCGACCGGCAGCTTCTACTTTATTGCTATCTGACATTAAACATAGTTAAACCTGCACCGGCCACCCATTGGCCATCCAGCTCACGTGGGCGCCGCCGCCGGGGGGATGGGTGGGGACAGCGAGGCCCCCCCACCCCGCACCGGCTCCAGCTCCCCCCTTCCCCACTGGGGTGGGGGTGGGGGGACCAAACACCAAACAGACCCTGGATTCTGTTTTTTTTTTTTTTTTTTTTTTAAATATCATATAAAACCCAATGCAGAATGCAGAGACTAAGCCAACCGCCCGACGCCCGACCCGGGCAAGAGGGAGAAAAGCCACACCAAAAACACCCGCACATAGGCACTCCTGCACCATGCACCCCCCTCCCCAGATGTATTATCTTCTCGCCAACAGCTGGCCAAGCACAGCCTGTCCCTCTTTAATTAGCTCCTTTATTAACTAAAACCGTTGGAATTTACAATATCTCCCCAATAAATTACTATTAGATATTGTGTCATATAAAGTTTACTGGCTGTTTAAGGAGACGGATGAGCCCTTTGGCTCAGGGTTTATTTACAGTAGAGGCGAAGTAGGGGTAAGGACAGGTTTCCCTGACACTGTCTTTCCCAGCCCTGCCCGCTGCTGTGCTCCTCTTCCTCAGCTCTTCCTCCTCAGGAATTTTGGTAGACACTCTGGGGGTCCTTCCTGGAGGAGAGGACCACGGGAGAATTGCTAATGCTGGCTATTCCTCCCCCTACCTCCGGATCTGGGAGCCATCCCAGCCTCACGCTTCCACTCACGGTTAGAGGAGGGTTGCAGAAAGGAGGCAGAAGAAGCCTAGAAAAGGAGGCACCCGGCTCTATGTGGACCTGACTACCTGCTCTTGAAAATCTGAGGGCCTGAGCTACTCCTCCCCGTGACTTCCGTGGGTCGGATGGGCTTCCGGGGAGCCTTCCAGAGTCTTTGCAGCAAGAGGCTCTGGGACCCCAGCAGAGCTTGGCTGGCCCGAGCGACTCCTGACTCCCACTGCAAAAGAGACCCCCCCCCCCACGCCCCAGAACCAGCCCAGCCTGCCGCTGGGACCACCAGAGAGCCATGCCAATGCCAGTAGGTGTGCTGGGAATGAGGGGGACGACTCCGGAGAATTATCTTGTTGGGGTTTAAAATTATATTTATGGTGCTAACCTCAGCAACTCCTTCCAGAGAAGGCTGAGAACCCAGCGCTGGCCATTGATGAGGTTACTGGACATCTGAAGACCACAATCGGATCTCAACCAAGTCCACAGAACACAGATAATCAGATTAAAGTGAAAACCACAACAACGCCTTCAAAAGTGTGTGTATTCTAATGATGTCTGGTAGACAAAGTACTCGGATTTCTATTTGATTGTTTCCGGCTCCTATACAATTCACGGCTTTGAGTAACACAAGGTAAAATAGACAGTTAGCAACAGCTAAGACATTTAGCAAACAGCTAAATGCAGGGAAACACTGGAAGATCTAGAGAGATTTGGAGAAACCGAGAGCCTCGGCGAGAATATGGCAGAAAGAAACCCTTGTAGGTGAAAGTTAAGTATCTGAGAATGAGCCGAAGCTACAAAAGCAGACCGAAGCCGGAGATTCTCATCTCCCTTTCTCTCTCTCTCTCCTCTGCAGGACTCGGCAGAGAGAACCGCAGATTCTTCGAATTCCACAGCTCGCCAGGCGATTTCATATCCCACCCAGAACCGCTCCCTCGGACGGAGAGGAGTCCGCGCCAGCGAGCGTCGCCCTGCCCGCGGAGCCCCAGGCTCGCAGCGCGGCTCCCGGCCCTGCCCGCGTCCCCTTCCCCACGCGGCTGCCCTGCGCGGACTGCCTGGCCACGGCCCTCCCGCCCCCGGAGCCCGCCCCGCCAGCCCGGCCCACTTGCCGAACCGAGGCTGAGCGGTGAGATGCCAGCACCGCGCAGTCACCTGCGGTCAGAACGGCGCGAGCCCCGGGCGGGAGACCGCCTGGATTGTCCTTTTTTGTGCCTAATTGATGATGGGGCTCCGCGGCTGCAGAAGGGAGCGTCCCTGAGCTGCAAATTCCACGTCACAGCATCTCCAACATCCTATTTATGCCCTTTTCGAGATGCATTAATGAGCACCACTAAAATTTTAATTTTAAAAAAATTTATTTGGGGGTTATTTGGGTCATAAAGATAAACAGGGTGTGACTTGAATATTGTTGTTTTCAAACAGAACGCTGCGCGGGCAGCCAGGTCTCAGGCCTCCAGGCCTCGGAGCTCGGCCGCTATTGTTGGTGTGAGGGATGCCGAGCTGAGCTGTGCAGTCACCACCAGTCCTTGCGGGGTAGAGGCTTCTTCCCATCCTCTTCGCCCTCCCAGATGACTCCAGGCTCCCGGAAAGGGGACCCCGGGAGGAAGGTCCCAGCCTCTCCCCTTCTCCCTTTGGCCAGAAGACCTCAGGCCCCAGCGTCGCACGCTGCCCTCCGGCCAGGCCGCCGAGCACACGGAGCGGCAGCCACCGGCGGCAGATGCGGCGCTGGGGACAGAAACACAGGGAGGGCTTCCTTCGTCCAGGCACGCAGTTTCTCCCCGTCCCACCTGGCCCGCCTTGAAGGCCATTTCCCCCGGTTTCCGCTCTGCGGGCAAGGGCACACGCACAAACCCCTCTGCGCTGCGCAGCTGACCCTGACGCCCCTTGGGAGAGCTGCCGAGAACCAGCAGCAACCAGCAGCATCCCGTTGTCCAGCTCCTCCAAGCCCATTGTGAGCCTCGCGGTTTTCAGGATCCTGGTGAGGAACCCAGGCAATCAGAGTGCACCACCGCGGATCTATCCCCTTCTAGGGCACCCCACCTTCCTTAACCCGGGCTCCCACAAATCGGCCCCAGAGCGCTGCGCCTGGCCTGGGTCCCCGGGGCCGGCGGGAGGCTCTGGTGCGAAGCTTCAAATTTACCCCCAGCCACGGGGGGAGCTGCATGCCCCGTACCAATGGGGGCTTCGGGAGGGGACCGCGGGGGACCTGCCACCCAGAGCTCTGGGCAGCCGCGCCTGGCCGACTTTTATCCGCCCGCACTTCGCAGTCCGCGCGCACCCGGTGCTCGGCCAGGCCCAGGCTCCGGACCAGCTGAACGCTGCGGGCGGCCCCTCTCCCGCACATTCATCAGGCCCCGGGGTTAGAAGAGGCGGCCTGCCCCGTGGCCCCGCCAGCTGCAGCTGGCCTGGCCCACCGAGCCCCACTCATTAACTCAGGGGTTAATTAAAACCGAAGGCTGGGATGCGGCCGAGGCTTCCCTTGAGCACCCCAGGCAGCCCTGGTGCTCCCGTGCACCCACCGGCCGGCTCGCCCGCACCTCCGTCCGTGCCTGCATCCCCGCTGCAGCCTCTGCGGGGGCCTCGAGTCCGCGCCACGCCGTGCTGCAGGAGTTAACTAGAACCCCATGCCCGCCCGGGTGGCTGGGGCCAGGCAGCTGCGGGAGGCTCAGGCCACCGCCGCGGCTTCGAGCTGCCTGGAGCTGCGCCCCTGCCGCCCCCAGGTCAGGACTGTTGGGTGCGGTGCCGCCTTCTCCACGCTCAGTCAAGAGGCCTCGGCGGCCCGGTTCAAGGTCACTGCCTAGTTTGCAGAAAGCGGTTCTGCCACGTATGCAAATGTGACAGGGCCCGGGTCCCCGGTGGGCCGGAAGTAGGGACTGAGGGGCGTGGGGAGGGTGGATGACCTCGCGTTCGGCAAGGAAGGTCTGGCCCCCTCCCGACCCTCCCGAACTCTCTATTCCCTTCTTTGGAGGGAGCTCAGACTTGGTACAGCATCTTTGGTGGGTTCAGACAAGTCTGAGGGGTGGAGGTAGGGGTGCCACGTCTCCTTTTTCTTCCCCTCACTATCTCCTCCAGGGTTGGAGCCCACCTGGCTCCCAGCCACCTCTCCGGAGGAGCAGGACTTAGGGAGGAAGATTGGGAGACCCCTTCTCCAGGTGCTGCTTTTCAGGCATCTGCAGACTGGGGCGGGGGGCATTAAAGGCTCCCGGGGGAGAGGGGTCCAGTCAGGCTCTCAGGCTCACCCCAGTGGCCTGGGGTCAGCAGCAGCCTTACCTCCTCCAACCCCTCTGCAGCATCTCGGGGCCCCTCCCTCCAAAGACCCCAGCCTGATCGCCACTCGGGAAATGGGAAGGGGTGTGGGGGGGCGAGGGGGGTCACCGGCAGGCACGTCTGGGAGTCCATCTCTCCACCTCTCACCTGAGCATGCCTTAATGTACCTTAATGGGCCCCCTTCCCCCATTTTCCCTGTCCTTTCGGCGCACTAATAGTTAAAGTTTCGCGGCCCTGACATTTCCCCCCCTCCACCAGCAGAGGATCTCCTCGGCCTAGTGAATTACTGAGTGTCAGGAAAGGTGTGGGGACCCAGTTAAAAAAAAAAAAAAAAAAAAAAAGCCAGCAACCACTCTCATCAGACGCCACACCCACAGCCGCCTGCACCGTATCCGGGAGCCCGCGGCCTGGTCTCCGCGACCTCGAGGCGGGATGGGGTGAGGACTACCCGGTGCCCTCTGCCCCACAGCCGGGGCTCACGGTGACCACGGCCTCCGGCCAGGCCTGGCACTGGGGAGAGGCTGAGATCTATTTGGGGTCTGGGCCAAAGACCCAAATGGGTCTGCCCATCCCATCCAGCGCTTCCCGAATCCAAGGCCCCAGTCCCGGGGCGGGGGACACGGGTGCCTGGGGGGGCGCGTGGGGATGGGAGGATGCGCTGCTAACCTGGGGCCGGGCTGGGCTGGGAGAGCGGGGCTCCACTTACCTTTGGAGACAGAAGAGGTTCCGAAGGGTGCGGGGCGGGGTTTCTCAGCTCTGGAAACCGTCGGGGTGCCCCCTCCCCAGGGCGGCCGGAGGCCGGCGGCTGGCTCCGAGGAGGGCGGGGCGGCGGAGGCGGAGGCAGCGGCCAGCGGTAGGCGCGCGGGAGCCGAGTTGCAGAACATCTCTGGAGAGGCCGCCTTTTATGGGCGTTATTAGCGCCCCTGTCTAGACTGGAGCCGACACCTCCTCTGTGTGTAAACAGAGGCGGCGGGCCCTGGCGGGAAGGGGGCCGGCGCGGCAAGGGGCGAGCGGCCCTCCCCTTCTCTGGCCACCGGAAGATCAAGGCCTTTTCCACCGGCCCCCCTTCCCTGTGCGCCCTGTGATGTCAAGGTCAGAAAGACCTAGTCACGGTCAAGGCTAAAAGAGGAAGAGCCTGGTTGGTTGCAGAAGGCTCTGGCCCCCTCCTCCTCCCAGAAGCCCCTGGCTCCCCAGGGCCCCTCAATCCTCCACCAGCGCAGGTCTGGATGCACATCTGCCTGAACCAGCCCTTGCAGTTTTTTGAGGGGTGGGCTCCCGACACCGTCCAGGTCGGCGCAGGTGGATCCCAGGGTGGGGAGCTCGCTTTCGAATGGGGTGGGGGGACCTGCCGCAGGGTCCCAGCTCCAATCCTCGGAGAGAGGGAGAATGTCCCAGGGACTGCCCCTGCCTCCCACCCGCACCGGCCTGCTGCCCCAGCCGCCTGTGGATCGGCCTCAGGAGCAGATGGTCTGGAGACGGTCGTGGAGGGATCTCCCCGAGAACTGCGGACCTTGCTCCCTCAGGTGGGTTCTCGGCTGTGGGACTACAGGCTGAAAGGCCCACGGTGCTGGCCCCAGGTCTGGGAACTAATATGCGGGTGGGGAGGGGTTTCTCCCCAAGCCCAGGAAAACTGAGCCTTCCCTGGCAGCTTGGTAGAGTGACCTCCAGGTGGAGAGTCCTGTGAGGCTCCAGCCAGCCAGGTCGCTCAGTCCTGGCCTGCGGAGTGGTGGGGGGAGGCAGAGGGAGTCGGGGAGTGACACTGGATTATGAGAAAGATCACAGGAGCCCTGGGCCCGGAGGAGGGAGGCTGTTTCCAGGGGAAGCCTCTGAGCCCTCAACCCTCCGCACCTCTTGTATATCCTCGCACCCTCACCTACAGTGGAGCCTCACTCTCACACCAACGCTAGACTGGCCTTGGAAGGAAAGGCTTCTTACAGATTGGAATGAAGAAAAGAAAACATAGTCTACACCCCGAGATGACAATATTGCTACCTGCTTGCACACACACACACACACACACACACACATGCAGGAAAGGCTGAGGAAATTCTCCACTGGTCGAAAGCTCTGCACACATGCACGCACACACACACAAACTCGCGCGCACGCATTCGATTGTGCACATGCCCACGTACACCTCCACAGGAATGTCTTCAGAGTCCCCCAAAGAGAACACCGACTCCTGGAGGAAGGAAAGGTCAACACACGGGGGAAGAATCCTCCATTTCCCCATCTTTGCCTCCGCGGAATACACGCTCGCACAATACCTGCTCACACAGGAGTTTTCCTTCTCACGCTTGCTTCCTCTTATGGGAGAGGCAGCTCCAAAATTGATCCAGACACGATAATCCTCCAAACCCATCCAGGCATATTTAATCCAGCGTGAGAGACGGTCCTGAACACCTCTGGCACACTGGGGCTCCCAGGCGCGCTCGAGGGATTGCCGTCTTTGCTTGGGTTTTCAGTGTCCCAATGCAACCCCAATGAGCCTGCTTGAGCTTTCTCCTTTTTTCCATCGCCCCCTTCTGGGGCCTTAGGGAGGGTCTCTCTGTGTGGGGAAGCTCACTCAGTAGAGCCTGGTGAGTTTGTGTGCAGAGGTGGAGAGAGCCCTGGGAGAGCTCTAGACTCTCTTTCCCTACGGTCTCCAACTTCCACTGTATCGACAGCTGTCATGGGACTAAGCCAGCGCACCCTCAAGTCAACAGGGATGGGGCCCATATCCAGGGAGCCCCAGGCTTCTTGTCTGCTCAATTCCTCTGTCTGACACACGCATATAATTTTCAATTCTTTCCATCTCAGAAGAGATTCAGGGTTTTGGTTTTGGGAAGAGGTTAAGGTGGCAGGTGGTGAGAGAAGAGAACATGGAATTAAGAATGAACCTTATTCTTGGGAGGCTCACCTACATCCCCCCAAACTCCCACTTCCCAGCATGTGATTCTTTGAGAGTTAACCCAGAGTTGAAATGGAGTAGAACAGGACTGGCAGCCACATCAGTAGCAGAGCCTCTACAGAGGGTGAATTCTTCAGGCTCTTTGTCTCTTCAGACAACATGGTGTGTGTGTGTGTGTGTGTGTGTGTGTGTGTGTGTGTGTGCTTCACCCCCAGAAATGTTTATTTAAGTAAAATTGTAAGAACCTCAGCCATCGGGCAAAGGGAGGTCGGAGAGCTCTGATTTCCAACCCAATGCCTCCAGTCTTTCTGTGTCTCAGGAGAGGAAAAATATTATATATAAATAAAAATTGCTGCAGTAAAGATTTAATCTGAGATAACATTGTTTTAGGCTATATTGCTTTTTAAAAGTCTCTTAACCTGACAACTTAACGATCTCATTAACTCCGCCAGATAGGGAGATAGGCACGGATGGACGCGACAGGGAAAACAAATTAATGGCAGAGTCTACATGGCTCCTGACGGCCTAGAAGACTGTGGTCCCCAGGAATGCTGGAAAATAAAGGTGGGATTGGCTTATGAACTGGGGGGCCAAGGGGTCCTAGCGGCCTGACATCTCTGCATAAATTGGTGAGAAAGAAAAGAGAGCAGCCTAGGAGTGCTGAGCTTGCGGCTACCCCCCCACCTCCCCACCCCCCTATCCCCCCCCCACCACCGCCAGCAGAACAGGCTGTGCGGACCCTTGCCTAGCTCCAGGCCTGCACTGGCTGGAGAGACTGCGGACCCTCAGGGGGCAGCAGGGCCCCAGAAGCCTAAGATTAGCTCCCTGGCGCTGCCGCTGGTGCTGCGATCACCATAGCCTCCAGCTCTAGCTGGTGCTGCCTTCTCAGCTCCTAAATCCAGATCTGAGCCCCAACTGTTAAGTGAAGTCAACAGGCAGTGTACTGTTCTCACTCACCTGTTCCAGGCCTTCCCAGTCGCTGATTGCATCCTTCTATCCCCAACACACACTCGTCTATTTCGAGGGAGTTTTCTCCTTTCGAGATCACATCCACAACCCAAATAACTCACTTTGAAAACTTGAGTGGAACGAAATATGAGTTTGGAATTTACCCAGCTGGAGGTGATGTCTACACGCTTCCCCTTGCCCATTCTGGCTGTGTTGGGGCATCAAAGGTGGCCCCGGTGAGCCAGTGAACAGAAGGGTCTGCAGAAGGAATCTGAGTCATAAAATCAAGGCAAAAAAAAAAAAGATTTTATTTTAAAAACAGGTCTGTGGGGTTGTTTTTTTCTTTTTGCATTCAGTACATTGTCATTCAGACATCACAATACTATATACAGATACACAACATTTTAAAAAAGCCTATTTCTGATGAACATTTCAAAAGAACACTGTTTTGTAATGCACCAGTGGGAAGGGAGAAGGGAGAGGGACCTCCCCCCTCGGCAGCAAGTTGGCCTTCGAGGAGGGAAATGTTAGGCAGCGTCTACATTAGCTGGTTAATTGGGGGCTGGTTATTTTGGCCTCCTGGAAGAAAACTGCTTTCCTCTGGACAATCGGTAGAAGTGAAAGTGTGAGGCTCTCTCAGCGATTGCCTCCGCGGAGGAGCAACTGGGGAGGGGCTCTGCCGGGGACCCACTCTCCATCCCCTTGGAAGAGAAGTTCGTCCTTTCCTTAGAAAAACGTTCTGCTTCTGTGCCTGGCCTGATCCCCGGGAGGGAGAGGGATGGAGGGAAGGAAGGAGAAGGGGGAAGATATTTAGCAGCGTGGTTGGAGTTTCCATCCTCCTTGGATTTCTGCAGGGGACTGAGAGAGCAGAGCCCAGGAGGAGACCGTGGGGCAGAGTCAGCTCCTCCAGAGAAATTCAGTTTCCTGGTTGAGGTGGGGATAGGCAGCTCCTCCACCAATTCCAGCTTTTGTTGAAACAGGAAAGAAAGAAAACCTATGCGCTGTGTGTACTCCAGTCACAATGCCGGATCCCTAACAATTATCATTAATATTAACGTGACTTTTAAAATATGCACAGAGAATCTTAACCGGGAAATCTTGCCTAACTAAGGAGTGCGGGCGGGACAGGGAGCGGGACGAGGAAGGGGAAGGCCGAAGCCACTGAGCTCGGCCAGGTCTGCGCTGGGCCCCACCCTCAGGAGGGTCACCAACTGCCTGGCAAAGGATGAGGCAAGAATGGGGTCATTTGGGGTCCCCCAGCCCTGCTTTGGTTGGAATGATCGGGCGTTTCGCTCCCTGCCTCTCAGCTTTCTGGCGAGGCGGGGGATGAGGGCAAAGGGGAGTGCAGGCTCCCAGCCTTCCTCCCACAGCCCACCCAGCCCCACCCCCGAAGCTCTCTAGAAGCTCTCTAGGCCTCATAGGTCCCATCTGCATGGCGGTGGGGGGCTGAGGATGGGGTGGGGAGTGGGGGGCTGCAGAGCTCGCCCTCCGAGCCTCTCTGCCTCCCATGGCGCAGTTACTCTTTCTTGTTAACATTAAATATTCGTCTGCACCGGCGAAGTGTCCTTCGTTGGGTTCGGTTATGGTACAAAGCGGCGACATAAATAGACGGGGCAGGTGGCCAGCCGGTTGGTCAGGTGGAGTGGAGATGAGGCGCTTTCGATTTGCTGACCACCTTCTTCTCTTTGACCCGTCGGTTCTGGAACCAGATGGTGACCTGGCGCTCGGAGAGGTTCGTGGTGGCAGAGATGCGCCGGCGCTTCTCTTTGGTGATGAACTTGCTGGCAGCGTACTCCTTTTCTAGCTCCTTCAGCTGCACCTTGGTGTAGGGCACGCGTTTCTTGCGCCCGCGCCGGTAGCTGCTCACCTCGGGCTGTAGGGGAACCACATCTGGGGGGAGAAAGGAGGTGGGTGGCAGGAAGTGAGTCCCGTGCCTGGACCCTAGACAGCCGGGCTGTGTGCCCCAGGCTGCACCATTGTGTAGGGTCAAGGTTCTGGCACGGACTTTGCACATCTGTTATTAGCAAGGCCACACTAGAGTGTTGCCTCTTGTGCAAACTTAATTTATTTTATTTATTTATTTTTCTTGTGCAAAATTTAAAAGATGGGGGCACCAAGAATTTGGGAATCCAGATAAGTGATATTTTAATGAAATGTTAAAGAAATCAAAATGAATGCAAAAAAATCCATGATAAACAAAATAACAAATTTTAAAATTCCGTAGTACTGATTTGTCCTTTTGCCTCAGGCTCCAAGATAGTTCTGCACAGCATTTGTTATTAGAATCCTGGAGCCTTAAAAGGGTCCTACAAACTTCATCCTGGTCTAAGGGCCTAGAGGATTGCAAGTATTCAGGAAAATTCCTCCTTCCTGCAGTTAGATCCCTTGGGCATTTATTAGTATAAACTGTGCCCCATTATCAGGAGAAGGTGTCCTGTCCTCATGTTTAAGGGAGGGCATGGCAAGAAGGGAGAGAGCTCCAGGGGGTGCACACCACTGAGTGAGGCCTGATGCCTTTGGTCACTGCCTCTGCCCTAGGAAGCTGAGACCTGTACCAACAGCCAGAGAAGAGAAGTGTCCAGGTGAAGCCAGCCTGCTTGGGAGCTGAGCATTCTACGCATGCAACGTGAGCCACTTAACGGCATCCAAGTTGGGAAGTCTTGGATGCAAGATGTAGAGATTCAGGTCCCTGGAAGTCGAGTCCACACCCCGGGTCTGCCTACCAAAGGAGGTACTAGGAGAGCTCTTCTTGGGTTAAATCCGGCTATTTACATAAGTCTTCCACAATAAGAATAAAGTGCCTCTCCTTGCCCCCACAAGTGTCCACTCACCAAAACAGAGCAAATTCTGCTCCAACCCCCTCTCCTCTCCATTCCTCCAACGCTGCGAGAAACTTTCTCTATGGCATACAGGAACCCTAGCCACCCTAAACACCTTGCTATCCCAACTACTACTCGGTCAATCTCTTCAGACTCTGTGATTTTCACAGGAACTAAGAACCAATATATGTCCCTTATATCCCTCTTCCATTCCACCCTCACCTCTGTTAATAAAGAGGTCATAGCAACACTTCCAAAGGGAAGCGGGGAATTAGGGAGATTATCTGAATAATTCACCCCTCAATTTTTAAAAATGTGATTGTTAGACTTCTTCAGGCAGAAGCTAATGCTGAGGACCAGATATTTGGGGTCCCCCTTCATTCTTACTGCCCTTTGGAAGTAGAGAGGCAGTCCGGAATGCAGACACAAGGCTCTTCCTGAAATGCTTGTTCTCACCCCACCCTCATAAAACACCTTCCCTACACCCGTTCCCATTGGATCTGCTCTCACCCAGGAATACTTGTCTATACAGGCTGGAAAGAGAAGAGGTCACAATCAAATGCAGTAGGAAATAAAGTGCTCAGGAAGATTATGTGTAAGAGAGGGGGTTCCAATGGCCTGGTCTGGCTGTCTTCATGATGACAGTTTCTCAGGAAAATTGTTGGACTTGTCACTTTTCTCTGCCTGTGTAGGAATAGGCCAAGGTTTTTTTGTTGTTTTGTTTTTTTTAATCTGAAAAACAAAACAGCTTTACTTTAACAGAGAAGATCCTTTACATTAAAAAGAATTTTTCTGTACAAGATATTTTTTTAATGACTCTCAGTTCTCAAATTTGTTTTACTCTTACAGATGTAGCTATGATTCAGGAGATTGGTGACTCTGGGACAAGAGTAAAACAAAGAGGGTAAGTAGTGATACCATGAGCTACTTGGGTGTTTTATTATTATTATTATTTAAATCCTCAGAACATTTTTTCAGGCTTATTTTATTAAACCCAATTTACAAGATGAGGAATCTGAAGCTCAAAGTGGGTAAAATTACTTGAGTGACAGGGCTAGATTTTAAACCAAGATTTTCTGACTCAATGTAATGACACAGTAAGTTCTGAAATGGA
Organism: Canis lupus familiaris; assembly: GCF_011100685.1. NCBI lineage: Eukaryota > Metazoa > Chordata > Mammalia > Carnivora > Canidae > Canis > Canis lupus. The sequence continues at coordinate 45,334,060 of NC_049248.1, read as the reverse complement.
AATAGGCTATCTGGTACAATCCAGCTCTGAAATACCTCTTTTTCCCTGGAGAGCGAAATGAATTAAAGTGGGTTTTGGTTCCTGGATTAACGAACTAATTGTCCCTGACTTTCTATCTCACTTTCTGGAAATGGTCACAGTTTCCTACCCGATTTTGGATCCTCTAAACTCCAACTCTAAATTTCCAATGAGATTTAATCAACATAATCCTTAAAATTGTGCTTTAAAAAGCAGATACGTGGTCTAAACTAGTTATTTTTCTCTATAGGATGCCAAGGATTGACTTGCCCAAGTTTTTAATGGATCTGACCAAAATGTTGGTTGTTTTGGCCTCCTGGGAATCCACCTCTAGTCTTGCCTTCTCAAAGAAGCCCCCTTTCATTGTCTGCTGTCTTTTCTGGAAAGGAATTGGGATCTACAGATGTAGGAACATCTGGAAGCTCAGACCTCGAGCTGTGTCTCTACTGCCTAAAGTAAATAGGGGATTTGGTTATTAATTTTACAATCAAGCCTTCCCTAATGTCCCTCCAGAGCACACACACAAACCACTTCATAGCTGGGGACCTAATAGACATCTTTGAGAGTTGAATAAAAATCAGATCAATGCTCAGCTGTAGGCTTCTCTTGGGGTCCTCGGTACAAGTTCCCACAGCCCACTTGCTCTTTACCACTCACTCCTACAACAGGGCTCTGCGTGCTGAAGAGGACTTGGTCTAGCTAGAAATCCTAGCTGCTCTTCTCAACCAAAATCCAAAGGCTAGTCAGTAGGGATTCCAACATGGCCCAAAGAACCCACTATTTCATTCTATTGATCTCCCTGTGCCCCCCACCCCCACCCCATGCTCTGATTCTCTCTTGGAATTTCTGATTCTCTCTTGGAATTTTTGTCTCTCTCTGTGGAAAAAAAAAAAGTGCCTACACTCACCAGAGAAAGGAAAAAAAAAAAAGAGCAATGAAACAAGGGTCTGTATAATTGGGGGAAAGAAGAAGCCACAACACATCTCGGCCCTAATTATCTGGATCTTTCTGAACAATTGCCTCCATATCCCACACCAGCCCAGACTGCCATAGTGAGGTTTCTCAGAGCCAGAGGCGCTAAAGAGAGACAGTAGTGTTTATGCCCAGATGCTGCCGAACAAACCACAATTGCATAGACAGAGTTATCTGGAAATCTCACTACTTCTAAAAGATCCCTGTGTGGGTAGAAAGATGTAGGGTGTCTGAAGATAATTTCTTTTTCATCTGCTTTTTGCCTGGACATCTGTACTCACTGAGATATACCAGCCTGATTCGGTTTCCACACAGGGAGCCTGTGAGCATATAGCTGCTGAAACATAGTGGGTTTTATATATCCACTTCCATGCCGTAATTTGCAAGTGTATTAAATCTCAATTGGGCTATATTTTTTTATTTCAAAGTTACTTTTCTCTAGGAGATTATGATCAAAAAGTGTTTATTTTTAGCAGGCTTTTTTTCCCCCCTGGGTATCTCTAAGATGTTCATTTTGCTCAAAGATATTTCTGAGCTGCTTTCCAATCTTTCACCCACCAACTCGCTCCACATACATACACAGAGATGCCAGGGCAGCTCCTTCTCTTTATCTCTCCACACTAAACCCATTGCCCATTGCTCTAGTCCTGTGTCTCTGCCCACAGTGGGCCCGGTGGGCATCTGCTCCCCTGCCCTTCAGTCCCTTAGCATTGCCTACCAGCTAGCTCTCCCTCCTCCAGGAATTCCTGCTGGACTTGTGTCTTCTAAGGAGTTTTCGGTCTGGGTGAGATGGAGAACGAAAGGGCCATCTGTCTCTAATACGTTGCTGTATACTTCCATGTGAATTGTCTGTCTTCTAGAAATGTATTATCATGTGTTTCCTATTAGGTAGTTAATTAACAGAAATTATATAAAAATATTATTGCCAATTCAGAGCAACCAATACCAGATACCTTATACTAAAATGGTATCATCCTGGAATCCTCTGGTGGCCAGAAATGGGGTGCCTAGTGTGGGTCCCACCCTGATATTCGGTTGTGTTATACTAAGTAATCTCATATTTGCAAGAATGCTATTTTCTACACTTTCTAACATCATTCAGGGATTTCTCACCATCTGCCCTTGCCCCAATCCCGGATGCAGAGGAATTTCAGGCCCACCCTTAGCAGGTCTTCAGACCTCTAATCCCCAGTGAAAATGTCCCTGGGCTCACACTTAGAGCTGGGGGGCCCTGTGGACGGTCTGAGGAGACATCTGTGGCTTCCATGCCCCCCACCAGGACGCCTGTAGGCATTAGGATGGAGCTAGTCAGCCCTCTCCCACCGAGCTCTGCTTAAAGCCAGAGCAGACGGAGGCTCTAGCTTTGTAACCACTCAGCACTGTGCTGTATCCAAAGCTCCTGATGTGATTTTGACAAACCTGAGACTGATCTTTCTCCCCTGGGGAGCGGTGAGGATTACAGGGTCCCCTCTGGTTTAGAATCAGCCTCATTTGGAAAAGGAACAGGACATGGGTGAATTCCCACCCCCTATTCCACAGGCAGAGACTTAGGCGTCCCTAGCCTGGGCCTGGATCCCGGCTGTATCCAGAACAGGTCTTCGGTCCCCCACTTCTCATCCTCATTCCCCCTTTTCTGTGGTCGAGGCATAGAAAACTCTCTTTCCCCCCACCCAACATCTGGGGGTGGGGGTGGAGGAGCTGGCAGTGGGAACACCCACAGGATTTGAGCTCAGGATACCAGCGAAGCAAAGAAAATTTTGTAGGGCAGGAGAGGGATGCAAACTCCCTTCTCTCCACGTCCTCTCCGGAGATTTTAGTTCTGCTCCTTTAAGGACCAGGAAACTCAGGGGGGCCAAATCCTTAAAAATAAACCAAGAACAGAAAAACAGTCTACATGTCTTTAGAGCCCCCCCTATTCAAATCACAAAAACAAGACAAAAACAACAACAACAAAAAAACCTGTCTGGTGCATGCACGATCTTGAAAATTCGGGCAGGAGAGTTCTTATCCCCCCCCCCCCCCCCCATTCTTCGATTCTTCGGTGGGTTGTTTTGTCCTGGTGGCCAGAAAGGAGGTGCCAGGGCAGCTCCCTCTCTTGATCTCTGCAGGCCACACTGTGCGTCCGCTCGCTGCCCACTGCTCTAGACCCGCGCGTCCGCCCGCGGTGGGCCCGGCGGGCGTCTGCTCCCGGCCCTTCAGCCCGCCCCATCCCCCGTCCTGGCTGCAGGCGGGCGCGGGGCGCCCAGGGCCGCGCGGGAGGCGGAGGCGGGCGCGCGGGCGCCTGTGATTGCTTCACCCTCGGCCGGCAGCTCCGGGGAACGTGTCGGAGCAGATTTCTTCCCCGCGCATTCCTCGGCGCAGCTCGCCCGGCCGGCTCCCTCGGCCCAGCCGAGCCCCAGACGGCGGGGGTGGCTGCGGCGCGGAGCCCCGGGGCAGGCGGGGCGGGGAGGCGCGGCGCGCGGCGGCGCCCGGGCCCCCGGCTTACCTGGGAAGGGGGACTTCCAGAGGTGCGCGGACTGCGACTGCTCCTTGGAGCAGTACACCTGACTGTCCCAGCCGTTGGAGAGCGCCCAGTGCTGGTAGCCTTCGACGGGGATGAGCGCGTCGTGGCGCGGCTCCGGGTGCCCGCTGATGCCGGGCACCACCGACACGTCCAGGTAGCCGGGCACCGCCTGGTAGGAGCTGGCGAAGCTGGGGTAGAAGGCGAACTCCTTGGCCCTGGAGGACAGGTCGTCCCCGGGCAGGGCGCCCGACGGCTCCGCGTACTTGTCGCCCGGGTGGTAGGCGCAGGGCTTCTGCTGCAGGTTCACGTTGTGCGACAGGCGGCAGCCGTAGTAGCTGCCCCCGAACGGGTAGCCGTAGCCCAGGGTGGCGCTGGACGAGGTGGGGGGCGCCGGCGGCGGGGCGCACTGGCGCGCCGCCTCCGGGGCCGGGATGTCCGTGTAGACGGCGCCCTGCGGGGCGCCCAGGGGGGCGGGCGGGCGGCCCAGCACGGGGTGCGGGAGCAGGTCGCGGCAGTGGCTGGCCGGGCAGCCGCTGCCCAGCCCGTCCATGCTGGGGGCCTTGCCGGGGCTCGCTCCGCTGCAGCCGCCCCCCGCGCCGCCCGCGCCGCCGCCGCCGCCGCCGCCGCCCTCCGCCGCGCTGTCCTCATAGACGTACATAAGGCTCTCCGGCCAGCGCGGATGCAGGAGCAGCGAAGTCGTCATGACATGGTCTGCGCGAGCTTTTTAAAAACTCCACTTGCCAGAGGCAGCGAGCTAGGGAGACACCTCGCTCCCTCTCCCCTCCCTCCTCCTCCTCCTCCTCCCCTCCCCTCCCCCTCCCCCTCCCCTCCCCTCCCCCTCCGCCCGGGGCCTGCACCTCCCTCCCGCCGCTCCCCGTACGCATGCGGACACTCCTCATTAAGAAATCCGCCGCCTCCCGCGCGGCCCCCCCGCCCCGCCCCTCCCGCGCCCACGTGACGCGGCCCCCGCACGTGACTCCGGGGCCGGGCCTCCTGGGGTTCCCACCCCTCGCGGCGGGGCGGGGCCGAAGGGATCAGGCCTCTGCTGATTGGCTCTCAGGAGGGGCCGAGAGGAGGGAGCTGGGAGATTTAAAGGGACAGGGCGCCGCCCCCCTGGCAGGCCCCGGGAGGGAGGGGGAGGGAGGAGGGAGGAGGGGGGAGGCTGAATTTGGCCGACGCAAAGGGGTCTGGAGCGACTAGGACTGTTCCTGGGCGCCTCCCTCTAGGTTTAGGTTTAGATTGTCTATGGGAGAGACTGATCTCTCCCCCCACCCCACCCCCCCCCCAAAAAAAAAAAAAAAGATCTCGCTGTGGCTGGATTGGGGTTGGGGCTAAGGGTAGCGGGGAGACTGGATTTTTATTTTTTCCCCTCTTAATAAAGCAGGCGGAAGCGCGCGGTCAAGGCGCGGGGTTCTCGCCCTGGCATAATCCCCTGGAGCTCACGGATGGAAGGAACCCGCCGCGCAGCGAGAGACCTGGATGCCCAGGATTGCATCTGCATTTCCGACTTTTTAGCCACTTTCCTCAAAGCCCCAGTTGTCCGAGAGGGAGCCTTTCGGCTGGCTCCTGCACCTCCACCGCAGGGCAGACAGGGCTAAGAGGATGTGATAGCCCCAAATCACACACACACACACACACACACACACACACACCACTACACGGAGAGGGTAGAGGGATGCTCTTCAGTGAAAAGTGGAGAAAGAATAAAAGGAGGAAAAGGAGGGCAAAGGGAATAGGCTGATGTTTCAATATGCAATAGAAATCAACCGCCTCGGAGTGAGATTTTCAAAGGAAAGGGCGGGAGATGGGGGGGTGGGATTCGGTCTAGGCAAGCTCACAAGCCCTTGATGCGAGCAAGAGCAAGCGCCCTCACATCGGTGTACAAAAGGAAACGTGGAACGAGAGAGAGTCGGCGGAGCTGCCCCTTTGGAGGGACCTTTCCAGGCGCAACTCTGTAAGACCCCAGAAGGACCGACCTAGCCTCGCGGCCCGCCTCCGCCCTCCGCAGTCCCGAGAGCCGGCCTGAGAGGGCCCCGGGGCAGAACCAGGATCAACACAGTTCTCTAACTTTAGCTCCCACAGCTTTCTTGGGGTCACTCCCTTTTACTGCGGAGTGTCTTCATGCTTTAAAATTGCCCCATATTTCAAAGAAAAAAAAATTAACACCAACTTACCGATTTTTGAAAAAGCCCCCCCCCCCTTCTCCTTACCAATCTCCAGACTTGGGTTTCTTATGTCCAGTTTAGCTCATTAATAGAGTCACCCCTTTCCAGAGCACATCTCCATGGAATTGAGCCAAATTCCCTTTCAGCACAGGGCCTCCCTGAGGAGAAGAGGTAATAAAGAGAGAGAGAGGAAAAAAAGAGGGGAGAGGGGCTGCTGCGTCTCCCTCTGTCCTGCCACCGCCACAGATTTTAAATGCTGGGTGCTCCTGTCCAGACCACGCGCAGGCTAGTCCGGACCCACTGGATCCCTCAACCCTGGGAGCAAACCCGGGTCTGTACGGAGACGTGACCCACTGGCCGCCTCCCTTCTCCCCGTATGGGGAAGGTGGTATTTGACAATGGAGAGCGCCCAGCGTCGGGGAGTTAGGATAAGAAATGAGTAATCTTTATCAGTGCGATGTTCATCTGGAAGGATGGACCTCAGCGCAGAGTCTGAAAAGCAGGCAGGCTTTGGGCTGGGTGGAAAGTGGGAGGAAAATACAACAGGAAGGTTTGAAACATAAAGCCCTCTTAGCTTGAAAGTGTGTTGGGGGCGATGATGGTGGAGGGAGAAGAGATGAACCAGGGGAAGGTGGGGTCTTGCTGGGAGACGGCTTTTGGCTTGGAAACTGGCTACCCTGCCTCAGAGTCCAAGGTCAAGGTAAGACAAGGAGAGCAAACACGGGGCTGGCCAGTCCAGGCTGGGTCCTGTGACCTTGGCCTGGCTGGTGGGGGTGGGTGGCGCGGAGGTCTGAGGTTTTCCAGCCGCAGGTGTAGAGGTGGTGCAGAGGCCCTGGCTTCTCCTACGGCGAAGTCCTGGGTCTGCGTGGAGACCCCGGGAGATGCGTGGACCGGGCTCTGTGGGGCCGCCGGGAGAAACAAAGGGCCTGAACGGCCCACCCCATTCCTAGGGCTCCCTCCCCAGCCCAGGAATGCTCTTGCCTGACGCCTGACGTGTCTTCCGTGGACCCCGGACCCAGCCTTTGGGAGTAGGGGTCAGAACGGTGGGAAGGATCTGGGTGCAGGGCGGCCCAGCAATAAATAAAATTAATAGTATGTTCTTTTCCAGGTTTATGTAAGGACATTAACTATTCCTATTGCAATGAGATATAGATTTAATTAACCCGGCAATTTTACAATTCCATTTATTAGGGGCACGATGCGGCCAAAATTTAGCTACAAGAGGAGAGGGAACCAAAGCCTCCTTCATCAAGAAGACCAGCCAGCGAAGATGTAGCCCCCCACCCCCCACGCACCCACCAAGAGACTTGGGGGTGTGGGAAGCCTGGAGGAGGGGAAGGTTCAGGGCCAAGGGCATTAAAAGCGTCTGGAGACTGTCCGCATACTCTGAACGATTCCCGGCTCTTTCTCTGGGCTTCCCAGGACATTCCGCGCCTGAAACTGGCTCCTGGACGGGGGCGCGGCGGTGTGGGCAGCAAAGCCTGGGTGGTTAATTAACTTTAAGCCTGGGGTCGCTTCTCTCTCCTCCCCCCCCCCCCAAAATGTGGATCTCGCTGAGACACAAATAAAACCAAATTAAACACTCCAGGAGAATATGCACCACTGCAAACATAGTAATTACATCTCCGAGGCGCTCCTGCCCCGGAAAGCCGGGCGCTGAGACCCGGCCGGCGCTCGCCCCCCGCGCCCTGCCGCCCCAAGCCCCAAGCCCCAAGCCCGCCGGGCTGTGGTGCGGCCGCTGGAGCTCCACCGCCGAGCAAGTTCAGAGGAGAGCAGGGCAACGAAGAGGAGGGTGCTCCTCGGCTCTCGCTGAGCTGCTGGTGTGGGAGGAAAGACGCAGCATTTCATTATATCAAAGGAAAATGGAAAATCGCTCCTGGGCCCCATGGGGAAAACCGGGCTCAGCTCCGGTCCCTGCTCAAAAGGGACACGGGCAGCCCTGCCGGCGGGGCCACTCTGTCCTTGGCTTTGCTCGGGACCCAGTTGCAGGCTAAGTTCAGCTACGAAATATTTCTTTTCTGTGTCCAACCTACAAAGGGGATGTTCAGCGTGCTTTTGCACAGAAAGTGTATGCACACACTTGGCGTGTGTGTGTGTGTGTGTGTGTGTGTGTGTGTTCGCTCCTGGCCTGTGGATTTGGGACCCTGTGCGGGCTGCAGCACTGTTCGGGCACATGCCCTTGTGAACACAACCCAGTGCGTTCTTGAAGATACGCAGCCCCGCGCCGAAGTCCTCTATATGCAAATAAAGATCTCTGCTGGTCTGTTTATCCCTCTGTACACACACTTAATTTGCACGCTCATCTTATCTACCTACACATCCCCCAGGAAAGTACTAGGGAAATGAAGAGGCGGGTGTCTGCCTTGCTGAGGGTGAGGGGTGGAACTCCTGGCCCTCTGCGTTAAAGACAAAGTCAGAGGTATAGGTTAGCAGCGTCTGCCGCAGAGGGGTGCAAGCCTGATGAACGTGTTTGAGGGCTGGGTGTGCCTTAAACCCAAGGCTAGGGAGAAGGATGAGAGGAATGAAGTTGGTGTGTTCGCCACTCCCAGGTTCCTCTCTCTGGAAATTAAGCATCAATTCCTCTGTTTTCCCTACAATTTCCTCTGTTTCCTTCAGATTCTCCAGGATTTGGGGAGGGGGGAAGAGCTCGAAGCCCTTAAGCTCCTGCCCCCCCTTTTTTATGGGAGAAATTCCAGTTTAAAAAAAGGGAGGAGGTGGGTTGAGGCGGCCGGAGAACAAAGAGCCTCACCACCATGGGGTCTGGATTCTGGCCCAGACTTGGGGCCTTGGTGGGCGGGCATAGTTTGGGGGGCCCTTTCCTGTCCAGGGCACGGGCTGCAGAATGGAAAAGGAGATTTGTGGATGACAGAGGACATAGGGCTTGAGCTATCCAGGAAAGAAAGGGCTGTTTGGGTTAGAGAGGCCATATACAGGAAAGGTTTGGGGGTTCAGGGAAGGCCTAGGAGAGGACAGCCCTGAGAGTGTGTCTGAGTGAAAGAGCCTCCCACACACTCAATGCAAATTCTTGGTAGGTTGTGAAAGTGATATAGGTGAAAAGGAAAGAAAAGTGGCTGATCCTGGGGCTCCCTGGCCTAGCCCGGTCTCCTCCTCTCCTCCACCCCCCACCCAGCTCTGGAAGGTTGGGGATGACCCAAGGAGTGTGGAGACTCAGATGCCACCTCCCAGCCACCTGGATCTTTCGGGAACCAGCTCTACTTTATTTTGTCCTCCCCCACTGCCTGGCCTCAGAAAAGGGCCACCCAGAAGTCTCCTCCCAGCCTGGGAACTCACCTCCTGGACAGTGGCTGCCATCCCGGCGTCTTCCACCTTTATTGTTCTCCCTCCCTGGGGCCCCAGCTTGAGGGAAGATGGGACCAGGATGGCTGAGGCATCACTTTGCTCCTAGTGTCAGAGTTTTCACTCTCAAACCCAAACTTGCCTTCCTCCAGACCCCATTCACTTCCCTCTTTTAAGACATCAGGGAAATCCACTCCCTTCTGCTGTCACTTAGGACTTGCGGTGCAGGCTGAGGGTCTGGGGAGCTACATCACACTTCCCTCTCTGGTTCTGCAGGGATCCACACAGGGGTTCAGGTTCGGGCTGTCATCACCAATCTTTTCCTGGGTATTCTCCTCCCCTGCCTGGTGGTGCACTGCGTTGGGCGGCGGGGAGATCAGCCCCTGCCATAGAGAACTCTCAGGAAGCCTCCTCCAGTGGCTTCCAGGGTCCCTACCCCAGCCCTCTTTCTTCTACTGCTTCCCCGCCTCGCCCTCCCAGCCTGGCCAAGCTCCTAACCGAGGCCCCTTCCCAGCCTCCTCATCTTCTCCTTCTCCCCCAGCAACATCCCTTTCTAATCTCATCCCTCCTGCCCCCTTGTCTCTCTTGGCAACATCTCAGCCGGTCGCTTGCCCTCTCCTCACCCTCCACTGACAAAAGAAATTCAGAGAATTAACATGGAGCTCAGAAATTACCAAGTACCTTCTGCCCCTTTTTGCCTCCCTGGAGCCCCTACCCCTACCCTCTCTTCTGCTGTGGGTGAGAGCCCTCTGTTCCCCTCCCCTCCCCTCAAAACACCTCCCCCTTTTAGGAAGCCCTTCAAAAACAGACAAATAAAATCTCTCCTGGGTTTAGGGCCTGTCTGAGAGGGAAGTCCAAGTTCATTTTCAAGTTAGACAAGGCAGTGAGGGGGGTGGGGAAGAGGTGGAGGAGTGTTTGCTGGGAGCTGGGTTTGGCTTTCTTGTAGCAGAGATCTAACAAAGGCCCCTTTTGGTCAGAAAGCCAACAAACTGAATGCTTGGAAAAGGCATTTATCACTTTCGATCATTTCCTCCATCTTTTAAAGTTTAGATTTGGGGCTCCTAGAAAGGAGGCTGATCTTTCTCTCCCTCCCTTTCAGACTTCTAGTTAGTTACTTTAAAGGAAGATACGGAAAATAACGTTCTCAGGACCCCAAGCCATCACTCTTCTGTATCAAAGAGGACTGTTTAACCTGTCCCAAAGAATGACTAAATGTGAAAGAGCTGAAGTGCTAGACATTTCACTTCTAACTAGATGAGAGACACCCCCCCCCCTTAATGCCACCATGATGCGGGGAACTGGAATTTGGTGGAGCCCTAAGGGGCAGATGGTGAAGGATATATGTACGTTTCATCATGAAGAAGGAGGGAAATGACACAGCCTAGTTCTCCACATGACCAGACACCCTCAGAAGTCACAGAAGAAGACACAGTCTAATCATTCTAATTTGAGAATAATCAGGCACAAGCAACTAAGGGATCTTCAGAAGATGCTTTATCGAAAGAAAGAAAATTTAGTTTCCCCATCTCAAAAAAAAAAAAAAAAAAAAAAAAAAGGAGGGAAGTGAAGACCCAAGATTCAACTAAAGTTGGAGGGGGAATAAACCTCTCTTTGTTAAAATAGCCAACCTGGCTTGGGAGCTGTGGGGCAGAAAGGCAGGAGGGGGTTTGTTTGTCTTGATACTTGGAACAGGATTCCAACTGGTGGTAATTAATTCAATCTTCCTTAAAAGATACGATTTGGTGCAGTTTTAGTGACTGGTGGGAAACTATCCCTCTGATATCCTTGGGGAGGGACTTTCCCTCCCTCCCTGCCTCCTCCCTCTCACCCAAATTTCCCTTCCCCAGGGAGTACTTAGGAACACTATTTTCCCTCAGCTGTGGTGTTGCCTTGTGCATGCAGCAAAGTGGATGAAAGATGAAGAACCAGAAAGGAGGAGGGGGGACATCTATTTTTTCTCTTCCTAAAGATTACCACACTCACTTGCATAGTCAGAAAAGAATTTAACTTAGATAAGAAGAAATATCTTTTGAGGCACAAAGACCACCGCAGGCTCCTCACACTTGATGGGCTTCCGCATTTCTAGGGAGCACAATTGTTGAGTCCCAGCTTTCGGACACCACTGGAGTCAGTGCCCATGCTGAGGAACATGTGTTGCGAGGGGTGTGTATTGTGCTTGTCTAGCCTGGAGACATTTACGGTTGGTCATGACAGGGGTGCTGGTTGGAGCAGACTGGTAGAGTGGGTAGGGGTGAAAGGAAAGGAAATATTTTTAGGATCTGAGCTTAGGGAGACTCTGTGAACCCACCAACTCCAGCTGTCTCCAGAGGTGGCCTTCTCTCCTTCTACTAAGCACTATAAGTCAATGGATGTGAGAGACCGTCCTCAAGTTTTGCAGATGTTCTATTCCTAAGGCATGGGGAGGGGGGAACTTATGCAATTCCTCGCCTACTCCGCAGCCTCAGGAAAATCCTATTCTGCTAGGATCCGCATTGTGATTTAAAATACTGGTAACTCTCTTTTCAGTGCTTGGCTTATTCAAGAATTTCCCTCCAAAGAAGTAATATAGATTTATTTCTCTCTCATCTATTACAGACCTATCATCTCTAGACAAATAAGTATATAATCTATGCTTTGCTGGTTGTTAAGGGAACTTTAGATAAATATTTACACAGGATATGTGCCCTCAGATACCCATATCCAGATAATTAAGTAATCTTTGCAAACATTTAAAAAAATATTTCCCTTGAATACGAAACACTGTCATGTTTCACTTTTAAATTGCCAAGCCTTGCATCGTCTTTACGCCCATGCCGATAGGCGTGTGTGGGGATGGGTGCACCTACGGTGGGGATGGGTGCACCTACAGTGGGGATGGGTGCACCTACAGTTCTGGGGATGAAGATACACATTAGCACAGACGTGTTTATTCATTCACCTCCACCGGTGGTTTTCTCCGATGCAGTTAGCTATTGAGTAGAAAAGGTGTTCAGGCATACGTAAGACAGAGATGCTTGTTACAAGTTTATTTTTTCGAGAGAATAAAGACACCAGGTCTGAGGATATCCAGGAGCATCTCCGATCCACCTCCCCCCCTCCCCAAGCGGTCGCTTAGCGGAATTAGGCGCCTTCGGGAAACCAGGTTGTCCTCTCGCCAAGCTCGCGGGCATCTCGGCTTTGACGCCGGTTCTTCAGCGCAGTTTTGTTTCCCTGCACGGATTTTTAGGAGCTTCGGGTCACTCCCGGAGCCTGGGTGGCGAGGCCCCGCAGCCTGGGCAGCCCCCGCCGGCCCGGGCCGGGAGCCGGGCGCCAGCCTCTGCCCCCTCCGTGCTCTCGGGGAGGCTCCCAGCCCTGGGACGGGGCCTCGGTGTCCGCCCGCAGGCTCCGGGGATGCTGCGGTGCTACGTGCAGCGGCGATGGCGCATCCGGCCTCCCTAGCTCCGACGCCGCCGCAGCTGGGCGAAGGCCGCCTGCACACGGGACAGCGACTGGCCGACAGGGGAGGACCGCGGGACGAGCCGCACCCGCACCCGCACCCGCTCCACGCCCCGCGGCCCCGCCGGGTCCCGCAGCCCCGCGGAGGCGCGCGTGCGCTCGGGGCCCCGAGGCTGGGCGCACAGGTGGGCACACTCACGTGTGGGGGAGAGCAGACCGGAGGGCCCAGGGCTCTGGGCGCGGGGGAGGCGCGGTCCCCGACTAGGGTGTGCCCGAGGGCGCCCCAGAAGGGGGTCTGGGAACCAGGTCCCCGTGCTTGGTGGGGGGGGGGGCGCCGGTGCATCTCTGCAGGGTCACCTCCCGATTGCAGATTTCCTCTGACAACCACCCCTGCCGAGACCGCAGGTCAGCCCCTTTCCCTCCCTTCTCACTGCCGGTCCCTTCTTCCTGTAGAAAAGGGCACCTCCCAAATGAGAAAGGGGGAAAAAAATTATTTTCTGTTCCCTCTCTCCAGTCTTGGGATAGGGAGGTGGTTTTAAAAAATTCATGCACCCACTAAGAAAATGTGTGAGAGAATTCTTGGCTCAAAATTTTTAAAATGGGGGGAAGTAGGTAGGAAGGGCCGAAGGACAGAGGCAGCGAACCCTATGGGAAAAGACTTCTGCAAAGCTGGGTAGATCCTCACTGGCGTAAAGATAAAGGAGAAAAAGCAAATTATTCACATGATAGAAATCTCAGTATGAATTTCGGTGTGGCTACGTATCTGTTGTCATTTGCTGCATGTGGCATGGTCATGTTTTGTGTAGAAACTCAGGATGACAACCCAGTTGGGCATATTTCAAATGTACGTCTAATTCTGGTGCACGGTGAGTCTACAAATTTCCTATATTAAATCTTTTTGTTTAGAATACTTGGTGCTTTAAAGAGTAGGCACAGGATCATACACAGCGGCGAATTTCTCTCTTCGGACATTGCCAGTAAGAAAGTGGCATCAAAACTCAGCATCACCCTTGAAAAAAAGTTTATCAAATGTAGTTTATCCAGGGAGGAAGAAAGCCCAGTCCCACCCCAGCCCCTGCCTCCAAAGTAACTGCTCCCTTGCTCTCAGGGTACCAGCTCTCTGGGTGCAGCCACTGGAGCCCAGTTCCTGGCTAGGTCCAGAGACACCCCCTTGGTCTGGGTGCTAGCGGGTCAGCGCTCACTCCTCAGGCTCCTACTCAGCAGGGGTTCCTCAGATGCTCTCCCCAGCCTGGAAGATGACTCGGAACTTGCCAGTTGGAGTAATGCCCCTGATTCGCTCTGCAAGTGCATATTCACCTAAGGATTAGGTGGAGGGGGCTGGTCCTGCCAGCTTCAATCACCCTGGAAAAAAGCTAGAGCCCACGTATTATTCCCACATAAAGAAATATGTTTTCCATCCATATAAGTAGAAACCCCTTGTCCTCCAACACACACACACACACACACACACACACACACACACACACACATTTTGGTAACCATCTAGCACTGTTTTACCAACATCCTTCCAGGAACCGATGCCCCAGAAAGGCAGACTCTGTCCTTTTACGCCAGAAAAAAAAAAAAAAAAAAAGTGCACAGAGGACCTATTTCACCCTCTCGCTCACAGCTCACACTCCACCGTTGTTCTATTAGGTCCCCCCCCCCTTTTTTTCCCTCTCCAGCAAGAATGAGTCTCCAGAAGCAACCAAAATTCTCCTTTTCCTGAATTACTCAACTAATCAAAAGGTAGGGGAGAGGAAGAGGTGCCTGCGTTTTCCCAGGATTTCGCCGCGATGGTGTTTTGGAGTGCTGGGATACCGGCCGCCCACTTCCACGGAGAACCTTGCGGCCCGCCCCGCACCGTGGCCCTCCAGAAGGAGATCCGCGCTGTAGGAGCAAGGAACGTATTTGTCAGAAGTTCAAAATCTGCTTTGTTACAAACCCCTAGTTCAGAGAAGCAGCCCCCTCACCTCCTCCCTGGTCCCCAACCAGGATTCAGCAGCTTCAGTTTTAAGCATCAAAGCTGGGGGAGGGGAGGAGAGTCCCCCTTCTCAAGGCCAGAAGGGCTTCTTTGGGGGCTCGTGCTCTCGGGGACGGAGCCAGCTCGGAGGTGCATGATGTGTGCATGGGTTGGGGTGGGGTGGGGTGGGGTGGGCTCATAATCTGGCTCCAGGTCTGTAGTTGGGGTGTCAGTTGCTAATTTCCTTTCCTTCCTCCCAGGGCCGCTCGGGGAGCTCGGAGCGTTGCCTTCCCGTCGAGCTCCCGGCAGCCGACGGCCTCCTCCGGCGGGGAGCAGGCGCGGGGAGCTAAGGGCGAGCGGGGCGCCGCGGGGTCTGGGGGCGCGCGCGGCTCGGGGCACCGGGCGAGGCCGCGGGCGCGTGCAGGGCTCGCAGAGCAGCGCGGGGCTCCCAGCTGGGGCGCGGCCACCGAGTTTGCTCAACCTGCGCCAAACGAAATCTGCCCCAGGCAGAGCCCCAGCGCCCAGACCGCGGGGCGCCCGCCCGTCCACCTCTTGGGGGCTTGGGAGGGGATGGACTTAAGGCGGGGGGCGCATCCCGGGGTGGGGAGAAACTGGATTTCTCGAACATCCCCAGCGGCACTTGGTTGGTGCTGGCGCCGCACTGGGGCCGCCTCCGCGCACCGCCTCCCGCCCTTCCCCGGAGCTGGGCCCGCGGCCACGTCTCCGCGTGGGGGGACCCCACATCGCTCCCCGAAGCCGCCTTTGGGGAGGGGCGGCCCGGTCTGCAGGCGGAGTCGGAGCCGGGCCGCGAGGGCCCGGGGCGCGGAGGGTGGCGGCGAAGTGAGCGACCGCTGACGCCCGGGACCCCCGAAGGCCGCCGCGCACCCCAGAGCCGCTCCCGCCGAGGGCACGGAGGGCTGGCGGGGGTGGGGAGCCGTCCCGCCCCGCGGCGCCCGCGCGAACGCAGCGATCCCTCCCCAAGCCCCGCTCCTTCACCCGGGAGGCCTTGAGCGCCCGGGCCCTGGGGTGAGCCGGGCCCCTCCCCTCCCCCGGGGAGGTTTTCCAGCGTGGGGCCCAGCTCCTCTCCCAACCCGGCGGGGAGGGGCGCAGGGTCAAAGTCCCGGGAGACCCGACACGTACCCGAGAAGGTGCACCCGCCGCAGAGCCGGGCGCCCGCGCTGGAACAGCGAGCTGCAGGCCCGGGGCAGAGGTGCCCGAGCACACTGAGCTGGGGGGACCTTGCCTTCAGTGATGGGGCCTGCAAGCTACTTGCTCCCACCTCGACTGAGACTCCAGGGGGAGGAGATTGTTGGTTTTTTTTTTTTTTTTTTTTTTTGCAAATCTTCAAACTCCTCTTGCGATGACCTCATCCCTGCCAGATGTGTCTTCTGACCCTACCAAAATGGGGCACTTAGAAAAATTAAATTCAGTTTTGTAATTAACGTAAAATATGATTTTGTTTAGAGTTGAAGGGCCACGCGATTCCTCTGCATTCACTGGATTTTACTGGCTTCTCTGTCCAGTGGCGATTTTTACTGGAGATTCTTTTCGGTAGCGAAAAGGGTGGTATTGTTTTTTTTTTTTTTTTTTTTCTTTTAAAAAGACTATTTCCAGGCTCCTCGAGATCTAGGGGTTTCAGGGGCATCTTTTCATTACTCAAGAGGCCGGAAGTTCCACGAGTGGGCGGGGGATGGAACTAGTCTGTTGCAAGTGGAAGGTCTCAGTAGGCAAGGTACACCAGCCTCGTCCATCTTCATGACCCTGCTTGTGGTTACTTCTGTTCTTTCAAGACAGTCCTCTCAATTTCCCCCCCATTCCTTCTTTACTCTCCCCCATTCATCAAGACACACTAAGAAAAGCCTCTTTGGGGAGTGATGATCTTCCTTTTTTTTTTTTTTATGATCTATCTTCCTTTTGAAGAAAAAAGTATTCTCACAGTTGCGGTTGAACCATTGGTTCTCCATGAGGCTTTTCTAAGTGGGTCTCTCTAGCAACTGCTCCAAATCTGAGTTCTTCGCCTAGGTTCACCGCTGGACTACATTCCCCAGCTTTCTTTGCAGTTTGATGTGGTCATGTGACTGAGTTCTAGTCAATGGAATGTATATGCCATTTCCTGGCCAAAGCTTTTAACAAGTGGATGTGTCCCCATCCCCCTCTCCCAGCTCTCTGTCTCCTTCTTTAGTTTGAATGCCAGCCTCTAGGCTCTAGGGAATAGTGGACACTCACAGAGGAAGAGCCTGGACCCCTGAATCAGATGTAGAGAAGAGCTTTCCACTGACAAGAAGCATTTGCCTAGGACTGTACCTAAGGGATAAATAACGTTCTATTGTGTCTGAGCCACTGTGCATTTTGGAGTGTATTATTGCCACCCAGCCCATTCTTAAATAACAGACCCTTTAACAGACAAAATGCAACTTGATTTTTATCTTCCATCACCCTTTATATATGTCAGTGGATGCTAGGTAATCTTTTTGACCCTTGGATTAAAACCCTAGGCGGCCCCAAGACTTTTCTGCTCGCTCTTAGGTAACAGATAGTCCTGTAACCACTTCAAGTCACATACACAATTTCAAATCCGTAGTTAGAATGTCCAGTCCAATGTGTCTTCAAGATTCTGAGTTTGATTTAATGTGAAATCTCCCCTCCCTAACTCCAGTTTGCTTCAGCCCAGATGCCTGTAGAGTGGGGGGAAAGGGGTGATTTGGGCTCCTCTGTTTCTCTTTTTTTTTTTCCAAAAATTTTTATTTTTAAATAATCTCTACACCTAGCTCAGGGCTCAAACTCATAGCCCAGAGGCCAAGAGTCACATGGTGTACCGACTGAGCCAACCAGGTGCCTCTTGCTTTCCTATTTCTTTCATTTAAAAAAAGTATTATTTACTGAGCATGGAGCCCAGATGGATCTGGATTCCAGGACCCGAGATCAAGAGCTGAACTGAAGTTACACTCTCAACTAACTGAGCCACCCAGGCGCCCCAACCTTCTCTATTTTTTTTTAAGATTTTATTTATTCACGACAGACACACACACACACAGAGAGAAAGACAGAGACAGAGACAGAGAGACAGAGAGACAAAGAGGCAGAGAGAGAAGCAGGCTCCATGCAGGGAGGCCGACATGGGACTCGATCCTGGGTCTCCAGGATCACACCCTGGGCTGAAGGCGATGCTAAACCGCTGGGCCACCGGGGCTGCCCAAACTTCTCTATTTCTTAACCTGTTTCTCTTCCTTTATCCTCAGCTGCTGTTTCAGACCTAATAGCAGTTGGAGAGATGGAGGGAGTAGGGGATGGGCTCAAGCAATGTTTTTGTGAGTTGGAATTGTGGAGATAAACCAATTATAACAGGGCAACTGTAGTGGAAACTATATCACCAAATGAAGAAGAACTTCAGCAATTACTTAATCTGACATATAAACAAGAGAGTGTAGATCTAGATGATCTAGGATTTTAAGTGGATTTTCAGAATTATTTGGTTTCATACATTTCCATATCTAAATACAGAATCACTGTTTGCTTCACTAGACTGTAGAAATGGCTCCATTTGGTCCCTTGCAAAGGTATGAAGCATTTTCTCCAAAGGTAATGAGGATATATCGCTTTGAATTGGCTCAAAATCCCCCTCCCCCCAGCTTCCATCATCTTCCCATGATACATGTAACTAGACTCACCCTCAAGAAATATATTTGCATTTTTTGGCCCCTTTCAACACTAGGAACTGGGCAATCTCCTTCCTGCAGTTCTGTTTTGCCTTCTGCTTCTTCTTTTATGGAAAGGACAGCAGCTGTCTGATACTAGGATGCCTGCCAGACTCTTTGGCACTTTTGAGATACTGGCATCTCTCTTTATTACCACTGCCAAGCCACACAGGCCAGCTTTGGGGTCACCAGGTGAGGAGAAAACCCATCCAGCCACAGCATGCCAAATGGAGAAAAGAAGTATTAATGATGCAGCTAACTTTGTCCATGGACACTGCTAGACTACAAAATTTTAGGGCTATCTACCAGCTGATAGATAACCTCAAGGGGTTATTCCTTCATTTGGTCAGTTCCAAACATCTAGATATATGGAGGCAAGTGGTTGGATTAACTGGATGACAATTTCCTCCTGCTTACAACCAGTCGCCTGGCATTACATAGGCCTGTGGTAAGTGTGTGTGCTATTGGCTGGCACCAGCACTATGTAAGCCTGAGTTGGGAGAAGGGCTGTAGATTGGGATGTGGGTAGACAAAAAGCATTGAAGTCTGTGGGTGAGACTAATCTAAACTCGGAAATCTGCTTACCATTGTGATCTAGGAAGGGTTGGGGATGTCTACATTTAGTTAACAGCTAAATCAGTCTGGAAATTACCCTGGTCTTTGCAGATAACATAGATTGTGTTAAATATTGAATTATTCATCATGAGTGATTGCTTGGCCCACTTTCTTTGGATTATGTCCCATCTTCTACCTCAGTTTTTCAAGTGTACAGCAGGTTATGCTCACCATCATCCACTTTCTAGGAGCAGTTGAAGTAGGAAAGGTCTGACATTAGAAAGGAGAGCTTGTGGTTCCATATAATGAAGGTGACAGTGAGGCCTGTTATATAATGGAATGAGAATTGAAGGGTCTGACATCTATTGCCCTCTGAATACCAGATCTGAGCAAAAATGTATGGAGCTAGGCCAGAGACAGGGGCATGTCCAAGATGACCTCTCAAAGCTACCTTCCTCTCTTTTTTCTTTTTTCTTTTTCTTTTTTTTCTTTTTTTCTTTTCTTTTCTTTTCTTTTCTTTTTTTTTTTTTTGCCTTTGGCTTCTATAATTTTCTGACAACAGCTGTACCTGTAAAATGTGTCAAATTCAGTAGCAGGGTCAGGGACTGCTGTCATTTGGCAGACTTCAACAACATGACCCTGGCAAAGACTTTGGAATAAAAACATCAGGAAAATAAACACTCAATGCTCCATAGCCAGAGGACCGGCTGGGAGCTGTCAGGTTGAAATACTAGTCTATTTGGGAAGGGAAAGAACAGGAGCAAGGCCTCCGACACTCCTCTGCCTTCTAGAAAATACCCCTCTAGCAGCAGAGCTGATGCCAAACACATCAAATTAATTAAGAAAAGAGATAGGAGCAGTATCAAGGCTGAGCTTTTACTCCAGCCCGTCTGTCAATAAACACCTTCTCAGGAAGAAGGTACTTCCTGCAGGGGGGAGGGGGCCACCACAGAACAAGACATCAGGCCAATCCCTGCCTGTGGGGAGTCTGTCCCATCTGTGGAGGGAGATGGGACAGAGACTCCAGACCCAGAAAGAAAGGTGAGAAGACTGAGAGACAAGAGAGGAGAGGGACATCCCTTCAGGGGAGGAGGAGTAGGGGCTGCTGGGGGTGGGGGGGTGGGTGCAGGAGGAATCAGAAAAGAGAGTGATCCCCAAGGAGAGGAGATGGCTCAGAGTTGGGAAGGAGAATGAAGTGCAGTTGAGGGCAGAAGTAGGAAGAAACTTATGTCCCATGTTGAGCAATGGCTTGTGCAGTTTAGAGCCTGGAGAAGATAAGGCATGTGTTGGTGGAGAAATTGTGCATCAGGGAGTCATGGGAGAAAAGGCTGGGAAGCAGATGAATTACAAAGCTAGCAGGAGAAGATGAAGCAAACATGAATTTCTGGGGAAAGGTGTCTGTGACAAAATTCTTGACAAGGGAGGAGGCTTTTTCTCTACCTATCTTTTAGAAAAGAGGCAAAATCTAAGCAAATGAGGGTGATGCAGTCATCTCTGGTCAGTTGTATGACGCAAACACAGAAAAAGCAGGTTGCCTCATTGGTACCAGTCTGAAGTGGCAATAATATCTGCCAGCTATCACAAGAGAATCCAGGAAAGAGCCAGGGATGGTGTTGTGGCACGTGCCTCTCCATGTGTCCGTGGCGTGTGCCTATGTGTGTGTGTTTAAGGCTGCATAGACATGTCTTTATGTGTTCTGATTGTGTTTCTTCTTGAACTCTTTATTTTTTGAAAGATTTTATTTATTTATTCTTGAGAGAAACACACATAGAGAGAGAGAGGCAGAGACACAGGCAGAGGGAGAAGCAGGCTCCATGCAGGGAGCCCGATGTGGGACTCGGTCCCGGACTCCAGGATCACGCCCTGGGCTGAAGGCAGATGCTCAACCACTGAGCCCCCCCGGGATCCCATTGAACATTTTAGAATAGTATGCAGGACAGCCACCAACAATAGACATTAGACATCAGATTAGTAGGTGGACAGATGGATAAGCTCTGAGCAGTACACATCCCATGGAGGAAAGTGTAGCACTAGCCCCTCTGCCCCATACACACCTACGCATACACACAGAGAAATGTTGAATGACATTGATTTACATATTAGAAATGCACATATACAAAAAGATATGCCATTTCAGATATGGATAAAGACACAAGTGCTGTTGAGTGACTGCTATTCATTTCGCAGGCATACTATAAAAAAGACTAAGAGAACAGTAGACCTAAGATAGTGTTTATTTTTTATTTATTTTTAATTTTTAATTTTTATTTATTTATGATAGTCACACAGAGAGAGAGAGGCAGAGACATAGGCATAGGGAGAAGTAGGCTCCATGCACTGGGAGCCCAACGTAGGATTCGATCCCGGGTCTCCAGGGTTGCGCCCTGGGCCAAAGGCAGGCGCTAAACCGCTGCGCCACACAGGGATCCCTAAGATAGTGTTTAAATCATCCTATTTTTGTCTATAAGAAACAGGAACAGCTAACCAATGACTTCAAGCCATATAATAACCTTTTTCTGAAAGAATTACAGGAAATTAGTCCAATATCTACCCCGCACTAGCATGGTACTGGAGAGACAACTGCACTAAATCCTGCAGGAGTCAAAGGATATGACTATTAGTCCACATCTGTCTCTTAATAGCAGAATAACCTTTGGTAAGTCATTTTCTCTCTGACTCTGTTTTTTCACCTATTAAATGTGAAAAATGTTTACAAAATCTAAGATTCCGGGCAGCCCAGGTGGCCCAGCGGTTTAGCACCACCTTCAGCCCAGGGCCTGATCCTGGAGTCTCAGGATCAAGTCCCACGTCGGGCTCCCTGCATGGAGCCTGCTTCTCCCTCTGCCTGTGTCTCTGCCTCTCTCTCTCTTTCTGTGTCTCGAATGAACGAATAAATAAAATCTTTTAAAAAATCTAAGATTCCTTCTACTGTAGTCTTAGAATATTGCATATTATATTCACACACACACACACACACACACACACACAATCTTTTTTAAGTGCCTAGAATGTTGGGTGGAGAATGAATTAGAAGATAACCACAGTTGACTACAAAATGCCCAAACAACTTTTCAGTTCTGTTCTCTAATGACAAAATTCCAAATATATTTTCTTTTTTTCTGACATTGTAAAGACTGAAATTGACTTTGACTTAAATTTTCAACTTTCCAAAGCTGGTTGGTGTCATACAGACAATAAACCTGAGCATGAACAGGTCTATAGTCACTTGTTCTACACAAATGTTGGAAATGGGTTCTTTGATTTGATTACAGAGTTACACAATGTCAAAAAAATGAGATGATTTAGCCAAGTCAATGAAAAAAAAAAATCAGTCACCCTGGTCATTTGGCATTGGGTAGTCAAAAGAATTCTTTTTAACATTTTAAGCAGATCCAGTCTTTGTGTTATGGATGAGTGCCCATCTCCACTATAATCCTTCTTCTCTCCGATCTCTCTCTGCCTTCACCCTCAATACCCAGCATATAGGATTTGCTCCCATGTCCTGGAGCAGCCATGTTCTGAAAGTTTATTAGTATACCAGTATACCTTAATGTGCCACGTATGTGTACATGTTGAAGAACAGACAGACAGGCAAATAATAGCAGGCTCTGTTTTGAAGGCTCCTAGTAGAGCACCAGTACTTACAAAACTGTTTCATTGGGGAAAAAAAAAATCTACAGCTGGTAAACTTCATCCTGAATGTCAACAAGGAGCTGATCCCATAACACAACAGCCTGAGATAACCTGTATCACAAAGCCAAGCCTGGCTGTGATTACTTAGCATTTATATAGCACTTTATCTGGACCCTGCATGTCAGCATCATTAAGGGTAGATAACTCACCAGGAGTTACAGCCAAGAAAAAAAATTCATGACCAAAAAGGAAGAAAGAAGGGAAAGCTTAAAGTAGCAGTGGTTCCAGAGGGGCTTGTGATTACTCAGAAGTGGGGAGGGGCAATGATGCTATTTATAGAGGACAAGGAAAGCTCTTTAGTTTCTCCCTAGTGAACAGGAATGACGAAGATACTAGAGAGAAGACTTAAGGAAGACTTAAGGAAGAAAAACCCTGCCAGGAGACTTGCTAAGCCCGAGTTTTACTAAAAGAATTTATAGTTTGTCTTCTATAGCACCTTGAATCCCGGGAAATTATCATCTAGCAAATATTGTGAGTAATAGTTGGAGGGTGTTTCTGTCTGGAAGCAAAGGATGGACAAGACGCTCTTTTTAAGTATATTCCAAGCCCAGAAGTCTATTTTTTTTTTTAATAGAATATTCAGGGATGCCTGGATGGCTCAGCGGTTGAGCGCCTGCCTTCGGCCCAGGGCGTGATCCTGGAGTCCCGGGATCGAGTTCTGCATTGGGCTCCCTGCATGGAGCCTGCTTCTCCCTCTGCCTGTGTCTCTGCCTCTCTCTCTCTGTGTCTCTCATGAGTAAATAAATAAAATCTTTTTAAAAAAAAATAGAATATTCAGAAATTCATCAAAGTTCCATTGTGGCATTTTTATAAAGTACAAATAACTCAAATCTTCAGCTATAATAGATAAGAATGTAATGATTCAATTAGCTGTAAATATGAGAATGTCACTGTAGTATCAGGAGATTGAAAACAAGGCTGCCTAACTGTGGTTCAGTGGGAACGGCATGGGTTTGGAAACAAAAAAACTTGACTGAAATTTGGTTCTACCACTTGTTATCTCTGTGAACTTAGGAAAATGATTAACCTCTTTGAGCCTTAATTTTCTCTCTTGTTAAATGGAAATTTTTTAGTACATATTGATGAGATGGACTTTTGATTTTAGCATTAAGAATGATTTATTATAAAGCACCTAGAGGAGCACTTGGATGGCTCAGTTTGTGTTTGACTTCTGCTCAGGTCATGATCTCAGGGCCCTGGGATAGAGGCTGGTGTGGAGCCCCACGTGGAGCCCCAGGTCAGCTCTGCATTTATTTTATTTATTTATTTATTTATTTATTTATTTATTTATTTATTTTTAAATTTTTATTTATTTATTATTTAGTCACAGAGAGAGAGAGAGAGAGAGAGAGAGAGAGAGGCAGAGACACAGGCAGAGGGAGAAGCAGGCTCCATGCACCGGGAGCCTGACGTGGGATTCGATCCTGGGTCTCCAGGATCGCGCCCCAGGCCAAAGGCAGGCGCTAAACCACTGCGCCACCCAGGGATCCCCAGCTCTGCATTTAGCAGGGAATCTGCATCTCCCTTGCCCTCTGCACCACACCCCTGCCCCACTCATGTGCACTCTTTCTCTCAACTAAATAAATAAAATCTTTTTTTTAGAAAAAAAGAGAAATGATTTTTTCAAACCCACCTAAAAATATTGGATAAAATATAAAATATTCTTTTATTTATTTATTTTAATATTTTTATTTTTAAGTAATCTCCATATCCAACATGGAGCCCAGGCTCTCTCCCAACATGGGGGAGATCAAGAGTCCCATGCTCTATAGACTGAGCCAGTCAGTCACCCCTAAAATATTCTTTTCTTTTCTTTCTTTCGTTTTTTTTTTTTTTTTTTTAAGATTTTATTTGTTTATTCATGAGAGACACACAGAGAGAGGCAGAGACATAGGCAGAGGGAGAAGCGGGCCCTCTCTGGAGAGCCTGATGTGGAACTTGATCCCAGGATCCTGGGATCATGACCTGATCCAAAGGCAGACGCTCAAACGCTGAGCCACTCAGGTGCCCCTAAAATATTCTTTTACATATATAACTAAGTTTGATAGAAAGAGAACAATCTCTTAAGGGGACAAAAATAAGAGCTGAAAAACCTGAATAGTAAATGTGAGAGCTGATCCTGGATATGCCTTACAGTGTTTTTGAGAGTGGTTATTGATTTTGTTAACCAAAGGTTTTGTTTTGTTTTGTTTGAAGACTCAACATTAATCAGAATAATTTTTAAATGTTATAACTACATGAATACAATTTTTATTTTATTTTTTTCAATATTTTATTTTTAAATAACCACTACACCCAATGTGGGGCTCTAACCCACAACCTCAAGAACAAAAGCCGCATGCTCCATGGACTGAGGCAGCCAGGCACCCCATTAATACAAACTTTATTTTATCTTTATTTTTTTATTTTTTAAGATTTATTTATTTGACAGAGAGAGAGCACAAGCAGGGGGAGTGGCAGGCAGAGGAAGAAGCAGGCTCCCCACCAAGCAGGGAACCTGATACTGGGCTGGATCCCAGGACCCTGGGATCATGATCCGAGTGGAAGGCAGTTGCTCAATGGACTGAGCCACCCAGGCACCCCCCCTTATTTTATTTTTTAAAAGATTTTATTCATTTATTTGACAGAGAGAGAGAGAGAGAGAGAGAGCACACAAGTATGGGGGGAGTGACAGGCAGAGGCAGAAGGAGAAGTAGGTTTCCTGACATGGGGCTTGATTCTAGGACCCTGAGATCATGATCTGAGCCACCCAGGTACATGATTACAAACTTTAGATTGGTTTCTTTATTCCTTCCAATGTGATATTTTTAACTGGAGTAGGTAATTTGTATTCCATTCTGTTTCTTCAGTCAATACATCTCCTCACTTAAAAAAAAAATTTATTCATGAGAGACACAGAGAGAGGCAGAGACACAGGCAGAGGGAGAAGCAGGTTCCTCACAGGGAGCCCAATGTGGGACTCGATCCCAGGACTCTGGGATCTCCGAAGGTAGATGTTCAACTGCTGAGGCACCCAGGTGTCCCAAAGGGTTGGGTTTTAATGGTCATATAGAAATAGGAATCAAAATTGGGCCCAAATAAAAAGGAAGAATAAGGGGGGAAAAATCTGTCCATTGGTAAAGGGAGAGGACAAAGAAGTCTGTCTTGGTCAGGGTTCTGGAAAATAATTCAAACATATCAAAACACATTCTCCTATAAGATTTTTTTGCCTCCCTTTATGCCAGTTTGGGGTTCAAATTTATATGATATGCATAGTGTAGGGATTCTTTTTTTTTTTTTTTTTTTTTTTTTTTAGTGTGGGGATTCTTTAGCTGAGAAATTAATATTAAAAATGATGCCAGAAAAAAAAATAAAAATAAAAAAATAAATAAATAAATAAAATAAAAAATAAAAATGATGCCAGAGTTTATTGCCTGGCAGAAGCAAACATATAAAACCTCTCTGAAAGGAAACAACCTCAACTAGGCAACACAGAATTCCCACAGATAATGTCTTGCTCAAGATAAGCTCATAAATCAAAATTACAGAGGTGAAAAAAAAAAATTACAGAGGTGTAAAGAAACTATCCAAGAGAACAAATGTCAGCAGACACACCAAATAGTAGAATTGGACTATTCAGAACTTAAGATAATATGTGATCAGATCCAGATAATAAAGTACACTTATGTGATCAAAGATACAAAGGAAGATTTTTTTTTAAATAAGGGAAAAAATACTAGTTTAAAAAAGAACAACAACAAAAAAAAGAACAAACAAATTTGAAAAAGAGCATAGGAGAATTTTTAGATATGAAAAACACACCACATTTCATCAATTCTAAGACGTACTTTGTTCACATTTTAGCATCTCTGAAATCAGGATATTCCCTGCAATAACTGCTGGGTAGGCAACCTTCTTGATGTAGTTGTCATTGCCTGTTTGTATGCATCAAAATTTGCAGAATGGATGACAGTGACTTTGAACAAATCCTGGAGACAATAGGGAGCACTGTTGTTGTGAAATGCTACATTACTAATGCTCTTGGTGTCATAGAAGATGCCATTGTGTGGAAAAGCAGGGAATTTAAAAGAGATGGATTCTGAAGTGCAGAAGTATTAGAAGTACCCTAACTCATTTATTTCCCTTATGCTTTTTTTTTTCTTATAAATTTCTTTAAATGGGTAGGGAAAATTGCTAGGTGTCAGGAAAGCATTTGTCTTAGTTTAATTGCAGCAGTGGCTTTCTTAGTGTCAATAAAATAATGGTGTTTCTTACCTGTGATATCATCTTAGATTACATGATGTGCATTAGTCATTGTATTGGTCAGTGTTCAGGATTCAAAAGATATCTCTCTAGGGATTTTAAACAAGAAAGAATCAGGGAAATAGAAGGTAGGAAGACAGATACATGGAAGAAATAGAAGTACAAAATAAGATAGTACATAAGAAAGAAAAATTATCAGCAAACTGAGTAATTGTAAAATTATAAAATTCTAAAAATTCTAAAGTCACCAGTTACAAGACTGTATTGTCAGACTGGATTTAAAAATTTAGGGACACCTGGGTGGCTCAGCGGTTGAGTGCCTGCCTTCGGCCCAGGCTGAGATCCTGGGGTCTTGGGATCGAGCCCCACATCGGGCTTCCTGCATGGAGCCTGCTTCTCTCTCTCTCTCTCTGTCTCATGAATACGGTAAATAAAAAATCTTTAAAAAGTTAAAAAATAAAAATTTAGTTATGTGCTATTATGTCATAATGACATAGAATGCTTGAAAGTAAAAGAATAGAAAAAGATACCAAATAAGCTGGCATTGCTCTGTTACTACGAGACAAAACAGACTTTAAGGTACATAGGGGTGCCTGATTGCCTGGGTCAGGTAAGCACTTGATCCTTGATCTCAGGGTAGTGAGTTCAAGCCCTACATTGGGCTCCATACTGGGTGTGACCCTACGTACATACATACAGAATAGTGGTTACCATGGGTTGGTGAGAGAGGATAATGGAGTTATTGGTTAATGGGTACGGTTTTAATTGGGGTGATCGAAAGTTTTAGAGATGGATAGAGGTAATGGTTGCACAACTGTGTGAACATGTTTAATGACACTGAATTGTTATGGTAAATTTTATGCTTATATATATTGTACCACAATAAAAAATAAACTTTAGGGCACCTGGGTGGCTCAGTGGTTGAGCATCTGCCTTCGGCTCAAGTTGTGACCTTGGGGTCCCGGGATCGAGTCCCACATCGGGCTCCCTGCATGGAGCCTGCTTCTCCCTCTGCCTGTGTCTCTGCCTCTCCCTCGATGTCTCTCATGAATAAATAAATAAAATCTTTAAAAAAAAAGTTCATTTATTTTTTAAAAATAAACTTTAGATAAAAAAGTAGTCACTACATAATCATAAAAGTAAGAGTTCACCAGGAAGACACAGCAACTCCTTATTTTTATGTAATCACTTCACATACATAACACAAAGCTATAAAAAGAAATTATGAATTATTATAAGTTGGAGATTAAAAAGTCATAACCCTCAAATAAGTGATAAGTTGGCAAACAAAAATTAGTAAAGACAGGAGATTTTAATAGCACAATTAACAGGCATGAGCTAATGGATATACATATGCAGTAATTAGGGAATACTCATTTGCCTTAAGAAGGCACAAAATATTTTGGGCACTTGGGTAACTCAGTCAGTTAAGCGTCTGACTCTTGATTTTGGGTCAGGTCATGATCTCAGGGTTGTGAGACTGAGCCTCGTGTTAGGCTCCACACTGGGCTTACAGCCTACTTAGTATCCTCTCTCCCCGCCCCCCACTTCCCTCTCTTAAAAAAAAAAGTGTACAGAACATTTCAAATTTGATCATACACTGGGCCACAAAACAAATCTCAACAAATAAACAGACCAACATTTCTCTAAACATAAGCAATTAAATTAGATAGCAATAACTAGAAGATAAAGTCCCATATAGTTAGTAATTTAAGAACAAATTTCAAAGCATAACTAATAATGGAAATTAGATAATATTTAGAGTGAACAATAAAGAAAATACACAAAATATGTGGGATACAGCTAAAACAGCATCAGAGAGGGGCTTATCGCCTTAATACATTATAAAAGAAAAAAGAAAAACAAAGAGCTGAGTTACGAAAAGAATGTCACAGCCAAGTCCCCCCACCAAAGAAGATGGAAAGAAATAATAATTGTAAAAGTAAAAATTAGAAACAAAGATAGAATAGGGATTATCAACAAAAGTACAAGCTGGTAAATGCTCACTCACCAAAGGGCACTGACAGGGCTCAATAACCAGGTGGACAAGATGACCCGGTAAATGTCAGTCAGCTTCTTTATCACGCCACCCAGGGCTTGCTAAAAGGGCTCATTAATACTGAGAGCAAGGTTGGATATTACTCAACAAAACAGACTTTTCCCTCGCCAAGGCAGATCTGGCTACATTACACCTAAAGATACCTGCCAACAGCCCAGATCAGACGATAGCGAGCCCTATGGGGCTGCACCGAGGGAGCCAGAGAAGGCACCGTGGTAAGAGTGGATCTGTCCCATCGTGGAAGACGCGGTGTTTTGTCCTCACTGGGATGGATACTTTTTCCGGATATAGGTCTGCCCTCTCTGCCCACAGTGCTTCTGTCAGCACCATTATCCACGAACTTACCGAACGCCTTATTCACTAGGATGCTGGCCCACATTATATTTTTCCCATCCAAAGTTTGCAGCTGAAGAAGTGAGGCAGTGGGTTTATGCTCAGGGGAGTCAGTAGTCTTCCCGGATGCTCCATCATCCAGGGGCGGCTGACTTTAGGGACTCATAGGATGGCCTGATGAAGACTCGACTGCAGAGCCACTGGGAGACAATACTTTCTGGGGTTAGAGTGCTATCTTACCAGAGCGATTGGGTGAGCCATATGTGGAGATATTTTCCCCATAGCCAACATATATGGATCTGGGCACCAAGAAGTGTATACGACGCTGACTCCTCTGTTAAGACATGATGACCTCCTTGAGCATTTTTCTTACCCCCCATTCCTTTAACTTTGGGTTCTGCTGGTTTAGAGGTATAAATACATTCCCACGAGAGGTTCACAGCTTCCAGACCATTTTGTATTCTTCATGCCACCGAACTGAAGCAAAGGAGTTTCCTGTACCAGCTGGGGTGAAAGAGAGTTGTGGCCTTACAAGAAGGGCAAGGAGGAGTGTGCTTAAAACCCAGGAGAGTCTCTGGGGTGCCTCACACCTCCAGGACTGAGGTGAGGCTAATGGAAGATTAGAGCACCTCAAGGCAGGCAGGACCATTACAGGCTAGCTCCTTCAGGAATAAAGATGGGGTCTCTCCACCAGGAACCAGAACCAGCCAGATGCTGACTGAGGACAAAGCAAATTAAAGAAATGGATAGTTGACTAAAGAAGTTACAAACAGCAACTACAGCCTTTCCACAGAAGCTCTGGGGCATACAGAAGCCGTGTTGGCAGCTCCGAGGTGGGGGCACCGCTTCCCGGCCTGTTGATCCAGGTCAACCGCGGCGGTATGTTCTCCCACTAATGAGTTTAGTGGCACCTTTTGACTTCTTTCAGCCCTTCCAACAATTTTGTAAGCATCAAATTCCTTTAATTTGATGTAGTAAATTCCTTTCTGCTTGGAATATCTAGAGTTGTTTCTGTTCTTGCACTAAGCCCTGACTACATCACATGGTGATTAAGACGGCGTGGTGTTTGCATAGGGAGAGTCAAAATAAACTTTATTTAAAAGATTTAAAAGAATAGAGAATCCAGAAACAGACCTGTGCTATTTAAATTTGGTATCTGACATTTCAGATCAGTGGGAAAAAAAGGCAGGACTGTCTACTAAATGCTGCTGGGCAAAATGGACCACCCTCAGGAGGGGAAATGAAATCCTTTTCTTTTTTCACTATACAAAAAAAAAATTAATTCCAGCAGGATTGAAGGTCTAAACATAGAATGCAAAAGTGCAACACCTTTCGAGGAAAACACAGGAGATTTCAAGGCAAGAAACATTATTATGCTAATGACTTTTAAATTAACATATTTAGTTTATCCTTACCCCCTAAACACACTCCTATACCCAAATTCCAATTCAAAGTTTCCACTTGGAGGTCTAATAGGGATCTCAGGGAGGCCTGGGTGGCTCAGCAGTTGAGGTTGAGCGGTTGCCTTTGGCTCAGGTCATGACCCAGGGAGCCAGGGATTGAGTCCCGCATAGGGCTCCCCACGGGGAGCCGGCTTCTCCCTCTGCCTGTGTCTCCACCTCTCTCTGTGTGTCTCTCATGAATAAATAAATAAAATCCTTTAAAAAAAAGTAATAGACATCTCAAAATTAACATGTTCAAAACGAAGGACAGTATTTGTTTTTCCCCCAAATCTCTTCTTGAGAAGTTCCCCATTTAAGAAAATAGCATCATCATTCATCCATTTGCTCAGGCAAAAAAATTTGAGAGTTAACCTTGATTTCTCTTTTATGTAATCTCTACCAAATCCGTTGGAAAGTCTTAGTAGGTCTAACTTCTAAATATATGCTGAATCTGTTCACTTCCAGGATTTCCTCTGCCACTACCCTGATCTCAGTCACCATCACCTCTAGTTTAAACTATAGGAATAAACTCCCAGCCAGTCCTCCTGCTATCCATTTTTGCTTCCTGGATATTATGGTAGTAGCCATAATAATCTATTAAAAAATAAATCACTGCCCTGCTCAACACCCTCCAGTGGCTTCCCATCACTGAAGAAAATCCTTAGCTACTTACCTGAAGTAACTGCGTATCACTCTTCCCCTCGATCATGCCATGTAAACACATTTGCCATTTCCTCCAGGAAATGGCAGCCGATATAAAGTGGCTGACAAAATTAAATAATGAGTTTGTAATAGCAGAGGTTTGGAAGAAACTTCAATGTTACCCCAAAGGAAAATGGCTTAAATAAACTGTGCCGCCTTCTTTTCATTAGAATACTTTACAGTAGTTAAAATGAATAAATTAGAGCTTCATGAATCCACATAGATAAATATCAAAAATATAATACTGAACAACAAATGCAAGTTGAAGGATAAGTATGGCATGACACCACTTATAAAAATTAAGACACATGTAAAACGGCACTGTATATAGCTTACGTTATACACATATACAGGAAAACTATAAAAACTTTGATGGTAATGATAAGCACCAGATTCAAGACAGAAGTTACATCAGAGAACAAAGGGACGGTAATGTGATAGGGGAAGGGATTCTATGGGGTTTCCATTATAACAGTGATGCTTTAGGTGGGCAGATAAATGGTAATTTGCCTATTATCTATACCTATTTGTGTGCCTGAAATACTTAATAATAAAATTAAACGAGATAACAGTGACTAACTTGTAATAATAGTCAATATTTATATAGAACTTGCTTCAGGTTGGGCACTATTCTAAGTGCTTTATATATGACAGCTCATTTAAATTCTCACAATGAGCCTAGGAGGTAAGCAGTCTATCTCCATTTAAGGATGAGGGAAGGAAGACACAGAAAAGTTACATAAGACTAGATGGTGAAGCCATCTGGGGGGAGAAAAAAAAGGCAGCTTGGCTCTGGTTTTTAACTAGTCTATCACGTTGCCCTCTACTCTTATTAAACATACAGTGGGTTTTTAATATTTGGGTGAAATTTACAAGGTTTTATTTTTTATTTTTGTATGTCAAATGCTCAAATATGCCATCAGTCACATATGGTTCAACCTAATAAATGGCAAATAAAAACACATACAGATGAAATTACAATATCACAAGGCTCTATGATGGTTCTGCAATTGCTTTTAAATATAGTAAAGTCTTAGGTATGCATGTCCTAGATGTTGTTACCACTGAAGCATGAGGGAGTAAAGTTAAATAGCCAAAGTCATTCCCAACCATTAACACTGAATCAAGGGAAGAAAGGAAGAGTGGTCACCATCAGTGTAGGGTGTGTAAGAGCCACCATGGGTGGGAGGAAAGCTGAGCTGCCCTCTCAACAGCCTCCCCTCCCTCCCCTCCCTTTGCCTCTGCATCCAAGAGGCTGCTTCACATCAGCTAGGCCTTTGTCATGGATTTGGCTCAGAAGTCCTTGTCTGCTAGCCTTGAGTGAACTCCTGAGATACCCAGACAGGGCTGTAGGCTTCCTCATTGGAACACCCAAGGGCATGAGAGCAAAGATCCCTCTCCTCCAGCTGCTGGCTGTACCAACTCCCAGGAAAGTGGAAATAGAAAGAAGAAGACAGGAGACAGATACACGTTACCCTGGGATCAATATGTCTGGCCCTGGCAGTTACAGTCTTGTTTTTATCTGACATTTCCAGAAGTTGCTTTCTGTACCTGTTCAATGGCATAGTCTCCTTCTCAGTCTTCCTGTCTCTAGTGGTGAAAACTTAACTCCCTCTTATGTATAGTTAACAGAATAACTTGCATGAAACACTGCTTTCCTCGTGTCCTTCCTCAAAAAAAAAAAAAAAAAAAAAATCATTCCCTATACTGAATTCAATATCTTTAATGCAACTTCTGCAACTCCTCATCTCTTTTATAGGTGCCCCTTTCATACCTTGTCAACCTGAACAAAACTCACACCAGTGGTTGGATCTACCCTGAAGCCTGGTGGAAACAGAAGAACGGACAGAGTTGCCTCTGAAGTGTAGTGAAATTACGTTGCACGCTATTGCATACAGGCTGTTTCTGTGGGGGCGAATGTATGTGTATGCACACGGGGAGGGGCGCATGCATGAATGCACAGATGTAGTTGATAAGTGTGCCTGAAGGTGGTGTGAGCATTTTCTAGAACCTTATGCTTGAAGTTTTCACTCCATAAATCTCTTTTACTGGCGGTACTCTGAAAGCCAAGGGCTGTGTAATAATTTACACTGCATTGTCCTTCCTCTCTTGCTCCCCTTCACTAGCTTAGGATGAAAAACTAAAGATTGATGGTGATGTCCCTTTGGAGGAGCCAGGAGTGTCATTCATCCCCACTCTGTCAGTCTATTCCTCTAGAGCTTTTCTTCTCACTCCACTCCTTATGCTTTCCTATAGGGGCCAGGCTTTTTGTCTCCTTGTCTTTCCCAAACCTTCTCTACTGGCTCCTTCTGAAACATTCCTTGTTGGGGTGCCTGACCTGGGTTAAGTAGAACAAGAAGGACTTTTCAGACGACCCAATCAGGAGACTGAAAAAAACCCTCTGCAGAGATCCAAATGGCTCCAGAGGTCTCCTCCCTCCACTTAAAGCCATTTCAGTCTGACTTTCAAAGGCTCCAGAGAAGGTCCACACTTCCATTGGTCCTCAAGTAGAGTATTTCTAACTCAATGCTGTACTTTTTAATCTTTTCCACTGTGGCTTTGGCCATATTCTCTTGAGATTGTTTTATTTCTGCCAGATAGAAAGTTCTAAGTGAAATATAAGGAAGAAGTATGGAAGCAGAGATGGAGCTGTACGCACTTACATTCAGTTTGTGCCTTGCAGCCTGTTAGTGATATATTTAGGTTCAGAGACAACTGATAATCATTTTATTTGTCCCTTGCTTCTTCACCTCTTCCCTTCCAGTTGAATTATAATCTCTCTAGTGTTCAAGCAACCATCTCCTACTACCAAACAAAATGTGAAAGACTCCATTGCTTCAATAAGACAATGAAACTCTGCAAACCCTCATCGACAGGAAACCCTTCTTGAGGTTAGACCAACTCTCTCTGCAGCCACTTTGGCTCTAACTCCACATAGATAGACAACATTGGGCATCCGCCTCCTATGAAAGAAGGAAAGTCTCTCTTGATTTACCATTCCATGTTCTCACACCTCTTCAAAATTCAATTCCACAACAACTTTAATTTTTTAGGAGAAAACAGAATATCTTTCTGACCTCAGGGTAAAAAAAAAATCTTAAACCAAGATATAAATAGAGTAAATCACAATGGAAGAGATGGATAAATTTGACTACACAAAAAGATTATTTTCTTTAAAGGTCTTCATTTAAAAAGTGACAAGACAAGCCACACACTGGGGGATATTTGCTATTTGATTGACTTATAAAAGATTTGCACATGGAATATATAAAGAATTGATAAAAATCAATTGAAAAGACAAACAGAATAATAGAAAAATGAGCAAAAGACATATATAGGTCATTCACTTAAGTGGAAATCCAAATAAGCAATAAACATCTGAAAAGATGCCCAAAGTCTCCAGCAATCAATAAAATGCGAATTAAAACAATCCATCAGAGGTGAAATTTTAAAAGCATGACAATACCAAATGCTGGTGAGGATGTGGAGCAAAATTCTTATACGCTGCTAGTGATAAGTAAATGGCACAACCAATTTGAAAACAATTTAATTTTATATTCTAAAGTTGAAGATACACATACTCTATTACCCAGCAATTCTGTTTATTCTTTGTATGGGGGGGAGGGGTTTTAAAAATATAACATAGGCACACCTGAGTGGCTCAGCAGTTGAGTGTCTGCCTTCGGCCCAGGGCGTGACCCCAGGGTCCCGGGATCGAGTTCCGCATCCGGCTCCTTGCGTGGAGCCTGCTTCTTCCTCTGCCTGTGTCTCTGCCTCTCTCTCCGTGTCTTTCATGAATAAATAAATAAATAAATAAATAAATAAATAAATAAAATCTTTAAAAAAATAAAATAAAATAATAAAAATATAACAAAATGTATCACTTTAACCTTAAGTGTACAGTAGAGCAGTTAAAGAGCACTTTAACCTTAGCTGTACGTGCAATACAGTTGCAAAACTCTGTTGTGCAATAGATTTCTAGAACTTTCTCATCTTGCAAAACTGAAAACTCTATACCTATTGAATAACTCCCCCCTTCCCCTTCTCCAAGCCCGTGGCAACCATCATTCTATTTTCTGTTTGTAAGAGTTTGACTATTTTAGACATCTCCTGGAAGTGAAACCAAGCAGTATTTATCTTTTTGTGACTGACTTATTTCATTTAATGTGATGTCTTCCAAGATTTACCCACTTTATAGCATATGACAAGATTTGCAGTATTATTCCATTGTATGTATATTGTATGTACATTTTATTTATCCATTCATTTGTTGATGGATAGATTGCTTCTAATTCTTGGTAATTATGAATAATGCTGCAGCGAACATGGGTGTCTTTTGAGATTGCGTAAATACCTTTCTGAGATCTTTTTTTCAACTCTTTGGGATAAATCCCCAGAATGAGATTGCTTATTCATATGGTAGTTCTATTTTTCACTTTTTTGAGGAACCTCTGTACTGTTTTCCATAGTGGCTGTCCCATTTTACATTCCTCCAGTAAGTACCACAAAGATGCCAACTTATTTATATCTTCACCAACATTTGTCATTTTCTTTTCTTTTTTTTTTGTCATTTTCTTTCTATCTTTCTCTTTCTTTCTTTTTTTAGCATCTGTTATTTTCTGTTTTTTTTTTTTTTTTTTTTTTAATTGGCCATCCTAACAGATGTAAGGTGATAGCTTATTGTGGTTTTGAATCACATTTTCCCAATGATTATAATATTTAGCATCTTTCCATATGCTTGTTGGCCATATGTATATCTTCTTTGAGTAAATGTCTATTAAAGTCTTTTGCCCATTTTCTAATTGAATCTCTTTATTTATTAAGAGGAAGAGGAGGGGCAGAGAGAGAGAGAGAGAATCTAAGTAGGTTCCGCACCCAGCGCAGAGCCTGACTTGGGGCTCCATCTCACAACCCTGGGATCATGACCTGAACAGAAATCCAGAGTCAGACGCCTTTTTTTTTTTTCCAAAGATTTTATTTATTTATTTGAGAGAGAGAGAAAGCACACACATAAGCATGAGCAGAGTGACCAGCAGAGAGAGACAGAAAGGGAGAAACAGACTCTGCTGAGCAGGGAGCCCAATGTGGGGCTCAATCCCAGGCCCGTGGGATCACGACCTGAGCCGAAGGCAGATGCTCAATCTACTGAGCTACCCAGGTGCCCCCAGAGGCAGGCACTAAACTGACTGAGCCACCCAGGTGCCCCTCTAATTGGATTTTTTTAAATGTAGTTGCAATTTCTTTGTATATTCTAGATAGTAACCCTTGGGACACCTGGGTGGCTCAGTGGTTGAACCTCTGCCTTTGGCTCAGGGCGTGATCCTGGAGTCCCGGGATCGAATCCCACATCGGGCTCCCTGCATGGAACCTGCTTCTCCCTCTGCCTATGTGTCTGCCTCTTCCTCTCTCTCTCTGTATCTCTCATAAATAAATAAATAAATAAATAAATAAATAAATAAATAAATAAATAAATCTTTTAACAAAAAGAAGAAGAAAAAGCAAATCACCAAAGAATTCACGTATCATGACAAAATTTTTACAAAAGTTTAAGCACATTAAAATTTAAATAATTTGTTGTCAAATGATCTATATGTAGTGAAACATAATGGAATTCAAGGAATGATAAACACAAAATTTGGAATAGAGGTTTTTTTTCCTGAAGGAGAGAAAAGGGATACAATCAGATACACAAAAGAGGCTTCACTAATATTAATAATAGTTTATTTCTTAGCTAGATGGGAGGCATATAGTTCTCTGTTTTACTTATTTCATATTTATATTTGTCATATATAGTATTTTATATATGAAATATCTATTCACATATTAAACTATATGAAATATCTGAGAATAATAAAAATGTATTCACTCATTCAGAACATATTTATCAAATACCTATTATGTGCCATCACTGTTCCAAGTGTTTGAGATACAAGAGTAAACAAAACAGAAAGAAAAATATTTTGGAGTTAGAGGGTGAAAACAGCACCTATTTAAAATAAATGTCTCAGCCAGGAAAAACTTTAGTAAATCCATAGCAAAATCAGTTAAGTATGACTGATAATAGGCGAGGAGAGAGCACAAATCTGCTATCCCAGAATGAGGCAGTATTTATAACTAACTTCTAACTATTTATCTCGCACAAGAAGTACAATTGTGTGGATAAGCTAAGAGAAGGATTTATATATTCAACTAGATCAATATTACAAAAAGGAGGTGGAGGCAGAGTTCATCCAAAACAGTAGTTAATCTAAAACATCAGTAAATCCAAATAACAGGAAAAGAGCAAATGTCATTTGTATTTGTGTTTGGGGTATATTGCCCTGCAACTGTCACCTATTCTCTTAATGAATTTTCTCTTGCACATTGGAGAAAATAGTGCCGTTAACTTCACATTGACTGCCTGGAACTGCCCAGTAGAAAACTGCTACTGTCACTCAACAAAATGCATATTGGTCTCTGGTAATATGTTAATTATTGCTCTGGGCAGATACAAAGACGAAGAAAATTTGAGTCTTGTCCTAAATGAGCTTAGTTCATAGAGGGTTAGTAGAGAAAGAGAGATTTTTCAAAAACTTTAAAACAACACAATAAATGTCAAATGGAAATATAAACAGATTGCTATGGGTACACAGGGTAGAGACATCTAACTCTTTGGAGGGGAATGTATCAGTATAGTGTTCTTGGAAGTGGTGTTAGTTAGGCAGTATTGAAAGACAGGTAAGAATTTTCCATATGAAATAAGCATGTGGCCTCACAGAGCCTGAAACCCTAAGCGCAATGTGGCAGTGGCCTCAGGCAAGCCCTTAGGGAGCTGGATTGATAGGCTATTAGAGCCACATCTGAGTGCTTACCTCCATAACACAGAGATACAGAGCCCAAGTTTGAGCAGAGGAGTGACCCAATCAGATTCATATTCTAGGAAGACAATTTTGGTGGTGGTAGTGGTATGGAAGTTGGGCTGATAGAAGACACCTGGTAGAAAGAAGTGAATGGTGGCTATTGCAATAGTTCAGAATATTGGTAATTAGAGTTTGCACCAAAACAGAGCAGAGAGGAGAAATGTCTTCAAGAGATGGTTCTGAGGGGCACCTGGGTGGCTCAGTCAGTTGGGTGTCTGCTGTCAGCTTGGGTCATGATCTCGGGGTCCTGACTGAGCAAGAAGCCTCCTTCTCTCTCTCCCTCTGCCCCATCCCCGGCTACCTTCCACTCATGTTCTCTCTCTCTCAAATAAATACGTAAAATCTTTTTTTTTTTTTTTTTTTTTTTTAAGAGAGGGTTCTGTAATGCAGTTCAGTTGGTCACAAGTCTGGATGAGTAACTTGACATAAATGAGGATGACTGCAAAGGTTTTAGCTTGAGAGACTGGATGGTGACTCCATAAACCAAGATGGGGAATGCCGATGGAGACTTTGGAAAGATGATGGAGTGAAAGGTGAGAGGGAACGGAAAAAGTTTCAGGAGAAAGAGATTCAAAGAAAGTTTATTTTGAGTGAGAAAAATGAGAACATGGGTCAAGAATGGGTAAGAAGGAAGAAGATGGAGTGGAAACAGAAGTGGAGAGGTTGTTCTAAAAGTAGAAAGGCCAAGTACTCCTCTAATTGATATGAGACTTGGAGGCAAGGCAATGTAGTTATAATAAAGTCTAGAGGTCAAGGGGAGGGAAGTTGTAGGAGTTAGCATTAGAGGGCTTTAATGATAGAGGGGGAGGAAGATGGGAGCTCAAGTGTTGAGAGGGCATAGGAGGTCCGGGGTGTGAGAAAACACTATCATATGTCCTTCCCCGTCTATATATATTAATGAGACTGTGATTGGAAGCCTGCCCCTACAACCTGCAGCCTAAATACCTACTGTTCTCTAAGATGTTCTGCTTATCAGTCCTCAGTTCTATTAGAACCTCATTCTTCAAAGTAGATACAGATAATAATAAAGCTGGTTGACACAACTTCAGTGTGTTAGCAGTTAGTAGATCAGTGTCATTTCTTCCCAGGGTTTATGGTTAAGCGCAAAATTGGAACCAACAAGAACTGAGACATTTGCAAAAGCATCTTGACGTGGCTCTTTCAATTTAGGTAATCAGATGAGTATTTAGCAAGCTGCTTAAACATTTGAATTCTATGGAATTAGTGGTAATTTCAAAGAAACACCTACTCCCATTCACCATTTGTTGAGAAGGTCTATCCCAGGCACTGCATTAGACACTAGAGACTAAGGACTGGTATGGTGCAGCCTTTGCCCTTGGGCAGCTCAAAGCCTTGTGGCTGTGATGCCGATTTTGCAAATGTATACTTATGCCAAAATTTATAAATTTTTAAAAAGCTTATATTAATAATCTACACATAGAAATAATGCTGCATTAAAAGTAAAAACGATATAAATTTCACTAGATCTTATTGTACATAAAACATCCTGGTTTCTTTTTTTTAAGATTTATTTACTTATTTGAGAGAGAGAGCATGAGCAGGAGGGGCAGAGGGGGGAGGGAGAGAATCTCAAGCAGACTCTGCAGTGAGCACAGAGCCCAACGAGGGGCTGGATCTCACATTGACCTGAAACCAAAACATATCCATCACCCCCAGAAGTTTCTTCTTCTTGCCCTTTGGCCATCTTCCCTTCTAGCCCTCAGCCCTGTCCAGAGAAAGTGTCTCGCATTCAAATACTCTTTCCTTAACTGTGATTCTTGTTTCTATGAGAATATTACTTCAGAATTGTAAAGAAAGTCACCTAAAAATTACCCAACATAAAAATAGCCACTTAACAGCCTTTATGAGAACATATCGAGGGTGCGAAGCTGTATTAATCTACATAATATTTTTTACAGTGGCAGTTTGACCTTCCTAATTCTGCTCTGTCCTAACAACATGAAAAAGAATTTGGTATTAGTGTTGCCTGACTTCTCACTGATTAAGGGTGGGAGAAGATGGCCAAGAGACCAGAGAGAAGATTGGGACTTGACCAAAGAAATGAGCATGGCTACAATCCAAAGTGGATAATCCACACAGAAAAGAGTGAGGTGATGGTGGAGCTAAAATGAGTCAAGTGTGTGGTACATGCCAGCTCTGTGTTGAGGCTGCACCTGAACTGCAGCATTTAACCCTCACAACAAACCTTTGAGTTAATTACTATTACTGGGCCCATCTTATGGATGAGGAAATCAAGGTTTAAAGAAGTAACTTACTCAGGTTCAAATAGATGGAAGTGACAAACCTAGGTCTCTGACTTCAGAGCTCAAACACTTAATGACTTCTAGAGAAAGACAGAGCAATCCCAGGCCCAAACTTAGTCCATAATTTGCAAAACACTCAGTTCTCTTGTGACAGTCTCAGAGAGGTTCTCTGCTTTTAGAAAGGGAGGAAAGGAAACCACTACCAAAACTGTCCTGGATTTTAGGAAAGCAACCATCCATAATGGCTTTAGTGGAATCCAGTTGCTTCTTGATGATCTTTTCCAGACTACCTGACCATGTGTCACCCATTCTAGGCCTTCCCCACCTGCACCCATCACCCTCAACATATGCCCTGATTTCGCTCACTCTTGGAAAATTCCTCCTGTTGCTGAATCTCAGTCCATCCCATTGAAGTGGAGGCCCTCCAGTTCTGGCTAACACCCACTTCCCTCCAGGGCTATTTGTCAAGGAGGGGGTGAGTAGGGACTTAATGACATGCTTTCCTTAACAATCTTCCAAACCTATCATCTAGGATAGATTCATCAACAACACCCTAACAAAGTAGGTTAGTAGGATGAACCCACTACCTGTTTAGGAATCTGGAAGGCTAAGGAATATTTCCCGGGACTCAGGACCCAAGGGTTTTAGCCCCAGCTTCTCCTGTACCACGTGGCCTTCAGTAATTGCCTGGGTGCTCTGCTTGTCCCTCTTCTTACTTTCCTCCACCCCCACCGCCATCACCTCTGTGGGTAGAATGAAGGTTGAGTTTTGCCTTACTTCCCACGGAACTAATTAAGGTCTACAAAGTACTTTGAGAATATGCAGTGTGGGGTTTTTGCCAAGACAGAATTACAGGTGGGAATGGCAAGGAATGGGAACAGAATAAAACTAGGGTAGTTGACTTGCTCTGCAGAAGGCTCCAATAAGCCTCTCTCCACTAAATCTTAAAGCTCTTTCTCTCCAGCTTGTCAGCCATCTCAAAGAAGAGTTCACTTCCTTTCCCCTTTCACAAAACAAGGCAAAGCAGGGTACCTGAGTTCTGTAATTCCATCTATCCTTTCGCCAAAAAAATCACACACCCCTTCAGTCAACACTTGTCTTATGAAAAGGAAATGGTTGGATTATGTCTTAGTCTGGAGCAAAGTCCTCAGATGCAGGATGTTGATTGTTTTATTTTCTGGGCTTTCAACTATGGTTGATTAATCACTGCTCTTGAGCTTCTGCTCTAGCATGGCCTTGACATGGGCACCTCTGGGGGGAGATTAAAAATTCCTCTGAAGAGTCAGGCCCTGCCCAGGAATTTACCTGGGAAGGCAAAATATGCACAATAAAAGCAACCTAAAAACAATAACAAAGCAACACATTACTATAGGCGAATGAAAAAGTACCGAGAAGATTAAGGTTCGACTTCAGAAGAATTTACTAGCACAGCAGGTGTCGTG
This sequence comes from Canis lupus familiaris, assembly GCF_011100685.1. NCBI lineage: Eukaryota > Metazoa > Chordata > Mammalia > Carnivora > Canidae > Canis > Canis lupus. Next base: position 45,292,381 of record NC_049248.1, on the reverse strand, counting down.
GATTCTTTGGTAGGTTTAGGAAAACCCTTATTTGAAAGCAGGAGCCTTTTGGCTTTTTTTAAACTTAAATTTTATTTTAATACCAGTATAGTTAACATATGGGGTTGTATTGTTTTCAAGGATACAATATAGTGATTCAACAATTCTATATATTACTCAGAGCTCATCAAGATAAGTGTACTCTTAATCTCCACTACCTATTTCACCCATCTCCCCACTCATCTCCCCTGTGGTGACCATCTGTTTGTTCTCTATAGTTAAGAGTCTGTTTCTTGGCTAGTCTCTTTTTTCCCCCTTTGTTCATTTGTTTTGTTTCTTAAATTCCACATATGAGTGAAATCACATGGTATTTGCCTTCCTGTAACTAACTTATTTCACTTAGCATCATACTTTCTAGCTCCATCCGTGTGATTGCAAATGGCAAGATTTCATTATTTTTCATGGCTGCATAATACTCCACTGAAAATATACTACACCTTCTTTATCCATTCATCTATTTTTAAAAATTTTTATTTATTTATGATAGTCACACACACAGAGAGAGAGAGAGAGGCAGAGACACAGGCAGAGGGAGAAGCAGGCTCCATGCACCGGGAGCCCGACGTGGGATTTGATCCTGGGTCTCCAGGATCGTGCCTGGGCCAAAGGCAGGCACCAAACCGCTGTGCCACCCAGGGATCCCCTATCCATTCATCTATTGATGAACATTTGGGCTGCTTCCAAAATTTGGCTATCGTAAATAATGCTGCAATAAACACAGGGGTGTATACATCTTTTTGAATGACTGTTTTTGTATTCTTTGGGTAAATAGTGTGAAAACTGGATCATAGAATAGTTCTATTTTTAACTTTTTGAGGAACCTCCATACTTTTTTCCACAATGGCTGCACCAGTTGGCATTCCCACCAAAAGTGCATGAAAGTTCCTTTTTCTCCACAACCTTGCCAACACTTGTTGTTTTTTGAGTTTTTTTATTTTAACCATTCTGACAGGTGTGAGGCGATAGCTCATTGCGGTTTTGATTTGCGTTTCCCTCATGATGAGCGATGTTGAGCATCTTTTCACATATATGTTGGCCATCATTATGTCTTCTTTGGAGAAACGTCTATTTGTGTCTTCTGCCCATTTTTTTTATAGATTATTTGTTTTTTGGTGTTGAGTTATGGGAGTTCTTTATATATCTTGGATACTAACCTTTTATTGGATATATCATTTGCAGATATCTTTTCCCATTCAGTAGGTTGTCTTTTAGTTTTGTTGATTGTTTCCTTTGCTGTGCAGAGGCTTTTTATCTTGATGTAGTCCCAATAGTTTATCTTTAAAGATTTTTTTATTTTTAAGTAATGCCCAATGTGGGGCTCAAACTCACAACCCTGAGATAAGGAGATGCATGCTTTACCAACTGAACCAGCCAAGTGCCCCTCAATAGTTTATTTTTGCTTTTGTTTCCCTTGCCTTAGGAGACACATCTAGAAAAATGTTGTTATGGCCAGGAGACTTGGGTGTTTCTGCCATTTCTTCTCACTGTCCTGTGAAATATTTTCTGGCTCCCATTTCCATATCTCAAATAGCAAAGGCCTTCTACTGTCCAAGTCAACCTACCCCTTGTAGGACATGTCATGGAACCAGTCAGTATGCTGCCAGATGACAGTAAGTAGTGTCACTAAAAATTCTTCATTACATGTCTCAAATGTACAAATGCTGACATCATGGGGTAGGGAGGATGAAGGCTGGCAGAGGTGCTATATCTCCTGAATTCTCAGGGATTAAGTTCCATATCCTTTAAGCCAAAGGCCTCCAAGGCCTTTCACTGTTTTAGTAAGGGCTCTCTGTTGTCTCAATTGTCCACACTTCCAGTAGCAAGTTATGACACTGATAGCCAAGACAGGAGATTTCCAATGTGGTGCAGGAAGGGGTCTGATCTAGCAAGAAGGGTTTCTGTAGGAGGAATAGATATCTGGAGGTGTTTGTTTCATTTTAGCCACACAATATCATAGAGTAAGGAGATGGCTAAGCTCAATGATGCAGGGTAACAGGAACAAGCTGGACCAAGACAAACATTTGCTGCAAAATCATTAAAGAAATGGAGAGCATACATAGATATGGCAAAAATGAACAGACAAGGAGAAGAGAGAACTCATCAGGAAAAGAAACAAGGTAAAATGGAAGTCTAGTTTGGGGAAGGGAAGGGGATTACAGAGATGACCTCCAGCACCAGGATTACCCTGCAACTGTGGTTTCAGGCCAGGAGTTCATGCTTCCAGATGAGCAAAGCCCATGACTACAGCCCTATAAGACAAGGTTCTATTCAGTATGTGGGCTCAGCCAAGTCTAAGAGGCCCGATTTTCTCATCCACCCTATTTACTGCACAGGCTTTCTTCTCTTCCCTACCACCTGCAGTGTACATCTATGTTCCTTTCTTCTGTTTTCTTCAAATCACTTAAGGAAAGTGGAAGAACTATATCTTAATACAGAGCAAGCTCCTCTGTATTAAATCAAATAATCAAATTATTATTTTTTAAAAGATTTTATTTATTCATTCATGAGAGACACAGAGAGAGAAGCAGAGATACAGGCAGAGAAAGAAGCAGGCTCCTGGGAGCCTGATGTGGGTGGGACTTGATCCCAGGACTCCAGGATCACACCCTGGGCCAAAGGCAGGAGCTCAACTGCTGAGCCACCCAGGTGCCCCAAATAGTCAAATTAGATCAAATAATAGATTTCATGAACTTAAATCAGCAGGTGGGCCAACAATAATTATTTAGTACCTGGGCAGAGGCCCTGCCCAAAAATCTTCTGTGGAATTCAATAATATCAAAGAGTAATATCAAAGCATACCAGCTCCCAGAGGAGCTTATAGTCTAAGTGGGGAAACAAAACACAAAGACACATGAGAACAATCACAAAGTTCGTATAAATCTAGGCAAAATTACACAGCATATAGAAAAAAGTAGAGACTGAAGTGAGTTTAGTGCTTTTCTTCCTAAGTACCATTTTTGAGTATTCAGCATAAGCCAGGCACAGTGCTAGGAAGTACTTTACATTCTCTTTTCTTTTTTTAAAGATTTTATTTATTCATTCATGAGAGACATACAGAGAGAGGCAGAGACACAGGCAGAGGGAGAAGCAGGCTCCACACAGGGAGCCTGATCACGCCCTGAGCTGAGGCAGACGCTCAACCGCTGAGCCACCCAGGCATCCCTACATCTTCTTTTCTACTAAACACTTACAAACGTTTGTGGCAGATATTCTTACCACCATTTCAGAGGTAAGACTTGCCCTAGTACACAGGAGAATGAGTTGGAACTCTGCTAAATTGAAATCCAGACCTATATGACTTGAAAGTTGTGCCCTTACCCACCACACCACATTTCTTCATTCTTCAGAAGAGCTTTCTACCTTAAAAGAAATTATAAATTTCTTCTTTGCTTGAGATCAGGTTGTACAACTTAGAGGCAGTATTGTAAAAGTAGAGAAATTACTTGCATGAACTTCTATCTTCTAGTTGCCTGTTTGGCCCATCTAGCGCTAGTCCCCGGGCTTAGGGGAAAACAAAAACAAACGCAAAAAACTGCAAGCTCAAGAGATTCTAAGGTTGCATGAGCTTTCAGGAGCTTTGGGCTGAAAGGCACTTGAGAAGTTCTTCTCCTGCTCTCACAAAGAAGCCTCTTTAGACTCCACGGCATTCACTTTAGGAAAGGGGAATGAGGGATCCCTGGGTGGCGCAGCGGTTTGGCGCTTGCCTTTGGCCCAGGGCGCGATCCTGGAGACCCGGGATCGAATCCCACATCGGGCTCCCAGTGCATGGAGCCTGCTTCTCCCTCTGCCAGTGTCTCTGCCTCTCTCTCTCTCTCTGTGACTATCATAAATAAATTAAAAAAAAATCTTAAAAAAAAAAAAAAGGAAAGGGGAATGAACAACATCTTAATACAAAGCAAGGTCCCTTGACAGAGAAGGATCACATAAAGCAGTTCATGAACTTCTAGAGTGATTATTTTTCAATGTAGCTTTCATTGTTCCACCAGACTCAGGAAAATTAAAAGAAAGGGATATTCTGGGGATCTGTCCTTTGACTTTCTGGCACGGCAGTTTTTTCTTATAGTCTAGCCCCAATCCTTGCTGCTGCAAGATAAGCTTGAGGGGCAAGATAAGCTTGAGGGCTTTACTGGGGCTAGGAAGCACTCAATATACGCTCTGTGGAATATAAAACTCTGTAAATTAGCCACTGTCCTCTAAGAACGTGTGCTCTCATATATAGGTAATTGCAATAAAGGCAGGATTCAATATATGAAGAGTATGAAAAGAGCCTATGATTTTTTGGTACCAAGAACTCCTTCAGTCAATGATATTTACCCAGATGCTAATGGAGCCACAAACTATTTGAGAAAGTTTAAGCAAGATGGCAGGACACATGGGTCCTGTGCTTTTAGCCCACCTTCTCCCAGCATTCATGGTACATTTATTAGGCACTTATGATGTGCAAGCATGGGGAATACAGATATGACTGTGCTGTAGCCCTACCCGCAAGACACTCCCATACATAGTGGGGAGCTGTGTCCCATCCAACACCTCCACCTTCAGCAAGGAAGGTAATTTGAGAGTGTAGGGGGAACACAGACATTAATGCTAAGAGTGCTGAGTCAACAGTTTCTCCACCCCCACTTCCTCAGAAAGTGGAGGAGTTAGAGGAAACCACATGAGTTTCACTAATCCCCCATCAATAGTACCCACTGCATTACTGGCCTCATTATTTCTTAATGGGACTTCGTTGATTACAGACTGCTTAATTACAGTGACAGCCTCCTTCACGGTTGCAGGGGGCTGGGGCAAGACAATAGGGCTGAGAAGGTATGGGGGGAGGGAGCTATGAGACAGGCATGCCCCCCTACCCCATTATCCAGCGCAGGAGCTAAAGTGAGGAAGAAGTCTTCGACCAGCGATATTGGCCCCTTCACCACCACCTTCCCCCAAATAGTAATATCTCCAGGGATAAGAAAAATAAATCAACTTCTTCTTAGACCTGTTTTCCTGATATAGCTTTCTTTATCAGGCTTTTAAAATATCTGGTAATTAGGAGAAACAGCAATATTGTGTCACCATTAAACCACAAGTACAGTATAATTCTTGGTACATAGTAAGCACCTAATAGATATTTGTTGAATAAATGAAAGATTACAGAGAGACAAAATAATAGGGGCAAAGGCATACAGAGAGCAAATTGATGGTAGATCTATGTTGGGCTGCTTGAACCAAGTGGCCCCCTTAGGGAAAGCATTGCCCTCCACCCCCCGCCCACTAAAATCATCAGTTGCATGACAGAGTGGACAGCAGAAGGCACTTTTAACATTATAAATACGTATCTAGTGACCAAAAGAGAGGAACAAAGAACGGAGTTTTTCTGTGTGAGTATGTATGTGTGGTAGTTCCAGAAAGGCAGAGGTGAGAAAAGCAGAGACTAGGCAAGGCAAGGTCAAAAAGACTGAACTAGCTACATGTCAGGGAAATAGGTGTGGGACAGAATGGGCACTTGAGGCAGTAGACAGAGAAGGTGTGGGGCTGGTCCATAGAGCTACATCTACTTCAAGTGATAGATGTTAGTTCTCTTATGGCCTTGAACTGACCTTACCCTGCTACTCCTGCCATGCTTATCCCAGGCACTCAATAAATAGTCTTGGTTTAATCTCAGGCAACTCGTGATCACCTGTGCTAATAAAATGAAGTGTACAATGAAATATTAGAAATTATCAGACTCCCCTGTGCTGTCCGTCCGCAGGAAAAAACAAAAAAGAAATTATCAGACTAATTTTTAAATTTGACTTTGCCAAGGAGTTTACCTGGGCAATTGTGATTTATATAAGCATCATTGGAAGGAGTTTGCAATGCCAATTTGGGAATGACTGGGGTAGGGTAGCTGAGATGCATGCTGACAGGCAGGGAGCGGTCGGGTTAGAATTTTAAATTTTCTGAAGATAATTTACATGCCAATATTTATGAGTTAACTATTTGTACCCACATTCTGAGCTATATAATTTATGGAAATTTTTCTAATGTCCCCATCTTTCATTTGTCATATTCATCATCAGATGCAGATATATCTCAGTGTTCTTTCTCTCTTCTTTTATATAAACTGGCTTATTCCTTATGCCAGTAGTGTATTAAACTGTCTATAAAACTCCCTAAATTAATCACCCAATAGTTAAACATAATAAACATGGGAACTGCCTCAGTTAATTGGCCCAAGAAATTGTGTTCATCCCTAGAATCATATTTTTTTCTTCTCTCACACTTCCTCATCAACCTGAGCTAATGTCATAAGCAAAAAAAAAAAATTGTTCTATAAATCCAGAAATGCTGGATTTATATCCAAAATTAGAGCAAGAAATCAAATAGGAATTTAAGAAATAATTTGCTGACTTGGAGAATCATCAGATGATGTGTAAGCTAGTCACTTCCGAGATGACCATCTTGTGTTCAGGAAGTAGAGAGAAATCCAGCAGCAGAAGATATAGTCCTTTCCCACAGGTAGAGTTCAGTCCCATAGTGGAGATGAGATGACATGCAAGACACAGGGATCACAATAAAGGGAGACAGGGCCAGATCAGGAGACATTTTGCACAGCTCCAGAAGTAAGTGCTGGAAAGCTATGGAGAAACTAAATTGAGAGAAGCCAAGTCAGGGAGTGAAGGATTAAAATGAAGGGTTATCCACAAGATCCCATGTGGTGTCTCTATGTGTTTTACAAGGAGTCAAAGGAAAAGGCAATGAAACAGGAGTGAATGTACATCTGTGGATAGAAGCAAGGAAAGGGTCATAAGTCCAAGGAAGCAGGCTAGGAGGTGAGAGACAGGAGGGCAAGTTATAAAGGATGGGGAAAACCAGGCCACAGCCTTTTGTCCTCCCTGTCTATTCAAGTCCACACTCACCACTGGCGGGCAGGCCAGGAGCTTTTTGCAAGCTCAATATGTCTTCTGGATTCAGAGAATGAGAAAGAGTGGACTCACATTATGGCTCTTAGCCTCTACTGGGTAACGCTTGGAGGGCAAGTCCACTCTAATGTGCAATGATGGGGACTGGGAGATGACTGTCTTCAACAGCATGATGGGCTTCAGAGCTCCGAAGAATTATTACTCGAAGACCACCGGCAGCTATTCTTCATTCTTTATGAGGAAATAAAAACCATAAGGAAATAGAACAAAGCTGCAGAAGCGGGGATTGAGTTAGAGAAAACATTCCCTGAGTGAAACAATCCCCTCTTTGGTAGCCTATAGGGCTGTAGTAAAGACTACACCCACCCCTCAGGATGACTTGGAGGTCAATTAGCTGAGCTCGTTAGAAAATAGCGCTCAGTCCAATATTTCATCATATGATTCAAATATTTCCTCATCTGTAAAATGGGTAAAATACTAACATTTCACGGAGATGATGTGTGAGAAAAAGCATAATTAGCCCCATGAGAGGCCCCAGTAGGGAGTGTGTGTGTGTGTGTGTGTGTGTGTGTATGTGACAGAGAAATAATTTCCTCAGTTAATACTGATCTTTTTTTTTTTATTCCCCCTCAATTTTCTTAAATATGAAATGAGTATGGACTGCATCCTTCAGAGGGCTATGTGAAGATCAAAGAGGCTCTATGGGTGGGAAACATTTAGAAATTGTAAAACACCACACACAAAGGCACATGCTGTCATTAGATCTCTGTGAAAGTGTTTTATCAACTGCCAATATCCACAGGACCTTTTGGTTACAGGTCAGAGTCTTTGTTTCATGAATGTGGGCTACATCCTTAGCCCTTGCCACTGGCTGAGAACAATACCCCTGCACTGCTGAAGAAACCCAAAACCCAAAACTCACACTTCCCTGCATGTGGTTCAGTCCTAGCATGTGAAAAGAAAGATCATAAGCTAGAAATCAGTCAGGTCTGAGTTCAAGTCCCAACACCACTATTATTTAATATTTTTGAATTTTAGTTCCTGCATTTACAAAATGGAGATACGTACATCTGCCATGTGTATAGTTTTAAAGTCTCAATAAAATAAAATATATAAAAGGCCCGGCCTATTGAAGATGGTCCTTAAGTATTTGTTCCCTTCTCCTTCCCCTTGGCCAGCTCGTTTTGAAAGTTGTTCCGATGTGCATACATGATTGTGCCCCTGACAAGATGGAGCATGTCTGCACATCCCATTCTTTGCCAGAAAAAGGAGGAAGGTGAAATGGAGGGAAAGCCAATGTCTGCAGGTGTGTCCTAGGAGTACCCACATCCATGCACATTAGAAAATGCATCTGAAAGGATGTGTAGTAGCAAAGGGGAAGCTTGTGTCATTTGTATCTCATATCATGTAAGTTGTATCTTGGGGGGTTTGATATTTGGGTGAATGGATGATTAGTGAGTGTACACATTGGATAACTATTGAAGTACAGCCTATGTGTATAGATGCCAGTGTCCCTCTAGCATGGTATGGGCATATGTGTTGGTGTTTGTTACTAGAAAATATGATGACAGAAAGCTCCATGCAGGGGCCCCTGGATGGCTCAGTGATTGAGCGTCTGCCTTTGGCTCAGGTCGTGATCTCAGGATCCTGGGATCGAGTCCCGCATCAGGCTCTGGGCAGGGAGCCTGCTTCTCCCTCTGTCTGTGTCTCGGCCTCTCTCTCTGTGTATCTCTCATGGATAAATAAAATCTTTTAAAAAAAGAAAGACATGCAGATAGAACTCAATTACCAAATTAAAGTGGGAAAACAAAAAAATATATATACATAGGGAGGTGAGGATGAGAATAAGGAAGAGAGATCGATTGATCTGGAATTAAATTTCTCAGACAACAGTCAAAAAGTTCAGTTTTCCATTCTCAATCTGTCTCTCAGTCTAACTTTCAGGCTAAATCACTAAAATAAAAGCATCATGAAGGCAGGGATTTTGATGGTCTCGTTAATTGATGTATCCTTAGCACGTAGAGGATAGCCATACCCGACACATAATACATGTGAGACAAATATTAGGATAACTATTTTATAAATGAACACATTGTTTACTTAAACCACTCCTAGGCCCATTCTGTCTCTGCCAAGTAACGGGCAGTTGAGACGATGGCAAAGGACAGACTGGGATCACATGAACACTGATCCTTGAGGAAGAGGAGGTGTATGAAGAATGAAGCTAGAAAAATTCATCCAGTCGGGCACCTGGGAGGGAAGAACAGAGAACTGTCAACATTCTATGCAAGAAGTTATCCACTGAGTGTTTCTTCTCTAACATTTATGAGTATCTGCTGTGTGAAGGACTCATTTGGGGTGTGGTTAGGAAGGTGAACAGGCTGTGGTCTTGAGGTATGCATTTTGGTAAAGACCGGTGTAAAAACAGACAAGCACTATAAAATAGACATGGACCTTAGTAGAGCTTTGCAAAAAGCGTCATGGGAGCAGATGCGATGGGACAGGAGGCAGGCTCTAAAGTATTTGAAGCATGAGTTCTTCCTCACTTGCCAAGCACAGAAGGGTAAGGATTTTCCAAGCAGAGAAAGGCAAAGCTCATATGTTTTGTGGGTACGGGAAGCAGCTCAGCCTATCGTGCTGGTGGCAATGACACAGGAGATGCACAAGGAACCAGGTTTTTAGATGCAAAGATTTCCTAGAGATGTTGTCTTAAAGCAGATAATCTGTAAAGCAAAAGCCTAACAGCACATGTTCCCTATCCTATCTGCGCGTAACATTGCTTCCATACTTGGAGTCAACAGCAGAAAGAAGCAATGTGTGGAGAAAGGTTTTAAGAAGTTACATGGTGGTTTTTATGAGACAATATTAAGTGAACAGAGTTATAAAATGCAAATGAAAGGAAAACGGGAAATGGCTACTGTAGAGACTATCTGAAAGAACATAAATCCACTTAAGGGCACATGGCACACATAGAAAAATGGCTTAAAAACACTTACAAAGCAACATATAAATAAGTGTAAATAAATCTAGTACAAGCTCAGTCCCCTGGTGAACTTGGAGGAAACAAGAAGCCAAAATTGGGAGAGGAGAATTAGGGGCTGCTTCCTGGAGGATGGAAATTTAACTATTGGAAATGCTGGGGTAAATGTGCACCCCATGGAGGTACCAGGGTCAATAACACAGTGAGAAAATTGTCAGAGACCAGCTAGAATTTGCCCCCGACTCACTCCCAACCTGGGTTGAGCTTTTGCCTACCACCACGAACATGTTACTATTTGCCACTTTGAACAGTCTGCCTTCATTTCCTATGCTGCAGACACCTCCTCAGACGCCCCATTCAGTTTCTCACAGACAATTATGACTCTCAGATTTCCTGTGGCTCCAGTAGTTCTAGGGCTCAGGTTGCCATAGACCACAACGAGGCAATTATCCAAGTAATTTAGGTGTCAAACTACTTTATTTGAATAATCAAGCTCATCCACCCAATTTTCTGCTTCCCAGAGCCCTGGCAGCTAACTACCCTGAGACCAGCACACTAAGCACCAACTCCTGGAGGATCTAACAACGTGCAATAAAACATGGCTGTGTAGACATCAGGGATGGTCTCTTGGGTCCCTCAACCACCTTTTTTCTCTGCCATTTAGTTTGACATGCATAGCAACCTTCAAGGGCCTATGTCAACTTCCTGTAGATGGAAGGGTGCAGACAAACTCCCAATTTTAATTTGCTAGGTTTGAAAATCAGTGTATGTTACTCACCCAGAAGAGGAACGTGAGTCCTCGCCATGGGGATCTCTAAACTGGAGCTAATTTTTACATTTCCCTTAATATTTGCCAAATATAGTCAAGCCATTACCATATCCTTCTCGTTCCTCCATCTTATTCTCCATTGGACTTCTCCTGTTCTTTTTTCTGATTTCTTGGCTCTAGAAACCAGAGTCTGGGGCACGTGGGTGTCTCAGTTAGTTAAGCATCTAACCTCAGCTCAAGTCATGATCCCAGGGTCCTGGGATCGAACCCCACATCGGGCTCCTAGCTCAGCTGGGAGTCTGCTTCTCCCTCTTCCTCAGCCACTCCCTTGCTTGTGCACATGCCCTCTCTCTCTCTCCATCTCTCAAATAAATAAATAAAATCTAAAAAAAAAAAAAAAACCAGGGTGACTGGGTGACAGACACTAAGGAGGGCACCTGATGGGATGAGCACTGGTTGTTATACTATATGTTGGCAAATTTAATTCAATTTAAATTTAAATTCAAAAATTTGTTAAAAAAGAAACCAGAGCCAGAGGTAGAAGTGTATGTGATAATACTTTACTGGAAAGCTCAATCCCAGGGAAGCAAGAATGTAAGATAAGGAAAACAATGCAGGAAAAAAGAAAGAGCAAATCAAAAGGAACGTGTTACATAGCCGGCCAGAGCTTCTGGAAAAGCTGGTTGCTTCTCGTGGAAAGATGTCCTCTTACAGACCCCATGAAGCAACTGCATCCCTAAACAGTCTATTTAGGGAAAGGTAGGAGAAAGATTGAACTTCTAGCTCCTATTATTCAATTTTTGTTCCTTGAGGTGTTAATTACCCTGCACTTCTGTGTATTTTACACATATATACTGTGTACAAGCTTCTTTTTTTAAGATTTCATTTATTTTACAGAGAGTGCGAGCGAGCACATGAGCAAGTAGGGGGAAGGGCAGAGAGAGTCCCAAGCAGACTCCTCACTGAGCACAGAGCCCCATGTGTGACTCAGTCTCACAACCCTGAGATCGTGATCTAGGCTGAAGCCAGGAGTCGGACATCCAAGCCAAGAGTAGACATTCGGGTCACCCAAGTGCCCCTATAGTGTGCACAAAGCTCGAAAGCATCAGTGGCAGCAGGAAGCCCCAGGGTGAGGGACAAAAGATGCCCAGCATAGGAGTGAAGTGAGACCAGTCTGTGCACGCCCACAAACTACATGAGGGATGTTGTTCGGCTGTCACTGAGCTCCCTGACCCTCTGGCAACAACGGACACCCCAGCCAGAAGGCAAAGCAAGACACGGATCTGGCCTAGCCTGGCCCATCAGATCAGTCTGGCATACCTTCTTTACCAATTGCATGGTCCTAGACCTGGTCCAGAACCAAATTGTCCAGATTATCACAACGGACTCCTAACCATCTTTCATGCATCCAGTCTTTCTCTCTTCTTTAAACTAGCATCACTGGTAAGAAATCAACAATCCATAAAAGCCATTTTAATAGGGTCCCCTGTTATGCTATAGCATAATGTTCATCACATCAAATCAAAACTCCTCAGTGTGGCCCTAACTCACCTCTTGTGCTGCTTCCCCCCTCCACCCCATGCCCACCCCTCCAACGGCTTTCTAAATGGAATCTCTTCCTTGGTTCAAGTTCCCCACTTCTTCTCTTCCACGTATGACATACTCGTGAAAACCATCAGGCCTTCATATCAAAAATGCTCTCCTCTTTCCAGTAACTCAAATTTCTCTCCTTATAATCATAATACTAGCTCAGGTTTCTTGAATATTTATTATGTGCCAGGCATTATGCTAAGGGTTTTGCACACATCATCTCAGTTAATACTTCAAAAATCTTTAAGGCAATACTAATATTATCTACATTTCACAGAAGAGTTAACCGGTATTTGGAAAGATTAGACATTTCCCCAAGATCACTTGGCTAATAAATTGAACAGTAATGACTTAAACTTTGGTCTGTCTACACTCCACATGAAACTGCCCATTCACAGACAACCCAGTAGTAACAACTCCGTTGCTGCTCTGTGACCACTCAGCAGCTACGAATATGGTGTCGCCGTACTCTCTGCCACTTCTGAAACATTACTTTGTCACATGCTCTTAAGTCTTTTGTTGTTGCTTGCAGGGGTCAGGGGCTTTCTCCAACTAGACCCTACACTGGGAGATCCCAAAAGGCAGGTATTAGCTTTTCTTTCTCTTCTGTCTGTCATTAGAGGGCAGAGCTCTGCTCTTTGGCCCTGGGAACAGGAGAATACTAGAATGTTTACAGAGCACTGCTCTGATGTGGTTTTGTACAAAGCAGCGGTGTGGCTACGCATAGGGCAAGGACTCACTCCTGGATTCTTCTCTCTAAGACATAATAAAGTTAGGGATGGCCCAGGGAAGAGATGAGGGGCTTACTTAGAACCATAGCAATCTTTATGTACAAAGATAAAATCTAGAGGGTAGGAGATGATGAAAACTTTCCAGTGAAAAAGTATATGATTGTGGGTGAATGTAATATTACCAAATCCTGAAATAATGGGTCAAGGGAGTCGCATTTTGAAACATAAAAGAATAAACACTTGGGAAGTCTTGAGATCAAGCCCTTGTCTTGTTAAAATGTGGATCCTCATCCCCAGGATCTGGGGCAGGGCTGATGTTTCGTGCTCCCCGTAATGCCAGTACTGCTGGCCGTGAGCCTCACTCTAAGTAGGAAATATCTGGCTTGGGCGGGAGAGTCTTGTGACTAAGTAAGGAAAAGATAGCAACTCTAACCGAATACCACGTAAGCAACGTGAAGAAACTGAAGTATGAATATATGCTCCCCAAGAATTCTGAAGTTGCATGTATCACTAGTTCGTTCCTTTTTCTTGCTGAGGAGTATCCCGGGTGTGTACTGTGAAAATTAACATAAAAGAAGCCTCACTAGAATGGATTTGGAGTGTTCCACAGAGAAAGCTGTCACGTGCCACCACTCCTTGTCAGCTGCAGACCCAATGGGAAGAGAGGACCTTGGATCTTGCACTCGGATACTCTTTACTACCCCTGCAAGGAGGGGGAAGGTGTGGCTCCTTTCCCTGGCAACAGCCCAGCCAATGAGAGATTGTCACAACTCGGCAAGTGAAAAGCCACTATACTTCCAGCTCCCAGTTTACTCCAGTGGACTCTTGGTTTATAACAGCTTTCCCAAGGGGTCCCCTGGTGGCTCAGTCCAATAAAAATTCGACTCTTGATTTCTGCTGAAGTCATGATGTTGGGGTCTTGAGATCAAGCGCCACCCCCAGGTCAAGCTCCTCAATCAGCAGGGAGTCTGCTTGAGATTCTCTCCCTCTGCCTCTCCCTCAACTCATTCTCTCTCTCCTCTCTCTCTCTAAAATAAATAAAATTTTAAAATAACAGCTTTCCCAACTTCCCGTCTTTCTCCGTAAAAAGGCGTTCCTCTCTTTTGTTTGGCAGACTTGCCTATGGTTTTGTCTTAGCTTACTTGTCCCAGATTGCAATTCTTTGCTATTTCTGAATAAACTCACCTTTTGCTGGTAAAATATCTGGCAGTTATATTTTTTAAGGTTAATAGTACATTCCATATCTTGTGTATCTACTCACCAGCTGATAGACATTTTGGTTGTTTCAAGTTTTTAGCTATTATGAATAAAGCTGCTATGAACATCTGTGTACAAATTCTTGTGAGAACACACATATTCCTTTATCTTGGGTGAATACCTAGGAATGTAATTTCTAGATTCTATGTTTAGCTTAATAAGAAACTACTAAACTGTCTTCCAAAGTAGTTGGACCATTTTCCATTTCCACCAGCAGCGTAGTAGAGTTCCAGTTGCTCCACATCTTCACCAACATGTGGTACTGTGTCAGTCTTTCCACTTTTGAACCATTGTACTGGGCGTGTAGTAGTGTCTTACTGTGGTTCTAATTTACATTTCCATGGTGACTAAAGATGTAGAGCAACTTTTCATGTGCATGTTGGCCATTTGTATATCTTTCTTTATGAAGTGTCTGTTCAAATCTTTTGTCCATTTTTTAAAAAGATTTTATTTATTTATTCATGAGAGACACACAGAGAGAAGCAGAGACATGAACAGAGGAAGAAGCAGGTTCCTCACAGGGAGCCTGATGTGGGACTCGATCCCAGGACCCCAGGACCATGATCTGAGCCAAAGGCAGATGCTCAACCTCTGAGCTACTCAGGCACCCTCTGATTTTTTTGTTCTATATTGGCCCTATATCCTGCAAAATATCTACAATAATTTATTCGTTTTAATAGTTTCCCCCCTAGATTCCTTAAAAGTTGTGTATATACACAATCTAATCATGTTGTCTGCAAAGACAGGTTTTTTTTCTATCCAGTGTGCATCCTTTTTATTTCTTTTTCTTGCCACACTGCACAGGTTACTCTCTGCAATATAATGCTGAACAGAACTGGTAAAAGCAGACATACGTGCTTTGTTCCTGATCTTGGAGGGTAAGTGTTTCCATTAAATATGGTGTTAGCTGTAGGTTTTCCATTCATGCTCTTTATCAGATTGAGAAAATTCTCTTCTATTTCTAGTTTTTGAGAATTATTAATGTTTAGTTTTGTCAAGTGCTTATTCTGAATCTGCTGAGATGATCAAATAGCTTTTCTATTTTTTTCATTGTTTCTATGATGAAATATATTGATTGGTTTTCAAATGTTAAACCAAACTTGCTGGATTCAATTTGTTAATATTTTAAGAATTTTTATATTTATGTTTTGAGGTATATTTTTCTGTAGGTTTCTTTTCTTATAATGTCTTTCTTTTTTTCTTATAATGTCTTTGTATGACTTTGATAGCTGGGTAATCCTGGCCCCATAAAATGAGTTAAAAAGTGTGTCCTTCTCTATTTTCTGAAATTTTAAGGATCGATATAACTTCTTCATTCAGTGTTTGATAGAATTCATCAACGAAGCCATCCAAGCTTGGTGTTTTCTGCTGGGGAAGGTTTTTAATTATAAATTCTATTTCTTTAATAGATCTAGGGTTATTCACATTTTGTGTTCATGGGTCAGTTTAGATAACTTGTCTTTTGGGAATTTGTCCATTTAATCTAAGTTTTCAAATTTATTAATATAAAAACTATATATAGTTTTCCTTAGTAACCTTCTTAAGTCTCTTGAATCTGTACTTTTGCCTCTTGTTTTATTCCTGATATTTATAATGTGTCTTCCCTCTGATTTTCTTTTCTTTTCTTTTTTTTTTTTTTAAGTAATCTCTACACCTAACATGGGGCTTGAACTCATCACCCTGACATAAAGGATCACATGTTCTACCAACTGATCCAGCCCAGTGTTCTTCCTCTGTTTTTCTTTCTTAATCAATCTGCTAGAGGTTTATCAATTTTATTTTATCGATTTTCCCTATTGTTTATTTTCTATTTCATTGATTTCTACTCTATTATTTAATCCTTCTACTTTAGGTTTATTTTGCTCTAATTTTATAATTCCTTAAAATGGAATCTTAGAACATTGAGTTGAGATCTTCCTTCTTTTCTAATATAAACACTTAGTTATACATTTCCCTTTAGGTACTGCTTTAGCTAGATCTCACAAATTTTAATATATTGTGCTTTCCTTTTCTTACAAAGAATTTTCTGTTTTACCTTGTGATATTTCTTTGTCTCACAGACTATTTAGAAATATTGCATTTAATTTTCTAAAATATTAGGATTTTCCAGATGTGCTTTTTGTTAGGTTTTTAATCTAATTTTGTTGTAGTCAGAATGTATACTCAGTATGATTTCAACCCTTTTAAATTTAGTAAGACTTGTTTTATGGTCCAGAAAATGGTCTATCTTAGTGAATGTTCTATGAGTACTTGGAAATAATATATATCTTTGAGATTTACATTGGGAGTGGAGATTACTTAAGAATAAATACATTAATAAATATTTTTTAAAAGTCTATATTTGAATATTATACCATGTTGCATGTAATGTAAGAATTTGACAACAGTTTATTTCCATTTCCTTTGTGTTATTCTCATATGTGTTACTTCTATGTATGGTATAAGACCCATAATATATGATTATTTTTTGCTTTAAACAGCCAGTTATCTTTTAAATACATTTTTTTGACAAGAAAACGTCTTTGAATATTAACCCACATATTTACCATTTCTAGAACTCTTGTAGGTTCCAGTTTCCATCCAGTATAATTTTTCTTCAGTCTAAAGAAGTTCCTTTAACCCTCAGAATTCATTCAGCTTCTGTTTTTCTGGAAAAAGAAAAGTATTGTGTCTTCATTTTGAGAACATTTTTACTAGATATAGAAGTCTATGTTGACCATACTTTTAACGTTTTCAAAATGCTCTTCCAATGTTCCTGACTTACATCACTTCTGGGAAAACCTCTCTAATAATTCTTTCTCTCTCTCTTTTTAGAAAGAACGTGCACATGAATGAAGAGGGGAGGGTTAAAGGGAGAAGGAGAGAGAGAGAGAGAATCGTAAGCATGCCCAGCACAGAGCCCCACAGGGCACTTGAACTCACGACCCTGAGATCATGACCTGAGCTGAAATCAAGAGTTGGATGTTTAACCAACTGAGCCACCATGGTGTGCCACTAATAATTCTTATCTCTGTTCCCTTATATTTAATATGTCTTTTTTTCTCTATCTACTTTTAAATTTCAAACAATTTGATTATGATGTGCCTTGTGCTGTAGTTGTCTTTGTGTTTAGCCAGCTTCAAATTAACTGAGCTGCTTGAATTTGTAGGTTTACAGTTTTTATCAAATTGGGGGAAATTGGCCATTATACCTTCAAAACATTTTTTCTGTCCTATTACATGGATGTTAAACTATTTTTTTTATGTTAAACTATTTGATATTGCCTCATGGGTCATTGAGACTCTTTTGTCCCCCCACATTTTTTTGTCTATATTTTGGTTTGTATGGTTTCCGTGTCTTTAATTTACTGATCTTATCTGCTGCTATGTCTAAACTGCCCATCAAGTAAGTTTTCCATTTCAGATATTATATTTTCAGTTACAGAAATTCTATTTTTAAAAATATCTCTTTTAAAGATTTTATTTATTTGAAGGGAGAGAGAGTACAAGCAGGGGAGTGGCAGACAGAGAGAGGGAGAAGCAGGCTCCCCACAAAGCAGGGAGCCCACCACAGGGCTCTATCCCAGGATCCTGGGATCATGACCTGAGCTGAAGGCAGGTGCCTAACCGACTGAGCCACCCAGGTGCCCCTAAAAATATCTTGTGCATATTTATAATCACTGTTTTTATGTCATTGTCTATTAATTCCATCTTCTTTGTTATTTCTAGGTCTGTTTGTGTTGACTGATTTTCCTTCTGTTTGTGGAGCAAAATTTGCTGCTTTTTGTATGTACCTAGTAATGTGTATTGAATATTGATATGGCAAGTGTTACATTGCTGAATATTTGGATTTTGCTTCTTCCTTTAAAAAAATGTTGAAGTTTGTTTTGATGAACATTAAATTACTTACAAACAAGCTTTACCTTTTTGAAGATTGTCTTTAAGCTTTGTTAGGGATGAGTCTGGGCTAGCTTAGCCTTAATACTAAGCATCACCTTTCTGGAGCCTCTACTGATTACTCCAGATGTTTAATGATGTCTCTACTCTGACCGGATGGAATTGGAATGTTTCCCAGCCCTGCGTAAATTCTAGGAATTGTTCAACTTACTCTTACCTGTTGTTCCTTGCTCAGCATCAAGGAGTTTCACTCTACCTATGCACAGATTAGTATTCAGCCAAAGACTCTAGGAGACTATATTCAGACTTTTTCTTTTTTAGATTTTTATTTATTTGAGAGAGAATGAGAGAGCACAAGCAGGGGGAGCAGGAAAGGAAGAAGCAGGTTTCCATTGAGCAGAGAGCCTGTTGTGGGGCTTGATCCCAGGACTTTGGGATCGTGACCTGAGCTGAAGGCAGATGTTTAACTGACTGAGCTACCCAGGTGCCCCTGGATTCAGACTTCTGAAGCTATTTCTCTGCAGAGCTGGTTCCTCTCAAGTATTGTGACCCATCAGTTCTAGCTTCCTTTGTTTCCCTGAACTCTAATTTCTATCTTCTCAACTTAAAATGACTATTCTACTCTGTTTGCCCCCTCTCTCTGCTACTGCTGTTTCAAAATTGCCTCCAGGTTAGAATCCAGGGTAATTATAATTCCCCTTGTTTGTCTCCCCTCTCTCAAGGATCACAATCTTGCATTGCTTCTTATCCCAATGTCTAAAAACAACTTTTTGTATATATTTTTTTGTTGTTTGTAGCAGAAGGACAAGTTCTATATCACTTACCTCTTGTGGCCAGAAACAGAAGCCTCTTACATGACACTTTCCATCCCTTTGCCCCCCTCAGTTGTCATGTTCTGCAGTTTCATACATTAGGTGTGGATTTCTTTTTATTTATCTTAAGATTCATTAAGCTTCCTAGTGACTTAAATTAGTTTTAGAAAATTCTCTCATTATCTCCTCAATATTGCCTCTGTTCTATTCTTTCTCTTTGTTTTGGAACTGTAATTAATGTATGGTAGATCTTTTCACTCTATCCTCCATATCTTATAACCCTGTTCCATATTTTCATATTTTTTCTCTCTGTGCTGCATTCTGGATTTCTTCTCACTTATCTTCTAGTTTACTAATTCTCTTTCCAACTGAATCCAGTCTGCTGTTAGACTCATTCTACTTGGTTCTGTTTCAAATCCACTAGGCCACTTTTCATATTTTGAAGTTCGTTTTATACTACATGCCTAACAATTTTGATGTCCAAAGACTTTGTGAACCTGTTTCTGCTGTCTGTTGTTTTTGCTGATTTTCATTCATTTACCTTTTCTTTCTCCCTGTGTGCTTGCTTATTCATTGCTTTTGAAGATTACTTGTGGGGATTTGAAGCTTAGGATGAAGGTGCCTCACCTCCCTTCAGAGGGAGGGTTCTCATATGCCTTTGCCAGGTGCCTAGGGGAAATACTTGTCTGGAATCATTTTAAACTAAATTCAAGAACTGAGGTTTTCCCCAATTACTTAGATAATGTACATTTGGGCTGCAAGTCATGTTGGCTTAGAAAATTTCTCCCTGTTCTGCTCAGCACCAAGGAAA
The DNA here is from genome assembly GCF_011100685.1 of Canis lupus familiaris. Classification (NCBI taxonomy): domain Eukaryota; kingdom Metazoa; phylum Chordata; class Mammalia; order Carnivora; family Canidae; genus Canis; species Canis lupus. The sequence continues at coordinate 45,272,630 of NC_049248.1, read as the reverse complement.
CTTTCTTGTCCTTAGGGAGGTAGTAGAAGGGTTAGGTTTACTTCTGTTTCACCCTTACCCTAAGGGTGCTGCCCTTTGATTCTTTAGTTTAATGTGGGAAAGGTCTTCTATTAGACTCTCCAGTCTGAGCCCACACTGAGTTTTAACTTCTGAGACCATCCATCAAAACTAGAGTTCAAGTTTGTCTTAATCAGCTAATATTTTCTGGTCAAAAGGGGCCTATTTGTTCCACCTACCACTATGAGTTTTCAATTTGCATTAAATCTGTCCTGGTATTTCCTTAGTATCTTATCAGCTCTTAGATGCTTTTTAAATGTTTCAAGTTTTATTTAAGAGATTTTAAATATTTTATCCAGCACTTTTAGTTGTTTTCAGCAGGAATATTGATTCAAATAACCTAGCTTGTCATGTTCCCAGAAACTTAAGTGATTTAAGGTTTTTTTTTTTAAAAATAGATGCCATCAAATTGCCTCTGTAAACAATCAAACCAGCATTGATTTGATTTGTTTTTTTGTTTGTTTTTGAGGGTTTGTTGTTGTTGTTGTTGTTTATTAGTTTACTGTTTTTGCCAGCTAATGTGTCTTCCCCAAAAGGACTGTAATTTTTTTAAATCAAGCAATTGAGAACATATTTTATAATATGAGACTTTGTAAGAATCCAAATACAAAGCAACTTCCTTTTTGAAGGAATTATTTGGAGAAGATAAAGCTTCACCTTATATTTTTTCAACAAATATGGTATATAAAGAGTCTTTCACAATATGTAGCATAGGGCAGGTATTTAATAAATATGGGTCTTTCCCACCTATCTCTTCTTCAGCTCTTCAGGAGTGCCCATTTTTAAAAAACCTAAGTGGTCTGGTTGTTTAAAATAATGTGAAGCTGTCCATACTTTGGGTAAGTGGCATGGTCAGTATGACATTTCTCTAAGTCTCTATCAGCCCACAGTGGTAATCACTTGAATTGTTCACATATACACACACACATACATACATGGCCACATAACCTTATAAATTACTGGGTTTTATGGCCTTTTATTTTACAGGGATTGTTAAGAAGCATAACAACCAATATAGCATAGAAGAAACTTGAATTTCATTTAGAAAATGAAATTTTTAGTTTAAATAGAAATAGTCCTTTTTTTTTTCCTACTCACATAGGACTTGGGAATTTTATTTTATTTTATTTTATTTTATTTATTTTATTTATTTATTTTTTGACTTGGGAATTTTAAAGAAAGAAATGAACAAGAACTTAATGTAGTGCCTTTCTTTAGTGATTTTCATGAGGGTGGGCCAGACTTTCCACAGTACAATAAGGATATGTCTAGGATACCAGGCCACTGTGCAGAGGATCCAAGGCTCAGGCCATAGCCACTTCGCTATTATCTAAAAGACATCACAGCCATTTTTATAAGATTGGAAGAGAATAAGATGGCATAGGAGCCCTCTCCCATCCTCACTAAAAATTCATAATTGTTACCACCAGCACAACCTACACATTAAAATGGCTCAGTCAGTTGGGCATCTGGGTGGCTCAGTCAGTCAAGTGTCTGCCTTCGGATCAGGTCTTGACCCAGGGGTCCTGGGATCAAGCTCCACATTGCTGCTTCTCCCTCTCTCTCTGCTGCTTCTCCTGCTTGTGCTCACTCACTCCCTCTCTCTCTAATAAATAAATAAATAACATCTTTTTAAAAATAAAATAAAATGGCTCAGTTGGTTGAACATCTGACCCAGTTTCAGCTCAGGCCATGATCTCAGGGTCCTGGGATGGAGCCCTGCATCAGGCTCAGTGAGGAGTCTGCTTGTCCCTCTCCCTCTGTTCTTCCCCTGCTCACTTGTTTGCTCTCCCTCTCTCTCTCTCTGGAATAAATAAAATCTTTATTTTTTTTCGGAATAAATAAAATCTTTAATAATAATAATTTAAATTTTTTCCTATCAATTATGTCTTCTTATTTTTTATTTTTGACTTTAGCAAAAGTGTATTTTTCACAGTTCCGGAGGCTAGCAGTGCACAATGAAGGTATTGGCAAGTTTAGTTTCTTCAGAGGCCTCCCTCCTTGGCTTGTAGATGGCTGTCTTCTCCCTGTGTCTTCACATGGTCCTTCCTCTGTAAGTTCTAATGATGTATATTCTTCTCTTATTCTGTGATTTCCCTGCTTGAAGTGTTCTGTCCATGATATAGGAGGAGACCAAGAAATAGAGGAAACCACAAATTCATAACATATTTCAAGTTTGAAGAATTCTTAGAGATGGCTTATTTAAATAATTCCTTGTCTAAGTAATTAAACTGAAAGGTCAGAGAGGTTATGAATTTTCCAAGGTTACAGATCCACACTAGACTCCAGGGGTTCTTGACTTCCATGCTATTTATGACACATCCTTCTACACTATGCTGTCAGTTCCTCTTATGTACCTCAGGGTTTTTCTCATCTGGACTTCATATTTGGAAACAATGAGATGAGGGCAGGTCCTTTTTTTTTTTTAAGATTCTATTTATTTATTCATGAGAGACACAGAGAGACACAGGCAGAGGGAGAAGCAGGCTCCATGCAGGGAGCCCAACGTGGGACTCGATCCCAGGACTCCAGGATCACGCCCTGGGCTGAAGGCAGATGCTTAACCACTGAGCCACCCAGGCGTCCCTTGAGGCCAACTAAGTGAAGTTCTTTACATTGCTGCTATGAGAATCAGAAGCATTGGGAATATAGAGGGAATGGAGTTAAAAAATGCAGTCTAGAGAGAGAGAATCGAGCAAGGTTAGGAAGCAATGGAAGGTCAGGACTGATAGAGAGGGAAAGGCATCCCAGGTGGAGAAAACTGATAATTTGAAGTCTCGATCCAAAGCAAAGTGAGATATTTTGGGAGTGGGGCACAATAATAATAGTGACAAAAATATGGAATTCTATTTTAGGTCAACAGTGCTCAGATAATTAAGCAAATTTCAAATAATAATTTCTTCTTCTGGCATTAGGAAGACAATTTTCAAGAAGCATGATGAAAGCACTGAGACACTTTCAGCTGGAAAGATAGAAGAGGGACATGGATGTTCCTTTCCACAAAGGGAAGTAATGGGCTAGAAATGGCCATTGGAAAGTAACAGGACAACAGGGCAAACAGCTGTGCACATTTAACTGAAAGAGACTGAAGATTCAGAAAATCTTGAAACAAGGTCTAGAGGAGACATCCTTCAGTGTTAAGATGGGTTAAGTTCACTCCTGCCTGGAGGCAGAGGGAGGGATGAAATGTCCTGTCACAGAGTCTAGAAGTCTGGATCAGGGCCGATTCATGGAAACAAAGCATCTCATTATGGAGAGAGGTGGAGAACAGCAGAAAAAAATCCCCAACCTGCTTGCCTGGGGCTTCAAAGCAGTGCAGAAGCTCTCTGACTTGATCAATTTTAGGCTCTAATTCTCACAAAAAAGATTTCAGCTAAGCCAAAATGAAAGAACTCCTGTGGTACTGCCATGGGACTTAGATCGTGCTTATTAGGGAGTTTAGCAATTGGGAATAACTTGCAAGAAGAGTTTAGGCACAACTGGAGTGGAAACAGAGAGAGGGATAAAATTATCCCTTGGTTTGGTAATTTTAGGATTCAACTCTGAGCCTTGGTGCTTGTCAGAGAGGGTTGGTTAAGTGAGGGTCCTCCCAGCCTAGTGGCTATGCAAGAACCCGCTTCTGGGAACCCACAGTGAAGGCTGGGTGTGTCAGAGCGTGTGCTGAATTCCTGGCTTCAATTACAGACTACTAGGCGGCTGAAGAGTCTGTCATTGCCGATGTCATCACATTTACAAGATTCATAGGTCCCCTTTCCAGTAAGACCCAAGAATGAGGGCCTCTTTGCACCTGCCGACAGGTCCCACCACTGTGTGCTTTATGAAAAAGCAGAGAATTGAGGGAGGTAGAGGTGAGGGTCTCTCTGTTGTGTCCACTCATTCCCACCGAGGGAATGAGGAAATGGGATCTTGGAGAATTTATGCTGAACTTCTAGTGCCCTGGCATGGCCTCCATGTTATAGGCCAGAAAATCTTTAAGGGGAGAGATTTTTATTTATCTGGAATGAAGGCAGAAGCCCAAATAAGATTATCTCTCAAACTTCATTTCTTTTTTTTTTTTTTTTTTTTTAAGATTTTATTTATTTATTCATGAGAGACAAAGACATAGGCAGAGGGAGAAGCAGGCTCCATGCAGGAAGCCTGATGTGGGACTCAATCCCGGGACTCCAGGATCACGCCCCGGGCCAAAGGTAGGCACCAAACCTCTGAGCCACCCAAGGATCCCTCAAACTTCATTTCAATTGAAACACTCTGGGGATCCCTGGGTGGCGCAGCGGTTTGGCGCCTGCCTTTGGCCCAGGGCGCGATCCTGGAGACCCGGGATCGAACCCCACGTCAGGCTCCCTGCATGGAGCCTGCTTCTCCCTCTGCCTATGTCTCTGCCTCTCTCTCTCTCTCTCTCTCTCTCTCTCTGTGGCTATCATAAATAAATAAAAAAGAATTAAAAAAAAAAAGAAACACTCTGTGATACTTTGTTGGTCTATGAATTGTCCTTTGCCCATTAAAATCCATTTAAATTCTTCTGCTGCTAACATCCTGAGGGAGTCAAAAGTATGTGGGTGCTCAGTCTGTCTTCTTCAACTAATTGTTTCTGGGCTCTGCCCCTGGAGATCCCATTAGCAAACTGGCAGGCATAGGGAACCAGCTTCTTCTCACAAAGTGAAACTCCCAAACAACCAGCCCCACATTCCTCTCTGACTCACACCACCAACCCCCCACTGTGCCCTGCAGGTCAGTGGGCTGGGAACCCTGACACGGAACAACTGCAGCTGGGAGAAGATGTCTATTCTGATAGCCAGGACGTACCTCCTCTTATCCGCAGCCCTGGATCACTCTGCGGCCTGTGCCCCCGGTATTATGATTAGATGCAGCCAGAGATGGGCAGAGGATAGTCAACAAGAGATCTATCTACCCTAGGGCTGCTGGCCTCATCTGCAGAGATCTGATCAGTCTCTGTGGTTCACCTCTCATTCCTCCACTTGCCATAGTATAGAATCCTCCCAGCCCCTGAGAAGTAGGCACTTATCATTATCCAAGGCAGTGGATGAGAGCAGAGGTACACATAATTTATGCACTTGTTGATTGTCTACCATGTGCCAAGTCCTATGCTAAATGGTGAGTATACTCCGATGCACAAAATAGTTGTAAGCCTTGTGTGTAGCTTACTGTCTAGTGGTAGAAGCCACAATTAAACAGATTCATCAGTAAATACATAAGCTCAAAGTGTAATTAGTGCTTTAAAATGTGAAATGAATTCATAGTATGTCACCTACCTAAAATCACTTATACACACACAGATACAAACCTGCCGTGTGTGTCCATCCCTGATTCTCTTTCTCACACAGTATTTCTGCTAAACCCAAGGCAGTGGAAGTATGGAGCCTCTTCAGGAATGAAGAGTTGATCCAATGTTAGTATGAAAATTCATCCTGGCTATTCATCTACATATGAAAATCATATCAGAAGTGGTCACAAAATCCCATTTACGTATCTAGGTTGAACAGACTTCATCCTCAATTCCTCAGTCTTCCACTCTGAAGTAGAAGGGCAAAAAAAATTTTTGAGAGCCAGAGGGACATGCAGTTATAGGAAAGAGAGATCTAGAAAGATTGGTGCAAATCACTCCAGCTTCCTCTCCAGCTCATATTCAGAAATCACTGAGGCTTCGGCCTGAAGACAGAACTTTGGAGATCTTTTCACCTGTTCCATTGGCTCCAAAATCATTCAGACAGTTGGTATTTGACCCAATTCTTCTAGCTTCTCGGTAAACAAACTATTCTATTTTCTTCAGTCATATCAATAACCCACCCTGCTGGGAAGTTCTTTCTTTGGTATCTCTCTATTCTTTCCTTATGAAATTTAATTCCTCTCTTGGCATTTTATCTTTTAAATAAAATTTTTTAAGACTTATTTATTTATTTTGAGAGAGAACGAGAGAATCCCCAGCTGGACATAGAGCTTGAACTCACAATCCTGAGATCATGCCCTGAGCTGAAACCAAGGGTCAGACACTTAACTGACTGCACCACTCAGGCACCCCTAAACCAAATTTTTAAACCTAAATTTATGTATTTCCCCCCTCATTTATAGGTAAGCACCATGTGCAAAGTGGTCGCCCCTTTCTTCTGTGTCAGAGGAGATCCCAGCAGACGTCCAAGGTAGAAATATTTTAAGTCTGGGAAATCAGAGCCAGGACACTCCTTCCGTGTGGCTAGTTAGTATAACCCAGATTAGGAAGACCTTCGTCTAACAGGCTGGGAAGATCCAGAGGCAGTTTCTCAGTGTGTATCTCCTCCTTTCAAGCATGATCAGTCCAGAAAGGTAAAGATCAATGGACAGAGACCAGGTGTGAAGGTTTCTTTGCTTTACCACTAAATCTTGTTTTACAGGAAATATGGGTAGATTGGAAAATGTAAGAAGCAATGTCACTGGGAAAATTAACTTCTGTAGGGTCATTCTAGGATTCCAAAATAGAACGAAGCAAAATGAAATGCAGAGTCCATTTGGATAAATAACTACAACTGATATTTAAGCAATATTTTGAAAGCAAACAAACAAACAAACAAAAAACCCTAGAATTTAGGCTTATTTTTGTAACTGGTCTTTATTCTTTACCACATGTTAGCAGAACACCTTAGTCAGATTGTAATCAGAGTCCCCCAAAATCTCAATCCCTTTTTCTCAAAAACTAGAGGAAGAATAAAAACTTTAGTGTTCTTAAAGTGATTTTATTTATTCCCCTGCTTCTAGCTGTGTTGGTCAGCTAGCTCATTCACCAGCTCTACCCTAATCTCTCACCAGACCCATGTCTTTTGACTTTTTCTACTTAGACTTGTGCTTCAGCCAAGATAGCCCATTCACCAAGCTCCACACCCCAACTCATTCCCACATCCAAGCCTGTGACTGAACATTGTCTCCTATCTCCAAGAATGTAGTCTTCATGGTCTCCACTTCTCAGTCTCCCATCAAAACCCAGCTCAAAACTCTTTCCTCCAAAGAGTCTTCTTTATTAACTAATTGAAATGACTTCTTTGCCCCAGTTTCACCACACTATTTCGTTCCAACAATATTTAATTGCATAAACCAGCACTTGTGTGCGTTTTTATAGGACGGAGGGAGAAATGATGTTTTCTGTTTTGTTTGTTATGCTAGAAGTTCCTTGAGGGTGAGGGCCATGGCTCCTTTTCCTTTCTCTTTTCTTCTCTTTTCTTTTCTTTTCTTTTTTTCTCTTCTTCTCCTCCTCCTCCTCCTGAATATCTAGTATCCCTACTCTAATCCTTAGAGTTCCTCAATAAATGTTAAAATTATGATTGGAACAAACTAACTGCTCATCACAGAATGAGACACAAAACAACTTTTCTATATCAGGTTCTGAGAGATGGACCAATAATGAAAGCAATATCAAGAATGGAGAAAATAGCTAATGAAGAAGAGAAATCCTAATCCTGTACTCCATCAGAGACTTCCAATTTTTCAATACTGTTTGGAAACATTTGATTACATAATTTCCCAAATCGGGCCAATTTCCAAACTCCCACTCAGAAAAGTATGAACTATAAGCTATATACAGGAGAGAAGCATGGAAATGTGAGCAGTGCCTGGTACATTAATAGATGCTCAGCCAGTATTTGTGGAAGAAAGGGATTGAGAAAGTCAGCAGGTTCTAAATCTCTCTTTATTGTCACCTGTTAAGGTTGGTTGACTTTCCAAGGAGGAGAAGACCAGTCAATGACTTCTCTAACTGGAGAAACTGGAGGCCATGGGGTGGGTACAGAGTTAAAAAGAAAAGTATTATCAGTGTGGGGAAGTCCCCTATGTGACAGGAAACAAGATACAGACAAACAGAGAATAAATAGGAACATCAGTAAAAGATCTGGGCTGGTGTCCTGTCATCTATGCTGCGGAGGATGAGGAAAGGTTAAGGGCATTCCAGGAAGTCAGAGAATACTTTCTGGGGGAGGAAGAGGAGCTAATAAGCCAGAGTTCGATAAGAAGGAAGCTACAGAATTAAGAACAGAGGAGTGAGTCTGAAGAAGTGACCCCCATGGGCATTGCCAATGAGAAAGGGTAATAGCCTATCTTAGAACAGAAAGGCCTTGTTGGAAGTCAGGGGAACTGATGGGTGGGGGAGCGAGTAGTTGATGGGGGAAACTGGTAAGAGGCCTGGGAGGGTTAGTTTTGTCTTCTCTTAAGTATATGGAACACAAACAGCCAAAAAGTAGCCCATTCTTCACATTCTACCAGCAAGCAAACAGGAGCAGAGCTGTCAGCCCTTCCTCAGGCACTTGACAGGAAAAGTGCTGCCAGGGACATTACCATAGCATAAAGAAACGTGCTGGGTGCCAAGAGCGAGATGAACACCTCTAAGCAAAGACACAGCCCTTTTTGCTGACATACAAAATCCTGAAGCTGATCTGGTTCCAAGAAATCAGTTTCTTGCAATATTTAGCTGCCTTTCCCTTGATCCTGGTTTTTCCCTCAGTGGTTCTGCACACACATCCCTTCAAAGGCCTTTGCCAAGCGGGAAAGCTAACCTCAAATCAGTCCAGAAACCTTCCAAGGATGAATCTGTTTTTAGGGCTCTCTCAAACCTGTCCGTTCTTCCTGCAGTCTAACATACTGTTTTGGATGCTCTGCTCTGACCATAGACAGAGGCTGGGAGCGCCCGAAGACTAATTTGGACGGTGCAAGATGGCGACGTGGTTAGGGAAAAACTGTAAGAGCAAAACAAATGTAACGACACAGCCTTTTCATTCAATGAATTGATATTTCTTGAGCAACTACTGTGCAAAGCATTATGCTAAGCACAGAAAGGGCTGTAAATCTCCACCTTTCAAAAGTGTACAATCCAGTAAGAGACAAATACATATATAAATCACTCCAGCACAAAACAGTGCTACCATAGAGGCTCAAATAATGTGACACTATAGTTGGGGGAAGGACAAAAATAATTGTCACTAGAGAGACCTAGGAAGTATTGTTGGAAAATAAGATTTTAAGCTGGGCTTTAAATGAAGGATAGGACCTTAATAGGTTGATAAGGAAATGAATGGCATTCTGAAGATTTTATTTATGTATTCATGAGAGACAGAGAGAGGCAGAGGGAGAAGTAGGCTCCCCACAAGGAGCCTGGTGCAGGACTTGATCCCAGATCCCAGGATCACGCCTTGAACCGAAGGCAGACGCCCAACCGTGGAGCCACCCAGGCATCCCACAAATGGCATTCTAGATAGAAAGAATAGCAAGTGCAAAGTTTTGAGGGAAGGAGAGCATAGAACAAGCTCAAAGACTTCAAATAAACCCATGAAATGTAGTCCAGGTTATATGAAGGGGTGTAGATAGATGTAAATATAAATAGTGTCACTGTAGAGGGCTCCGAAGACCAGACAACAGTTTGGATTTTATTTAGCATGTAATAGAGAATCCTGGAATTATCATGGCCCATATTTCTTTGAAATTTCCAGATAACTGACTCAGTTTCTTTTTTTTTAAGATTTATTTATTTATTTATTTATTTATTTATTTATTTATTTATTTATGATAGACATAGAGAGAGAGAGGGGCAGAGACACAGGAGGAAGGAGAAGCAGGCTCCATGCAGGGAGCCCAACACAGGACTCGATCCCGGGACTCCAGGACTGCGCCCTGGGCCAAAGGCAGGCGCCAAACCGCTAAGCCACCCAGGGAATCCCCCTGACTGAGTTTCTGAAGTTTGAGAACAAATAATCTTCGGTTATCATACAGAAAATAACATTTCATACAGACTCCACCATGGAAGCTAATGTGTTTACTAGATTCATCTGCATCTATGCAATTCCACTGAACATAAAAATGAAAGGTCAAGGAAGACTGTAAAGTCTCCCACCTTCCCACAGAAAGGCCTTTAATAGAAGAGAGACTTGTATCCACCTAAGAAGGTGATGGTGATAGTTTTCATTTTGGTCAGGAGATTCATTCAGATGGCCACAAAAGTCCCTTCGTGGACATAGGCAGACAATAGGACAGAAACTAACTACAAATAATATAATGTTGAGAAACTATAGAATTGTGGAGTCCTAGGAGCCTCCTAAGGTCAATAAGGCAGCTCTCTGGTGGAAGAGACTTTAGGACCAGTTATACAAAGAGGAAAAGGACAGGGTTGAACAGAGAGGACAGAGAAACAGTACCTAAGGTGGGGGGAGGAGGGAAGTGGCCTGTATAAATGTCTGGAGACAAGTCCCAGCAGGCACATGAGGTGAGTGTCATGTGTGGGAGACACGGAACAAATGAACTCAGCTGAATGGACAGTCTGTAGAAGAGCTAACAAGGACTCAGTCTATAGGTCGACCAGTTTCCAGCACAACAGCACGGGTCAACACTGAGGGCTACTCCTGGCCTCTCCAGAAAGAGAGGTAGGAACTTTAGTCTCCATTTTCCCCTTACACTTCCATGGGATGCGCGTTACATTCCTGGTTGTTCTGGACATTGACTCATCCTCCTGCAATGAATCTGAGCGAGCTGGGGTATGATGGTGCTCGCTATTGTACTGAGGGACAACGCGAGGCCGGGGAAAAGAAGACTATTGGACCCAAATTCAAATTATAATTAAGAGCTAAATTCTGCTTGGGCTAAACTTATATTCTTAGGGCTTCACTCCTCGTCCTCCTCTTCCTCTGTTCCCCCTAAACATCCTTTAAGGGGATGCTGAATTTTACCTAATCCAGGTGAGGGAGTGGTTAGAGGTGGAAGTAGAGGTGATTCCAAAGTGACTTCAGAAGGACTGCTGTGCTTTGGTTAGCTGCCTGCCGCAGCCCAGATCTCTAGATGAAGGCACGACATTCTCATTCCTAATCTCATCTGGATTCACAGATGCCAGTGGCCACAACAGAAATTTCCTAAGAAGTCTAACTGCTGGAGTAGAAACTGCTCATTGACCGTTCTAACCAATCAGCGAAGCCATGTTGACTCTAAACCATGAAGGAAAAACCGAGTTCAGTTTTGCTGAGTAGAGCAAAACTTTCATACAGCCCAACTGCAATTAGAAGCTGGGGACTAAGGCGTCCCTGAAACCCAGCTGGGGAATCTCTCCCTCACGTTCTCTCTGAGCTCCACATTCTACCACAGAAGACAGTAAAAGGGAGATTGCCCCACACCCTTCTGTAGAAAAAAAGGTACATTTTGAGATGGTTTGGAGGCATCAAAATGGTAAGCAATTTTAGGGTACAATTAAGACCTGGCTGCTCAACCCTACAATAAATTACCATCAAAGGCACTCACACGTCAATAGGGGAAAAAAAAAAACACATGTGCTTGCAAGACGATGTGTGTTTGATGCTCATAAAAAAGATAAAAATATAGGTCATCATCATGTAACGAGCTTGTAGGTGTCAGAACGTGTGCTGTTGGGGGAGGTAGGGGAGGGGAAACGAAGAGGGATCAGCAAACCGAAAAGGAGCCGGAAATCAGACTCCTATCCCCAAGTTCTTCCCTTTGGCTGAAGTCAGCAGATGGGCCATGGGGACACAAACAGACCCCTCCCCCATCGTTTGTTTCTGGGGACAACCGCTTCCCTGCACCCCCCAGCTGGATTTCCAACATATTAATCACCTCTCCCATTTTGAAATCAGCCGGTCAGACTATTATTCAAGCATGGTTAATGACACCATCGGCCAAGGTATCAATTAGGCAAGTTGGGATAAGAAAAGCAGAGAATAGGGCTGGCCAGAGAGCAGAACACAAGTCTGTTTCGGTGCAGGTAACCTGCATGTCCACGAGGGCTCCTAGCTCTTCACTCCCTTAAAGGCACTGCAAATGCACTGGGTACTCCCAGTCGAGCCCTAAACCAAAACTCTCCTTCATAAGATGCCTGCTCCGTCATCCCTTAGCTGGACTCCAGCGGCTCACGTCCAATCGCTCAGGATATGCAGGCCAAGGGCCTGCTGGTCAACCAGCTCTGGGCAGGGCCGTTCTTGTGGTTGGGACCTGACATCAAGAGAGGGAACGTTCCTCAATCCACATTCTGAACTTCCTTTAAAATCTAGCTCAACATTTTCTCATCTAGGAAGATTTTTTTTCAAATAAGGAAAGTCTCCTTATTGGTTGATTTTTTGTGATTATTTCTTAAACCCAAGAGCCGGGTATTATTTTCATTAGACGGAGTTTCCTGAAGACCAGAGCTTTTTTTCTTTTCTTTTTTTCCTTCCTGCTAGATCTCTTTGCCTCCAACACCAACCCATACTGCTCTCTGTCAGGACAGGCTCTGTTCACAGAGGCTGTTGGAAACAAATGGGTGTGGCAGCAACTCTGGTCACTGAAATTTGGGTTCTGGAGAAAGGGAGGAAACAAAGACTAGAATCAAAACTACAGCACACTGGGAGTCAATTCAGTCATCAAGATGTCCAACTTCCAAAAAAAAAAAAAAAAAAAAAAAAAGATGTCCACCTTCCTTCCATTATATACGTAGGGAGGTTTTGGAGTGTTTTGTTCCAGACTTCAACCTTCTTGAGTCATTCACCAGCTGCTTCTCACCTTTCCACTCTCCCGGTGGATACGAGTCCTCCATGGCTTTCTTTCTACACCCGCCAATTATCCAGATCTTCAGACAGATGTGGAAGACTAGAGAAGGACAGGAGGTCAATGTATCATATTTTCAGTGGCTTTCGTCCCAAAGAATGCGACTGGGCCAAACACCACAACCAAAACTAGAAATCTCAATAAAAAAATACTCATGTTTGGAGTCTGTAAGACACTGTTCTTAACTTAAATAGATTGACTAGGAAAGTGAACAGGCTCCCCAGGCCTTTTCCCAAAAGACTTAGCTCCTTGAGTCTCTTTCTGCTCTGTTCTCTGACCTTTTTTTCACCTCTAATATCTTCTGCAACTTTGCCCTAAACTCCAAAGTACTAAGTTACAGTTGCCCATAGAAAATAAATACATAAACTTTCAAGATGGAGAATCAAAAAAATTTTTTGCAATTAGCTTGTAGTTTCCCTAAGGGCAGGTACTATATTATAATTTTCTTTTTTAAAATAAAAGCTTTATTGAGATGTAATTCACCTACTACATGATTCACAGATTTAAAGTGTACAATTCAGTGATTTGTAACATAGTCACAGTGTTGTGCAACCCTGTCACAATCAATTGTGGAATATTTTCATACCCCAAAGAGGGAGCCTATATTAATTCCCCATTCCCATTTCCCCCCACAGCCCCCAAAACTCCTATATCTTGGAAACCACTAATCTACTGTCTCACTTTATTGATTTGCCTACTTTGAATACTTTGTATAAATGGAACTATGTGATATGTGGTCTTTTGTGACTGTCTTCTTTCTGTTAGTACCATGTTTTTGAGACCTATCCATGTTGTAGCATGTGTCAGTATTTCATTCCTTTTTTATTGTCAAATAATATTCCATTATATGAATATTTCACTTTTCACATCTCTATTTGATGGACATTTGGGTTGTTTCCACCTTTCAGCTACTATGAATAACACTCCTATGAACATTCATATACAAGTTTTTACATGAACGTATGTTTCCATATCTCTTGGGTATATACTTAGGAGTGAAGGTGCTGAGGTCTCATGATAACTCTAGGTTTCACATTTGGAGAAACTGTCAGACTGTTTTTCAAAACAGATGTATTATTTTATTTTATTTATTTTTTTAGATGTATTATTTTATAATCCCACCAGCAATGCATGAGGGTTACAATTTGTCCAATCCTTACCAACAGTTATTATTATCTTTTTATTGTTATTATAGCCATCCTAGTGGTTTTGATTTACCTTTCCTTGAGAGCTAATGATGTTGAGAATATTTTTATGTGTTTATTGGCATTTGGAGAAATGCTTATTCATATGCTTTGCTCATTTTTAATTGGGCCATTTGTCTTTTTATTATTGAGTTATAAGAATTCTTGATATATTCTACATATAAGTCTCTTATCAGATATAGGACTTGCAGATATTTTCTCCCACTTGTTTTTTCACTTGACAGTATCCTTTGAAGACAGTTTTAAACTTTGATGAAGTCCAATATACCACCTATTTTTCTTTTCTTATTGTGTCTTTATCTGAGAAATCATTACCTAACCCAAGGTCATGAAAGTTTACAGTAATGATTTCTTCTAAAGGTTTTATAGTTTTAGCTCTTGTATTTAGGTCCTGGATCCAATTTTGAGTTAATTTTTGTATATAGTGTGAGGTAGGAGTCCAAACTTTTTTTTCCATGTGATTGTCTAGTTGTCACAGCACCATTTACAAAGATTATTCTTCTTCCATTGAGTTGTCTTGGCATTCATGTCAAAAATCAATTGGCTGTAAATGTAAGGATTTATTCTTGGACTCTCATTCTAGTCCATTGGTCTGTAGGCCTATCTTTATGCCAGCACCATACTCTCTTGATTACTGGAGCACTGTAGTGAGTTTTAAAAGCAGGAAATGTGAATCCTCCAAGCTTGTCCTTTTTCAAGATTGTTTTAGCTCTTTTGATCCCTTGAATCTCTATATGAATTCTAGAATGTTTGTAAATTTTTGCAAAGAAATCAGATGGGATTCTGACAGTTACTGTGTTGAATCTGTGGCTTGATTTGGGGAGTACTGCCATGAACATGGGATGGTTTTACATTCATTTGGATTTTCTTTAATTTTTTCCAATGGTATTTTGTAGTTTTCAGAGTATAATTTTTGTACTTCTTTTGTTACATTTATTTCTAAGTATTCTATTATATCTGATGCTATTATAAATGAACTATTTGTCATAAACTCACTTTCAGATGGTTTATTGCAAGTATTGTAATTTTCTTTTAAATAATACAGTGACAAGCATAATTACTTACAGAGCATCTACTGTGTGAAAAGTGTTCTGCTAGGTTGAGTGGGAAGTAAAAAGTAATAAGACTTAGTTCTTAAACTCAAAGAGCATACAATCTAGTTAACTAGAAATGATGCTTTACAGAGGTTTCACCTGCACAATATTTTGAAAGCTTTTCAAATACTTCGTCTTATTCGATCCCCAAAATACCATTCATTCACTTATTCAAAAGTATTTACTGAATGACTAATATATGGAAGTACTGTACTAGATGCTGGAAATTAAATGTAAAGGAAAAAACGCACAGAGGCCTTGTCTTTGTGGCTATCACTGTCAGATTGGAAAGACAGATATTAATTAAATATAAATTACAAATTGTGATAAGTACCATAAAAGAAAAAAGTACATTGAATAGTAAGTAAGGCAGGAATTACTATGCCTATTTTGCAGAAGAGAAAAGTAAGGTAAATGAGGGTCTAAGTATTCTAGGGGAAAAGATAAAGATTCTATGAGAAGGATTAGGCCCTTCAGCTTTAACATTCAGCTGTTTGATTAGACCTAGAACATTGAGTTTCTATCTCCTCCCTTTGGCCTAGGATAAGGGAAAGGAAGAGGCAACGTGATCAGGAGGGATGTGAGTCTTCCTGACCAACCAGGTCAGGACGCTTGGGCCACCGGTCTCCTTCTGCCGTTGACTCCAGCAGAGAAGCAAACGGTGTTCTATGAAGAAGGACACAATGTGGTCTCCGGACACTGCTTGCTACTCTGCTCTAAGTACAGGGTGGTTATTAGCTGCTTTTCAGCACTGGTCAGACAAAGTCATGTGGGTTCTATAATATTTCACTTTTTCCAGGTTCTAGCCTCCTCAGTACTAGTCTACCTGCCTTAACTTTTGGGGGGAAAAACAGTCTGGAGTTATTAATCCTCTTCCAAATGATTTTAAAATATCTTTAAAAATAGTCACAGGGCAGCAGTGACACAAACCAGTGGCACAGCGGTTTGGCGCTGCCTTCAGCCCGGGGTGTGATCCTGGAGACCCAGGATCGAGTCCCATGTCGGGCTCCCTGCATGGAGCCTGCTTCTCCCTCTGCCTGTGTCTCTGCCCCCCTCTCTCTCTGTGTCTGTCATGAATAAATAAATAAATAATCTTAAAAAATAGTCATAGAAAATTGGGAAAGGATAGAGGTTATAGGGAGCTAACAACTATTTCATGAATGGATCATAGAATGAAAATCTCGGTTTTATTTCTTATGTATTATACATACACTGGAAGGAGGAACAGTATATTTTATTCAGCCAGGGAAGTGGAGGTCTGGAATTCATCCAGGATCTTCCCCTAATTTCTTCTTGACAGGCAGTGACAGGGCCAAGTCACCGACTGCAATTGCAGAGTCTGGCCCAGAACCTAGACCTACTGACTCCTATTACAGTGCTTTTGTCACTGCAGAAAGAGACTTAATCAATCCTTGATAAATTCCTTCAACAAGTATGGCATCATAGTAAGGACTAGGAGATATAAAGATGAATAAAGCTCTGGCTGCCATTATGCCACCCTTTCTTGAGGGTCCACCCTTATCTCACCCCATCCCGAAGAGTAGGTTTGTGCCTTCACAATCCTTCATGCATCGTTTTTTTTCACTATGCGTTATGCATTGTATTACACCTCTTTGTCAACATGCCCATTTCTTCCACTAACACCGTAAGTACCTTGTAGACGGGATCTTGTTCTCTGCAACCTCAGAACTGCACACAGTGCCCAACACACAACAGGAGCTCAATACATCTTTGCTAAATGAGTAAACAAGTAGCTAGCCGGTGCAGGACTCCTCGGCTTACTTCATTCTGCAGGCACAAACTTATGTGGTATGTGACCACATATATCCCAGGTGAAAACTGGAACGCTGATATGTCCACATTATGATGAATGGCATCCATGAAACTAACAGACAATCCTACTCCCTCTTCCTACATACTCAGGCCGAAGTAGAGATTTGAATTCAAATAAAACAACAAAAATCCGTTGCATGTTGGATGAATTTAGTAAAGTGGGATGTCGGAGACCAAACAATTTAGAAAACTCTCTTTTATTTTTCCTTATCCATGAGTAGTCAATCTTGAGTTTAAACAGAGTTGTCTTTTTTCAGGGCTAAGTTGTTTTCTTCTCCTTATATGCTTCCTTTTGGTTTTGCCGATAAGTTAAAAGAAGCAGTTAGGGGAATGAGATGCATATTTAAAGCTAAGTTGTTGCTGAGCCAACCCAGAGAAAGAGAGAGGAATCTTATTAAAAGTCATCTATATTCTTTTTCATAAAAAATCATCATAAATGGACCTGTAAAGCAGAGTCTTGGGAGACTCTGTTGTTGGCTCAGCCCATTCTACCCGCAGGAGACAGGAGGATGATAGTGGATGGCCCTCCTCCCACTCTCCACTGTGAGACTGAGCCCCAGCTCTTGGAGGTGGTTTGGAGAGACACGGTTCTAGTATCTTTTCCAGCTTGAGTGACAGAATCAAACTGGGAGATAAGCAGAAATGTCATAGAAATCAGATAAGGATTTTGCAGTTGTTTGTCAACAATTTCTTAGGCAAACCCCTTTGGAACAAAAGCACATCTCTACATATGTTAGCATGTATCTACTCTGTGGATAATGTATGCTAGTCTATTCTTGTCTCTGGAAACTGCTTAGGTTTGCTTCCTCCCCTCTGGGAGCCACTGGGCGACTGTGAATCCAGCCCAGAAAGAAATTAGGGTCAGTCTGACAAGAGTGAGCACACATATATGCATCTGTGCATGCACCTGTGAGTGTGGTGTGCATGTGGGCCTACATGTGAGAGAGGAGGATAAAGAATGAGAGATTAGGGGGTGTCTGGATGTCTCAGTGGGTTATACATCAGACTCTTGATTTCAGTCTGGGTCATGATCTCAGGGTCATAGGATCAAGTCTGGAGTTGGGCTCTACGCTGGGCATGGAGCCTGCTTAGGATTCTCTCTCTCCCTCTTCTTCGGTCCCCTCCCCCACTCTCTCTCTCTTAAAAGAAAAAAAGAAAGAATGAGAGATTAGTTTCTGACTTCATCACAAAGTGAAACTGCCAATTCTTTCCTTTAGCTATTTCTTGTATAGTTGTCTACTGTTCCTCCCTTCAAGAGTGCAGATAATTGAAAGTGGACCCTATAGGTCCTACTAGCTATTCACCACACACTTGCATCCCCAAGGGCAAAATAAAGTGCATTCAACTGGTTCAAATTTTTAAGAGCCACCTCTATGTAGCACCAAATAAGTAAAAAATTTTAGAATTGGATTCACATTACTCAGCCATTAGAAACGACAAATACCCACCATTTGCTTCGACGTGGATGGAACTGGAGGGTATGATGCTGAGTGAAATAAGTCAATGGGAGAAGGACAGACATTATATGGTCTCATTCATTTGGGGAATATAAAAATTAGTGAAAGGGAATAAAAGGAAAGGAGTGAAAATATCAGTGAGGGTGACAGCACATGAGAGACTCCTAATTCTGGGAAACGAACAAGGGGTAGTGGAAAGGGAGGTGGGCAGGGGGTGGGGGTGACTGGGTGATGGGCACTGAGGGGGGCACTTGGCGGGATGAGCACTGGGTGTTATGCTAAATGTTGGCAAATTGAACTCAAATAATAAAAAAATTAAAAAGAAAAAAAATAATTGGATTCACATAATTTGTAAGCACAAATTAGCTAAGCCCCAAAGTAGATTATTTGAGTCTGAATTGCTCACTCTGGCTATCTACACAAACTTAGCACCCTCTCTCTGAAAAAAGCTAACATAGACAACAAACATCTATATACAAAACAGAAAATATATGCATAATTTATGCATTAAATATTTGGGAGCATCGGGATTTTTTAGTCAAAATATGAAAATAGCTCCAATTTCTCCAAACGATATCTCACAAAAGAAATCCGCATAATTACCTCCATGTCCCACAAAGCTAGTGTGGTTATATAAATATATTTATACACCACTCTATTTAAATCTACACACATGCACATAAACATTAGGTAAGCCACTAATATATATAACCTGTATATGTTTATATGCTGAGATATATGGGCATTCATTGGTACATTTATGTTATTTATTTTATTAATTCATTTATTGGATTTCTATTAAACACGTTTATTTTGGTTTATTATCCAGTGTGAATCCGGCCTCACATAGTCCTGCCCTCCCTCTTCTCATATTCCTGGCTGCCAGGAGGGCTTGTGCCCTGAAGCCTGAGGTTCTTAGCTACTTTCTTTAAACTGGGGGAAAGGTCAATCGTGTGGCCTAAATGAACCCATAAATACTGCCCCATCTCCTGGGATACTCATGCAGGGTCTGCCATCTATACACTATCCTCCCTAAATAATCTGTTTTTCTTTTAAAGATTCTATTTATTTATTCATGACAGACACACACACACACACACACAGAGGCAGAGACACAGGCAGAGAGAGAAGTAGGTTCCATGCAGGGAGCCCGATGCAGGACTCGATCCCAGGACCCAGGTATCCCGACCTGAGCCCAAAGCGGATGCTCACCCACTGAGCCACCCAGGTGTTCCTACACTTACACCATTTGAAATAACTATACATTGAGCAGAGAAGTGCAGGCAGTCAAATTTGGGCGTCATGACCCTGTTGGGGTGTCTTTACCAATGATCAAAGCCCCACACCACCTATGCCACTCGGGCTGCCACCACACCAGTGGGTCCTCACCCCTGGCTGTATATTAGCACCCAATGAGTTTTTAAAAATACCAATGCCTAGGCCTCACTCCACAGCAGCTGAGCCTACACATCCAGAAGTAGGCATCTTCACTGCTTAAACGTCCCCCCGGGTGATTCTGACCCACAGTGAGGGTGGAGAGCCGCTTGTTTACACTGACCTAATTCAGTATAAGCCAGAGAAGTACCCTAGGAATTGGAGCCTGGTAGATAATCAGGGCAATTCTAGCCAAAGACAAACCAACAGAAGACAAAGTTAGGTTTCTTTCACAGAAGCATTTTTCGTCATGTTAATATCTGCTCACACAGACATGACTAAAGAAAGTGGGGGGATGCTCGGCCTTTAGGAGCCTCACATCTGAGAACCCAGAGCAGTTACAAGGAAAACTGGGGCGGGTGTGCACACACGAACACACGCATGCACACATACATACCATGTGACTGCAAGCAACTTAAAACAAAAAAATTTTAATTGAATTTCGGGGCCTGGGGAAGATCTGAACCTATAATTATTTCTTAGCAAACTTGCTGAACACAGGGTTTCCCTCCTCTGGGACGAGATGAGACGGGTAGCATAATGAACCCTCTTTAATTAAAAAATAAATGTTTTAGGATAATCATATTCTTCCAAGTTACATTGTTTTTTAAAAGGAAAAGAAGGATGGTGAGAAAATGTCAATTTTCAAATGCCTGGTGTTAGGCTACCTCAAATGGCCTTATTTCTCATTCAACCCTCTAGATTCAAAATTAGATCCCTAAAGGAGAACTAGAGTCCTTGCATTATTCCCAGTGGGAAGCTAACTCTTCTTCACCCCAGCTCTATGCCATCTCCCCTTAAAAGCAACAGGCAGATTCAATGTTGGTTGACGCCAGCCAAGCAAAACTGCAAGGAAGGAGCGGAAGTTGGGACACCAAAACAAGGCCCTGAGCCCAACAGCCCTCTGACCTACTTTAGGAGATTCTCTAGAAAGGAAGTGTACTGTTTGTGTTTCCCATTGTAGAGTTCTTCCCTGGCCCCTGAGAAGGTATTTGGGATGTGGCTATACAGAGAGAAGGGGATCCTAGGACCATGGAGGAGGCAGGGAGCGGGGCAGAAGGAAGCACATGCTCTGGTGAACTGGAGGTGTCTCTCTTCAGATAAAGGAACAAAGCAAAGATGCCCATGGAATTGGGATGGGAGGGATTTCATCCTGAGTTCTTCCTCTCAGTGGGGTCCACACACATTAGCAGCCTTGGGGGACAGTCAGTCATCAGCCACTGGAGTAAATAGGAGACATCAATTCAAGAAGTTTCTTTTTGTTATTTTCATTTTCTTTGAATCCTATTTCCTCTTCTACTGCTACCCCTAATGCAAAAATTTCTGCATCTAATAAAGATATCTCTATTTAAGAGAATAAGTAATATATTGGAAAATCTAAGTGGAAATCCTGTTTTTCCCAAGCTTTTCCTGGACCATATCCCTGGAAAGAAAAAGTAAAGCTAGAAAGCAGCTAAACCTATTGCTGTCACTATTTTCACACCAAAAATGACATTCTGCCAGAATGTGTCTATAATCCCAAGTGCAGGCATAGTGGCTACTGCAGGCACTTAAAATACATTATAGCTCTTTCCTTAGGCAGTGCAAATCTATGCTCTCACAGCTAAATGGGAAGCATCTACACTCCAAGCTACATTTAGACAGGCACATGCATGCACACACAACATGCACACACACGCATGCGTGCATGCACGTGCTTCCTCCCTATATCCCTGACACCCGAGATACCTTCACTGATCTCAGCTGCATTTACATCAGCTACCCTGGCTGGGATCCATTTATGATTTTAGAAAGCAAAAGGAAAGTAGATGAAAATTTTCCTCCTCCAAAGAAGTGCAGAAGTGGGTAAGTAAAGGTAGTGGGAGTGGGAAAACCAGTTTCTGAGACTTTATAAGGCAAAGTAAGGCAAGCGTGTGCACACACACACACGCACACACACACACACACACACACACACACACTGCCTGCACCAGGAACATTCACCTGCTGTGGCTGAATGAAAAACTGAAGAGCCTGGAAATCTACCAGTGGGGAGGGGCCTCATAGTCAACAGCCTAGAGAGCTTTGCCCCGGCCAGGTCTACACCTGCCCAGGGAGAATTTTGGTAATTTTAATAAAACCAAATTAAATCCTAAAGTAAGACCAGTTGGTGATTCAGTAGGGATGGCCCCAGACCATTATGGAGTGGCTATAAAATAAAAATTATAGATGGATAAGAATAGGAGCAAAGCAAATAAAATCATTTTAATGGAGGAGAGAGGGAAGATGGCAGAGAAAAGAAAAAAACTGCCAAGTATGAAGAAGAGGTTGTTTACAGGATTCTCCATGTAAGTGGCTTCCGAGATGGGGGCCTACAGATGAGAGAGAAGATCGGCGCAGATGCTGGGGTTCATGCATTTGTGAGGAATTGGGGGATGCTTGAGTGAAAACGCCTCTCTGCCCAAGCAGAGGAAGGGCAGAGAGAGGCCTGCGGTGCTGGGGAAGGGGGCGTGTATGGAAGGAAGAAAGCCAGCGAGGCCCCCGCGCTCAGGGAGCTTATCTTTTAATTAGAGGAGCAAGTTTGGATATGAGACACTACCGGGCACTTTCTGTACACGTTTTAGTCCGTTCTCATGACATCCTGCGAGATGAGTTGCCTATTACTCAATTCAGATTTGGAAACTGAAGCTCAAAGGGTTAAGTAATTTGCCCAAGGTCAAAAAGCTCAAGTGTGGAGGATCCAGGGTTTGAACCATGTGGGGCTCACTCCAAAGCCTAGCTTGTTCTTTCTGACACCATGAGAGAGACTGAATAAACGTTGGTGTTTTCCAAAGAGATACTGAAGGGACACTCGGTGTCAGTTTGTCCAATCGGCTGCTCCTCATGCAGTTGATCCCCGACCTCCTCCCTGGCGCCCCTTCCCTGGCCCCAGCGCTACCGTGGGCAGGGCCTCTTTGGCTGGGGTTGGCTTCTCTCTCCTCCAGCACCACTTCACCAGAAGAAGACTTCAAAGATTGAGGCAGGTCCATAAAGAGAGGGAGGGTGTTAAGAGGGAGCCACCCTGGGCTCGTAAACTGGGTGGGTGTGGGGGGACCCACCCATTTGTCAGGCGACGCTGCACCTCACTTTCCCCAAAACCTGAGATCTCAGCTCTTGCTTCAGGGCAGGTGCTTAAGCAAAGTGTAGGTGGTGAGGGCTAGGGGGACACACAGGGTTTGGCGTCATTCGGGCATGGAAGCGGCGCCACCTCTCCAGCCCCCGCCACACCCCCACAAGGCCCAGACATTCAGATGGGTTCATCTGAGACCTTGGTTGTAGATTTGTTTCCACTGCCTCGTGGCTGTGAGGAGTTTCTTCCTGTCCTCTTGTCCCCTTTACCTTGTTCTGCAGTAAATCATCCCTGACACCCTCTAGCTTTACTGAGTGGCAGACTGGAGACCACGCAGTGGAGGCAGCCACACAGCCTAGACACTTCTCTGTGCCGCAGCCAGGCTATGCACCTTGAAGGACAGCTGGAGACACCAAAGAGGACCTGTGGTCTCTCTTTCACCATATCCTTCTACGATCATGCAAAAACAGGGCCTCCAAACTCTTGTTGGATGGTATCTAAACCTGCAATAGTCATGCAAATTCAGTAAGAATGCCCATGTCTGGGAGCTCCATTAGCCCGGGAGCTTCCCAAGGACAGAAGTCTTGTCCCTAGACAATTCCTCCACCGAACTGAGCGCTCTTGAAATGGAGTCAGCAAAGTCCATGTGGATCAAGAAATCCAAGTTCTCCTTAGCAAACTGGATAATCACAATTAAAATTCTCCCTTCCTCTCTATCACGTCCACCAAGAACTGATTTTTTTTTCATCTCATCACAATCATCGACAAGCATTTATTGAACCTTACTAAATAGGGTGGTGTTCAGGTGCCTGATATGACGGGTATCACAAGTCCTGCCACCGGGACACATCACAGGTACATTTAAAAATATACAGACTGTATTGGGAGCGCCTGCGCCCCGGTTTTCCAAGGTCTGGGTTTAAACTTAAGCTCTGCCTTTTTCCAGTCTTGAGACATCGGAATAGTTCTGTAACTACTCTGTGCCTCTGTTTCCTCCTCTTTGGACAGAGAAAACAAAAGTCCCCACCACACAGGGCTGATGTGATTAGATTAGATGACATACACAGAGCACTTAGTATAGCACTTGACACAGAGCAAGCATTCAACGAGGTAGCTGTGAAGCAGATCAGAAAAGTGGAGTAATTAGGACCAGGCTTTAGGGAGACAAATCTCGCAACAGAGTTTAGGTTGGTTACGAGAGAGAGAGAGAGAGAGAGAGAGAGAGAGAGAGAGAGAAGTGAAGGAGGGAAGTCCTGTTAAGAAGTGCTTACGACAATGAAGCAAAGGCAAGGACAGCCCAAATTGGAGTGGAAGGAAATAACATTTCATATTCTTGGAGACTTGACCTCCCAGAAAGACCTGGAACAATCTGTAGTATTCAAAAGCTGTATGTGAGAATAAAAGGCCATAGGAGTTGGTTTTATTTAGACTGAAGAAGCCTGAAAAGTATAACATATTTATAAACCCGTAAGTAGATATTACACTAGAAGCTTCTAGACAGCTTTCCAAATCTTGACAGAGATAGACAGACAGTGATATGCCCAACCCCCACTCCTGCTGACAGAACTAGTGGGACAACAGCAAAAGAGATTTAAATTAGGCTAAGATAAAATTGGCGGGAGGAGCAAAATTTGCAATGGGCTCCTATTCCTCTGATGTCTTTAAGAACTGGGCGTCCAACCACACATTGACTGTATGGACCAGAGGTGGGGACCTGGACAGAGTAGTCTCTGGAGGTGCCTTCTAAATCACACTCATTAGATCCAAAACTGCATCCAAAAAAATTATCAGCGTGCATATGGTAGCACTTCTCCCCCAGTTTTCTTAATATCATCTTGACATTTGGGGTTAGATTTAGTTTCTTATGCCTCAGTTTTGGGGGTCCCACACCAAGCCCATCCTACCCTGAACCTATGAGTTAGGAATGTGATTGCATTAGAAACTTTGTATTCCGCGCCCTGGATATTCTTCAGAAAGCGTTCTCTAACTCTTTCTGTGATAGTTGGACACTACGATGATCTTCGGCTCCCCTTGCAACAGTCACTAGACTTTGATCAAATGCCACCCTGTTGCTTACCAGTTCCATAGCCTTAAGGAAATCATGTAAGTACTCTGTTTCCTCATCTGTAAAATAAGAGTAAGAATTCCAAGCATACAAGGTTATTGTATGATTATAAATGAAAACACCCCGCAACCGTACAATGCTATTTAAATGTTGCTTGTTATTATTACCATACTATTTCAGCATTATGAGAAAGGAAAATGAGGCAGCTGGCAGGAACTCTGACCCTTAGCCCCCTTTGACTCACACATTTTGATTTTTTTTCTAAATCATGCTGCATTTTTAAAATCCTCAGCAAACTGGAATACTGGTCTTTTCCAAGTGGGTTGCACCTGGGAGTTAGGCTTGGTTGAAGTGAGTTTTGTGTGTCATTCAAAGAATGGAGCTCTGGAGGTCTTTCATCACATAGTGTATGCTAAGTCCTGCCACCGTCACTTCCTAGTTGGTTTCAGAGGACTTTTGGCCTCCACACCCCATGGAGGAGGCTAGGACAGGAGTAAAATCTGTAGTGGGAGGGGATTGTAAATTCTGCTCCAGGCATAAAAATGAGTCCTGGAGGGAACACACCAAGGAGCCAGGCACCCTCCTTCCCCCAAGTCCTATCTACAGTGGTTACAGCAGGATTGGCAGATGCGGACTAAGGATAGAGGGGGGAGGAGTAGAGCTTCCATGAGCCCTGAGGACAGCAAGTGTCTTGAGATGCATGTGTTTAGAGTCAGGCTGATGGTTGTCTGGCTTCCCCAAGGACTAAACAATAATAATCCTAATCATCCCTCAACATCAGAAACAGTCATTAGTGTCCTGCTTCTTCTCTCCCTTCCCAAGAGCAAGGGTCAGGGAGACAGAAAGCTGATAGATCGTGACTAAAGTTAGCCAGGGAGAGGTACCGCGTTCAGGAAAAAGTTCCAGGTGTTTCCAGCTGTCATTTCATCCACAAGCACAGGTTTACCTCCATAAAGATCTCTATCCAGCCACAGCGGAAGCCTATCTGGGTTTGGGCAGTAACTATGGTGGGAGGGAGGCGGGGTAGAGCATGGGCCCTGCCATGAGAAGGCAGAGGGCAACATGGAGCAACTCTGCATCCCTGAGGGGGATGACGCTCAGGGAGCTGGACTAGGCCACCTCACATTTGGAAGCTTCTAGACTCTGCATTCTCAGTAATTTCGTCTCTCTGTGATCTCCTTGCAACTAATGACAAAGTGCCAAGTTTTTTCCCTTGCTTTGCTTGAGTCTTCTAAAATCTAAAAGAAAAGAGGGGAGAAGGACCCTCAGGACAGAAGACTTCTCTCTCATCCCAAAATTAGGGAGGGGGCAAAGGGGAAGCACCTCGTTCTAAGCAAGCCTGTTTACCAGCTGCCAGCCCAGACACACCCCCAACAAAATGCCATGGAGAATGATGTCGTGACTCATGGCTTGGCAAGTACCGGGATCATGCCCCAGGCTCCCAGATACCACACTGGCTCCTCCAGGTCGCTCTGGCTGGATCTCCTCCTCCTCCTTCTCCCCAGAGGCATTCCTCATCTGCCCTCTTCTCTCCAGCCCCTCCTCCCTTCAAATTATTCTACGCAGTGAAGGCTGAGGGTGGTGTGGGGGTGGGGGAAGCAGGATTAGAACTGGGATTTGAGTTAGGCTTAATTTCAGGATCAGGATTAAAGATAGGGTTAGGGAGAGAGCTACTTTGGGATTTGGTTTTGTCAGTGGACTTTTAGTTGGTGGAGACAACAGGACTCTAACAATTTACATGAAAAGTCCTAGGGTTAGCCTAGGGTTAGCCTAGGTGTCTTGGTGGTGGGTGCACTTTCCTTGGGGTCACATTAGAAGAGTTATGATCTAGTTCAGAAAATAGGAAATGTCAACACTTACGGAAAGATGTAATCAAGAATCAGAATCACCTCCTAGGAATCTGAACAGAGATTTTTTTGAAGTCAACTACATTCCTGAGGATTGTAGATACCCTAGAACCATCATTATGTCCATTCCCGAGGCATCGTGCAGTACTGCGTGACTTTACCTTGACCTCAGACTTAGGACTTTCTAGTACACCCAAGAGTCTTTCTTGTATTTCTTCTCTTAAGCCCTTCCTAGTTTTATCAAAGGAATTGTTCCTCTATCCCGTCAGCATCAGAAAATGGCCAGGGGAATCGCTGAAGCACCGGGGCCCTGACATCTGGGTACCTGGGGCGCCGTCCTGGCGGAGAGGCACTAAGCAAAGCATGCTGGGGCTTTCCAGACTGAGACATCTGTCAACAAGGCTCAGGAGGCTCCCCTCAGGCAAAGGACAAGACACACTGCAAGTTCTGAGCTCAACTGCTGAGGACAGGAAGAAAATAAAACTAGGAAAGACTGTGGAGCAGTAGGTGGGTATGGAGCAGAAAGCCTCCCAGGAAATCATGGGGGTCCTTCAGAGAAGTTGCTAGAAAAACTGAAGGGATGCCATTACATTGAATTCCTAGAAGCACACACACACACACACACACACACACACACACACACACACACCCCAGCACCGCCTTACATGAATTGCTCAACCCAGAACAATAAACTTGCTGGCAGCCCACCTACTACTGTGCAACCAAAATCTTTTCCATTTAATATAGGCCTCAGTTTCTCCTCCTTGTCTCCCAAGACTCCCTCTCCCACATCTGGCTCTGTGGGCGCTTGGAGATCCTCCTGCAGAGGGGCCAGGAGAGCATGAAGCTGGCACGAACCCCGCCTCAGCCCTGCCCTCCCCGTGAGCAGCAGCAAGATGGTGATTAGCAGCCCTCCCCAAGGCTCAGAGGTAAGGGATTTTTTTTCTTTCGAACATGTCACATCTGGCACATCTGCTTTCCTAGCAGTGATGCATCCCAAGGGGTATAATCAGCAGTTGGGGCGGGGCCGGGGTGCAGGTCTGTACTGACAGAAGCCTGAGCCAGAGACGCCGAGAGCAAAACTTAAGAACACTAACCACCCCCTCCCACTCTACCCCAGGGGCTGACGATGAGCCCTATCCCCGAACATCTTTCTGCCTTAAAGCCAGGCACCCTCCTCGCGGCCCAAACCTATTTTAGGGCACAGAAACAATGCAGTGGAGCATTTTGCTTTAGGAAATGATCCAGGCCTTTCTCTTGTCCAACTTTAAGCTCTCCTACTGCAGTACGAAAGGAAGTGGAAAAGAAGCAATTACCCTTTCCCTCATCCCAAAGCTCAGAAGCAATATTCAGGAAGGCCCTGGGCTCCAGTCCTCCACCTCCACTCCCACCAGTCGCCCTCCCGGGTTGCTCTAACCCTTGCTCTCTTGAAGGCCAACCTGCCACTGCAGGGAAAGCCGCCTCAGAAGCCCCCTAGGCTCTGGGCGTTCAAAGGCACCACCCGAATGCCTAGGACAGTGGCCGGATACGACATCACCAGGGCTGCGGCCGCCTCCCGGCACTGAACAGCCCTCCTCCCGCCCTGCCCCTTCCTGCGGCTCCCTCACTCAGACGCGTCCTTCTAGCCACGCACAACTGCCTCGTCCCTGCAGAGTTCTCTCCTCCGTCCGTGCAGGTCTTTTCCTTTCCTCTCTCATCAAAGGCACATCCGTTTCCTTTCTCTTCAGCGCTAATCCACTTCTTCCAAACAGCACCCCCAAAAAAGTCCTGTGTTGATAAGTCACCCATTTTGCTTCCCTGCTTCCAGTAGCGTCTCTCCATCCTCCATCACCGCCCTCATCCCCTGTCGTCTGCATGTGTGTCATCCTGGGTATCACTGCAGTCCCATCCCACCGACGGGCTCCTGACAATAAAGACGCCGCTCCCCCCTCCAGTGTTCTAGTTTCTTGATTCAGTAAAGGAAGGTGACTGAGTCGGGGAGAGAGGCAGAGGGCCCAATACCTACTCCGATCCCACAAAAAGACATAACCAACATGTGTACACACACGCGCACATACAAATACACATACACACACGCACCAAGTCATCCCAAAGATGACTGAGCTTGTCAGATATAAATCATGTTTGGCTTTCAAATGCAGCAGTAATTACACGGTATCTTAACTATCTGTGCAAACTGTCAGAGAAAATATATTGGCGATTGAGAGGAAAGAGGAGGGGGAGGCGGGAGCATCCAGTGAACACCACCCTCACCTCCTCTGAAGTCATCCGGAGATAGGACAGCGCAGAAGGGCAAAGGCGTGCCAGGGCCAGTCCCAACACTTTCGGAACCTAATGGTTTTTCGGTGAGATGTGCTGTCACAAGCTCCCAGGGAGGAGGGGACACTCGGGATGAACTGTATTCATCACCAGACTCATAAGGCGTTACGGGCACCATCAGGAGGGAATTTAGGCTAAATTTTCTGAAGATATCCTGAAAAGGGAGATTCTGGAAACAGAGAGATTGAGTCCTTCCTTCCTCTGGGAGTTTGGGAATCCTCTGGTCCAACCTTTGGCATCTAGGCAGAACTAGATCCAGACTATTCCAGCAGGAGAGTGATGTTTAGAATATCCAATTTATAACATATTAATACATTCAAATAAGTCTCTGTATCTGAGATGAGAATTTCTTTATTTCTACTTAGTTCTGGTAACAATTTAAGGTGTTCTTCCCTCAGTTGCTACTCTCTGTTAACGTTCTTCCCAACCCCAGGCTGACACTTGCCATAGTTGCCCTTCCGCTTCCTGCACTGCTTACCTGTTTCCGTGCTACTTTTCTTATCCATCTTTGAGTGGATCCATCCATCCATCCATCCACGCCAGCGGCTCTGGAGAAAACAGATGGGTGGGTTTCAGAAGGGGGTGCCCAAAGGGGGGTCGTATGCAAGGACAGGCCAAGAAGGGAGACGTGAAAGATGGGAGCAGAGTCAGAGGAGAGTGAAGAATGGACGGAGGGCAAGAGTGAGGGCCCCCTGTGGAGGATCCTATCCCCATAGGCAGAGCAGTAGGAGGAGAGCAAAAGGAGGATGAAAGAAGTGGAGGTTCCTGGTGGGTCCTCTCTTGCCCCCATGCAGATTCCACGTACACATACTTGGTTGCTCACCAACACCAAGCCAGAGTGTTGTGCTGCCTAAAGCTAGGAAAAGAAGAGCGTATCGACCAAGAAATTGCTCACAGACATATCTAAGGGTGTGTGTGTAGGTACTTTGGCGAGGTGGGCAAGAGAAGGAAAGCTGCTTCCACAGAAAGTTGTCACGCGTGGCAGCAGAGGGCAGGAAAGAGATATAGGAAAATCAGATGGAACTCCTCTTTCTAGAATGGTTCTGATTAGTTCATTCTTATATTTTCCCAGGTCTTCTAGACCTAACCAGCTAACCAAACAACTACCACAGGGGCACTGGGTGGCTCAGCCTGTTGGGCGTCCAACTCTTGATTTTGGCTCGGGTCGTGATCTCAGGGTTGTGAGATTGAACCCCATGTCTGGCTCCATGTTCCAACCCCACTCAAATAAATAAATAAAATCTTAAAAAACAAAACAAAAACAAAACCACAAACCAAAACAACACGTTGCATTCTCAATATAAATTTGTATACATAGTAGCCCCAAATCCCTGGTTAGCATCTGGATGAACCCTGCTCGATCAACACCCTAATTGTCCCACTAGGCCTACAAGTCTCTGTTAAAGGAATAAGATTCTCTCCATTTTTCTCATTTGGGGACCTTGAGCTCACAGGTCCTATTTTAGCATATGCGCTACAATATCTGCATCTCATTCCCTGAGAGTTGATGTTCAGGAGGCTTATAACTACCCTACGAGTGGCCACTTTATCTATGGGCCAAAAATATTATGACAATCACATGAGCAACAGAGATTCAGGACAGCAAGAAAATTGGTATCCCCTCCCCCGAATGGTTGGCGCAGCCTTCCCACTTCCCCCAGCAAGGTGATTCACACGCTATGAGATGAGGAACTAGAGAAGAGGTCTTTTCTAGTTTTTGGAAAATAGAGCTCCAAGTCAGACCATTCCCCAAATTCCTAGGTTCCTAAAGATCCAGTATTCCTGAACTCCACACACCATGGGCATGAGATTTCCTGACCTGTCCCCACAGAGCTGTGAAATCCAGTTATAAGGCAAACAAGGCCGTGTTTGTCCCATAAAACCACCGTGTGCGAGCTAATTAAATGACATCATAAAACAGGGAGATAAATGCAGGCAGCAGGGAGCCCTTCTAGGGACGGGGATGGGATCAGATGGGTGGCTGAAATAAAGATAAGCCAGGAGAAGAATTCGGAGAAAATATCCTCAACCTCAGCCTCAAGATTCCTCAGGAGCTGCCAACTAGCGCTAGTGGGGGGTGAGGGGGATGGAGGGTCTGCAGACAGAAAAGCTACAATAGGTGCTACCAAGGGGAGCAAAACAGCCTACACAAATGTGGGCCTCCCCACTCCTGACACATTCACTCACAGAGATTCCTGCAAATAACAGCTAAATCCATTTCGTATACACAGGTGGTCGCGTGTAGAGATACGCTTAAGGAGTTTCTCGTACACGAACAGTCTAAACATGGTAACACTCCTCCAGTTCACCCCATAACTGAATTAGGCATCTCCTACTGAAACACAGGGACGCATAGGCCATGACCTCAGGGATTTCCTCTAGTCCTAAAGAAGTCTTTGATTTTGTGATCTCTAAGCACAGAGAGCAATATATTCTAAAGTGACATATGTTCACTGCTTCCCCTAAACAGAAATCCATTGAGAGTGTCATCAAAGCCATGAGAACTTGGAGAAAACAAAATTCATATTTTATCTGGCCTTGAGGTCCAGAACCCTGCTGTTTGCCTGAAATGGACAAAGGCTATTATTGGCAAAGTTGTCTGTCCCAGATGACTACGCTGGCAGGTGAAGGGCAGGAACTCACAGAATTCTTAAAATAAGCTCAAAATTTAGTTTCATTCATAGATCTTCTTAGGCAAAGTATGAGTGAGTCTCAGGAACTCTCTCCACCCCTTCTGTCTTCCCGTCCCAGCCTGTGGACCTAAGGCTTCTCTCTCTACTGCTCAACCTAGGCTCACGTGTCACCCAGAGAAGGTTCAATTCCTCATGCCCCTGCTCCTTCCCAAAGATATTCTTGTTAGAAGGAAAAATTGGGAATGAGGAGGAGGCCCAGATAATAAGACAAATTCAGGCATCCTGCCACTTGCTCATTCATACACTCATTCAGCAAATAGTTATTGAGGGCCTTCTACGTACGGCGCATGGTCTACCAGGTACGACAGTGATACAAAAGTAAATGACCCAGGCCCTGGTCTTGAGGAATGTGGGTCTCCGTGGGCAAGGTTGTCCTCCTCAGGGATCCCAGGATTCTGATGTCCTGTAACACTGGCCTCAACTTTCACCATTCACTAGTGAGTCCCTTTTTCTGCTGAATGTGCAGAAAACTGGAGCCCTGATTCACTGACAATAGAGGAGATGGCCTCCCTGGACACCTAGGTTCCTTTCCTGGCTCCACCCTGACTCCTTGGGCAGTTCTGGACAAGTCATGGACTCAGTTTCTCTACCTGGGAAGCGGGGGAGGCTGCCACTGACTAGTTCTCAACTTCACAGAGCGGCTTGGTGATTAATGGGTTAATGTCCGTGGGAGGCTTTGAGCTCTTGGGATGAAAGACACCCTAAAGCCCTGACTCTATTGGAAACTCTGCCCAGCCAACATGATACCCTGAAACCAGAAAGGGGGCCTTTGATCATATATTAAGGATTCTCCTTGGAAGAATGAACTGGAGGGAATGAGATGAAACAGCAGCAGGAGTTGAAGTAGCATGAAAAAAGGACTTTCTGGCTCCTGGGTGGAGTCACTCACCCAAGAGTTGTTTACAGATATTTTTTCACCTGCCCATAGAGAGGGATGATTGGGGTCATCTCTGGAAGCCTTGTCTGGACGTCCTACAGTCAACTCCATGTCAGATACTCTCTGACAAACGTTTAACATTGAAGATTAAATATTTAACCCTAATGCTTCCCCCTACTCCGAGTATGGAGCAAGCCACCTTTCCCACTACACAAGTTGATAGTAAGTGTAAAGAGGGATAGTCCGTTTAACACATAACAAAAATGTTTCAATTGTTTAACAAAGTTAAATGTGCAGAAAAGCTTTCTATGTAACTTATCCAAAATCTACCAAAGATGCTTCATCAAGACAAAGTGTAAATAGAGATCGAAAGCCGGGTTATGCAGTCAAGTTCAGATTCAAATATTGGCTCTGCCATTTACCAGTTATACCGCTTTGAACAAGTCGCTTGAACGCCCCGATTCTCAGTGTAATCATCTGTAAAATGGGAATGATAATATTCCAATTCAATGTAATGTTGTAAAGATTAAATTAGAAAATTTTAAGACTACTAAGAGTTTGGCAAGAACATTAGAACAGCGGGAACTCTCGGATACTCTGGTTAGAGAGAAAACTGGTAGAGCTACTTTGGAAAACAATTTGTTATTACCAAGTAAGCTTGAATGTCCGTATACCCTATAACCCAGATATTCCACTACTAGATATAGACCCTCTAAAACGTGGGTACACGTGCACTAGGACACACGTTTAAGAATGTTCAGAGTAGCGTTGTTTTCAACTGATACAAACTAGAAAGGAAACAGAT
Source organism: Canis lupus familiaris (assembly GCF_011100685.1). Lineage (NCBI taxonomy): Eukaryota > Metazoa > Chordata > Mammalia > Carnivora > Canidae > Canis > Canis lupus. Next base: position 45,239,307 of record NC_049248.1, on the reverse strand, counting down.
GCCCATCAACAGTTGATGGATACGGCATGGTATAAAATATGTGCAGCCATGAAAATGAACAAATTGCGGTGACAAGCAACACCAGGGATGACTCTCACAAATAATAATACGCTGAGTTAAAAATGTGAGGCGCAAAAGCACACACACAGTTCAAGCGTCCTTATGTAAGATTCAAAAACAGGCAAAGTGGTATTGCTGAAGGATGCATACACTGGTACAAAAACCGTGATGAAAAATCAGAAAGTTAATATAATGACTAATTCATTAATATTAATTAATTATGAAATACAAGATAGTTATCTTTGGGGAAGGGATAGGATTGCTGTTTTTTGGTTTGGGGTTTTTTTTTTTTAATTTGGTACAGGATTGTGATTAAAAAATGGACACACAGGGGGGATCCCTGGGTGGCGCAGCGGTTTGGTGCCTGCCTTTGGCCCAGGGCGTGATCCTGGAGACCCGGGATCGAATCCCACATCAGGCTCCCGGTGCATGGAGCCTGCTTCTCCCTCTGCCTATGTCTCTGCCTCTCTCTCTCTCTCTGTGTGACTATCATAAATAAATTAAAAAAAAAATGGACACACAGTGGGCTTCTGGAGTGCTGGGCAAAGTTTTTTTTTTTAATAAATGGTGGTTACATAGGCATTCCTATATGCCACATTAGTCATTAAAATGCACATACATCCTTTATACACTTATGAATATGTGTCATTTCACAATTTACGCATAAAAAAGATTTAATTAGGTTACATATGTGAAGTGATTAATAAAATGCCTAATGCACACCACGCTCTCAATAAATGTTATCTATTGTTCCCATTATCTCCCATCTCTAGGTCAGAAATGATCTGTGCCGTTCTTTCCCTACAGCAATCACTGGAGATTTGGGGGTATGTGTTTAATAACCATTTACTGACTCCCCACTACGTGCTCCACACTGTCCGGGGAGAGATGAAGCACACGGGCCCCCGCAAGCTGCCCACTGCAGCGACCCGGCGCGCCGAGACCGCTCCTGCTTTTCAAACCATCAGCTTCCCTTTCCGCATACCTGGGTTAAATGTCAGCTTCTCAATGAAAGTACAAACGGGGGTTTCTGTCCAGAAGGAAACGTCCACCTGAAATCACACCCCCGTCCCTACCAACTGCGTCGCTGCCCTAGACTATCGCTTCACTTGGCTGTAGTCACTCAGGCAGCCCACATCACACCCGCCACACCCTCAACGTGGCAGGGGGAAAGGAGCTGTGGCAAAACCATCTCCCGGGTGTGTGCCCTGGCCCCCCACTCATCCCTTCCCACCCCAACCCCACCAACCCAGCTTAAGGGCACAAAATACATTATGACCCTGGGCCTTCGTTTACATGTAACAAACAGAGGTCAATTTATTTCTAAATCACTTTTTTTACGGCTCTATTGAACTATTTGCCACATTATTTATACGTTAATGGGCCAGGCCCCTCTGGGAAGCTCCCCATCTAATAAATAACGTGCCAAATCATTAAGCAAGGTGATAAAATCAAAGCCATTTAAAAATACATCAACCTGCGTTCCCTTCCAGTGAAATAAGCTCCAGGGAACCAGAGAAGGGAAGGGGGAGAAAATACCTCCCATTACTGAGTTTTGTCAGGTGTAGGGGTTTTACTGTGGGGGGTTGTTGGGGGACGGGTGTTTCTTGGGAAGGGGGGAGAGTACAAGGCTTGAGATAAAAATCAGAGCTGGGAGAGGTAGCTAACCTGGCGGTTTACCCATTCCCCCAGCAGCTGGGGCAGGGGGTGGAGGAGGGAAGGTATTACAATGGGAACGGTTGTGAGTGAGCTTCAGGCAAGAGGAGGCAGGGCCACCGGATTCTTCCTCCACCTGTCACTTGGGGGTATTGAGTGTAGGCAGGGAAGGCCACCGGGGCAAAAGAAGCTATGCCCTCTGGCTGACAGTGTGGGAGTTAAAGAGAAAACCCATGGAAGGCCTTTACCTTTCTACCAGTATCCCATTACTGTGATTCTTATGAATCTCAGTATTTGTAATTGATGTGAATCACAGAGAAGAATAGTAATAATAACAATTACTTTGGCTCCCCCCACTCCTTACCCCTCACCCCAAAGGGCTCACCATGCCCTTCTTCAGCAGCACTCGGAAAACCTGTGCAAAGCTAGCACAGCAGTGCCAACAAGAGAACATGGGCTGAAAGACGCAGCCTTGAGCTCCCCAAGCACTTGACCCTGAGCCTCTTCCAAGTGATCCAGAGAAAAAAGACATGCGGGAGCCCAGTGGTCTATCCCTATCCTGAGCCTCCCTGTGGGTAGATCCCTGCCATAGGAGCTGTAAGGAATGATCCAGAGAGATCACGCCCTGGTTGATGGGAAAAACAAGACCTCCTCCCCAGGACTCTGACCCCAGCTGAAAACCTAAGCAGCAGTACAAATGAAGGAGGTACAAGTAGAGTATCTGGCACAGAGGGCATTCAGAGCAAAGAAATCACCTGTGGGATTGGGGAGGTTTAAATAAATATTAATGTCCTGAGCAAACAAACCAAACATTGTTTACTTTACTCCTTACAAAAGCCCTTGAAAGATAATTTACAGATTCAGAGAAATGAAGAGAGTTAATCAAGTTCACACAACATGTAAATAGAGGGCTATGGTTTGAATCCAAATCTGTTTGTCTACAAAAGGCTATATTCTTTTGATTAAATTATCATGCCAGTCATCACGAGCCTTAAGGTGAGTTCTAAAGAAAGAGACACACGGATAAACTAAGAGAGAAGAACAAGCAGTGTTGCCAAATAAAATACAGGATGCCTGTGCCCAGATGCTGCATGAGACAGGCACTAAAAATTATTTGTTGTTTCTCTCCCTCCCTCTCCCTTCTGCCATCCCTTTCTCTCTCTCTCAAATAAAAAAAATATTATTTGTTTGTCTGGAATTCTAACTTAATTAGCATCTTGCATTTTTGTTCGCCAAATCTGTGTACCCCTAAGGCAAGCAATTCTTAGATCTTGAAGCAAAGCAAACGGCCTGGGTGTAGGCTCGGAAGTGAAGGAAAAAAAGGTCTGCCGGGAAGAGGAGCCCTAGATTGGGCAGTGGGTACGGCTAATCCCTTACTGGGAGGTCAAAGGCGAGGGAGATGATGATCAGAGTTAGCGGCCAGAAAGGTTTTGAAGAATGGAAAGCTTTGACTTGATTCGAGGGAATAGGAAGTCTTTGGTTCTAAGCTTTGAGAAATAGTTTCATAGATTTTAGAACTGGAAGGTACTTCAGTGTATAATAACACGGTATCAAAAAAAAATAAAAATAAAAATAAAAATAACACGGTATCTTTTGTTCGTAAGGATTCCGTAGTTTTCCAAGCACTTTTGCGTGTGCTATGTGACCCTCACATACCCTGCACGGTGGACTGGACGAAAGGCTGGTCCCTGCTTCCGCCACTGCTCCTCCTCTCCCTGCAAGCTGATCTCTATCCTTCCCTCCCACCAACATCCTGGAAGGCACTGCCCCCCAACTCTGCCTCTCTCCTGAAACTCTTCACAGGGTCGCCAGGGCCCTGTGCAATGGCTTCGTTTCATTCTTCACTCCCCTTTACCTCTCTTTGGCATCCCACACGGTTGACAACCCACTCCGTCTATGATACTCTTCATCTCTGGCTCTCTTCCTACCCCTCGGATCACTTTCTCAGGCTCCTTCACTTCACTCTCATTCTTCCATCTGTCCCCCCCCCACACACACACACCGTAAGTAGGTACCCCCAAGTTTCCATCCTGGGTCTTCTGCTCAGGTGATTTCATCCACTCAACTTTCAGTCACTGGATGTGTGCTGATGACTCCCAAATCGGCATCCCCCATTGGTTTCTAGATGCTAAATTAGGATTTGGTTTTATTTCATGATTTTTATTTTTTAAGTAATCCCTACCCACTATGTGGGACTTGAACTCACAACCCCAAGACGAGTCACGTGCTCCACCGACTGAGCCAGCCAGGTGCCCCTAGGTTGGGATTTTAAATGCTCTCCCATTGCAATTCACCCTCCTACTGCCACAAAATCCAGCCATTTTTTTCACTCATAAGTAGTTCCCCCATTACTTACATGATGAACTCCAACTCCTTAGCAGGCCTGAGCATAGTTCATACAATAGGGGTAAAATTTGGTCTAGTTCAGAAGGTTGGCAAGCTTTTCCTGTAAAGGACCAAACAGTAAAGATTTGAGGTTTTGCGAGCTGCATATGGTCTCTAATGCACATTCTTCTTCGGTGTTGTGTGGTGTTTGTTTGTTTTTTTTTTAATATAAGCCTTTAAAAATGTAAAAAAAGAGACAAAAAATCATTCTGAGCTTGAGGGTCATACAAAAACGGGCCTTGGGTCATAGTTTGCCAACCTCTGGTCTGGCGCCAGGCCTCCTGAGTCCCAATCTTGTTCTGTTTTCCTTGCTTTAGGAAGTTAAAAGCATATATGTATGGAGAATTCACAGTTTAAAAAAAATGCCTTTCACATACATCATTTTATTTGTTCTCTCTTTTTCAGACCCCACAGGATTTTGTCTGTGCCTCTCTCATGGAATACCTCCAGTTCACAATTATTATTCTATCAGGCTGTTTTTTTTTTTTTTTTTTAATTTTTATTTATTTATGATAGTCACAGAGAGAGAGAGAGAGAGGCAGAGACACAGGCAGAGGGAGAAGCAGGCTCCATGCACCGGGAGTATCAGGCTGTTTTTGAAGACAACGATTATCTGTCATTCGTTATTTTCTTAAATTTTTTTTTATTTCATTGTGCAACCAGCCCAATGTGTTATTCATAACAGGCACTTTCAAATGTTTGTTGAATGAATTAATAACCTAGTTTGAAATTTTTATTTAAACAGGAAATGTGCAGAAAGCTGGTGCTGTTCTTGACTGTAAGGACAGCCATGGGGATGGGAAGAAGAAATGGGACGGTTGAGAGAAATCCCACAACATTCAGGTCTCAGCTTCCGCCACTAGGAGTTACATCTCTCCAAGAGTTGAACTGCCTAAGACTTAACAAGAGTAAACCCAAGGCTATCTGGGAGCGGTGGGGTCTCAACTGCTTCACTTAAGCACCAGAGGTCTCTAGGCCTGATTGGAATGAAACCAGAGAATCAGAAGGGACCGTAGAGGCTCAGCTTCCTGCCTCTGGCTATAGTCAACTCCCAGGTACCTGGCTAAGGCAGCAGAGCTGTGACACAGCCCTCACCGAGTTCAGTAGAAAAAATAAATAATTTCTTTGGACTTGTTAATGCAGCAATGTTTTTATCTTCCAAAAACATATCTATGTCTTTTGAATTGTCTTAGGGATTACATCTGGCTGGGAAACAAAGGAGAGGGTAGCCTTGATTACGAAAAGGTATCAGATGAGAGTCAACAACACTATTCCTGCTGCTAATCTGAGGCCTGGGGTTGGGATAAAATCACTGCCTTTTAATATCAAGGCTTCAATAAATACTTGTTAGTAAATGTATTGACCTACTCCTTTTGTGAAGCTTTGTTCTTCTATACCTTCCTGCCTCTTCCTGTTAACTTGTGCATTTGGAAGGGGCTAACAAAGAATCCCGGACATCTGAATTTGGGGACTTCAGAGGCACATTCGATAGACTGCAGCAGAAGCCTCGAGCTTAGGACACTTTCCCGACAAAATATCTAGGTTTAATTCAACTCGTGACGTCAGTGGAAAGGGCGCAGAGGTGCCTCCACTGGTGGCCATCAGCCAGGGTGCTCTGGAGCCTGCAGTAGGCAGGGCCGGCACACAGGAAGTCTAGAGCCTAGAGCCGCCTGCCTATTGCTCACACTCAGTTCTTTGCACGAGGAGCAACACAATATCCAACTGCCGGCCCCTGCTCTTCTCCCAGGAGGAAGGTAACTTCTGTGGTTCATAGAACTGTTTTATGCAAATGTTCTATTTGTTCAAGAAATAACTGTCAATTCATGACAGCGTGAGTCAGAGAATGGTTGATAGGGATTGCTGTAAACAAAGTGGAGAGCCTTGGTACTCAACATGTGGTACGTGGGCCAGCAGCATGGACAGCACTTGGGAGCTTATTAAAAGTATAGAATTTGGGGGCTCCTGGGTGGTGCAGTCAGTTAAGCTTCCGACTCTTGGTTTCAGCTCAGGTCATGATCTTAGGGTCATGAGATAAAGCCCCGCGTTGGGCTCCCTGCTTAGCAGGGAGTCTGCTTGAGATTCTCTCCACCCCTTTCCCTCTGCCTCTCCCTACACTCACTTGCTTTCTTGCTCTCTCTCTCTCTCTAAAATAAATATCTTTTTTAAAAATAAAAGTGCAGAACTTTAGGGGCCCCTGGGTGGCTCAGTCAGTTGAGTGCGTGACTCTTGATTTCGGCTCGGGCCATGATCTCAAGGTCATGGGATCGAGCCCCACATAGGGCTCTGTGCTTAGCAGGGAGTCTGCCTGAGATTCTCTCTCTCCCTCTCCCTCTGCTCCCACCCCCACTTGTTCTCTTTCTCCTCTCTCTTAAATAAATAAATAAATAAATCATTTTTTTAAAGTGCAGAATTTTGGACCCCACCACAACTTCACCAAATCAGAATCTACATTTTAACAAGATCCTCTTATTCAAGTTTAAGAGGCAGTGGTGTCGGGCACCTGAGTGGCTCCGTTGGTTAAGGGTCTGTCTTCAGCTCAGGTCATGAACCCCAGGAGTCCTAGAATCGAGCCCCATGTCAGGCTCCCTGCTCAGTGGGGTGACTGTGTCTCCCTCTCCCTCTGCTCCTCCCTTTGCTTATGTGCTCGCTCTCTCTTTCAAATAAATAAAATCTTTTTTTTTTTTTTAAGAGGCACTGGTGTATTGGATGTGGCTCTGCTACTTAAAAGCCATGTGACCTTGGACAAGTTATTTGACTTCTTCATAGCTCAGTTTCCTTATCTGTAAAGTTGGGATCATGATAGTATCTCCTCATGCAGGTGTTGTGAAACCTTAGTTAACACACATAAAATGCTTAGGATAGTACCTGGCACCTGGCAAGCATGCAGTAAACGTTAACCATTATCACTAATTCCTTTTTCTTTCTTTTTTTTCTTTTTTCTTTTTCTTTAGAGTGAGAGAGAGATAGAGAGCACACATACACATGCACACATTGGGGGCAGGGGACGGGCAGAGGGAGAGAGAGAATCTTAAGCAGGCTCCTATGCAAGGCTCGATCACATGATCCCAAGAATGCACCCTGAGCTGAAATCAAGAGTCAGTCACTTAACTGACTGAGCCACCCAGACACCTCACCACTATTCCCTTTGATGCATACCTTGAATCCTGCTAAGGGGAACTGGCTGAACTGAAGTTAACAGGTGGGGAGAAAGAAAGGGATTCTAAGTCTCTGTGTGTAGTGGGATATAGAGAAGGGCCCTGATAACAAGAGGGACAACTTTTTGATTGTTCCTGAAAAAATGTCAATTGTGGGAGCATTAGGCCAAGCTTGGAGTACCTAGAGCTCCAGGAAGAGTGAATGGTCACTCATATGACGGATTTGTTAACATATCACGCTGCCAGGCCCCTGCTGGGTACTGGAAATAGAGTGGTAAACAAGACAGACAAGACCCAGCCCAAAAATAGAGAAGGCCCGAAGTATCTACTAATACCAAGGGAAGTCAAGGCCCATGATATTATATTACCTACTCTAACCCATTTAAACAACCCCTTCATGGGGCCTTGGGAACTTGGTTTGGCCTCCTCCCCAGATCTTGTTAACATGATAGTCTTCCCCAACCCATCTTTCTTCCATGTCTCAAGACCATCAGCTAAAGCACTTCTACAGCTCACATTGGCTGTACCAGCTGCTGAGCTGAATGCATCAAGAGTGAAAACTAACCATCTCAGATGCCACTTGTCCAGAGTCCCAGTGTCTGGGATTATCTTTCTAAAACACAGACCTGATCTCTGTTTAGGAACCTCTACTGGTACACAAGGCCAGTCATGCTTTAGCCCCAAACTATTTGGCAGTTTCATTATAAATTATTACCTGTCCCTAGCATGCACCCTACACCTTAATTACAAGATTGCTTAAAGGACGCCTGGGTGGCTCAGCGGTTGAGCGTCTGCCTTCAGCTCAGGGCGTGATCCTGGAGTCCCCGGATCGAGTCCTGCATCGGGCTCCCTGCATGGAGCCTGCTTCTCCCTCTGCCTGTGTCTCGGCCTCTCTGTCTGTGTCTCTCAGGAATAAATAAATAAAATCTTTCAAAAAAAAAAAAAAAAGATTGGTTAAAAAACTGAGGCTCTGTCCAGGGCTGGCCTTCAAATCCAAGCTTTCTTGCTCACTGTCTATGTGAAATCGGACAGGTTATTCAATGTGAGCCTCAAGCTTTACACCTGTTAACAAAACAATAAAAAAAATAGCTAATACGACTCCATAGTGAGTATCGTTCTAAGTGGCTTTCCATCTACTGATTCACGACAGTAATCTAATCACTGTCTAATCCTCACGACAGTGCTACCTCCTAGTATTGTGAAGAGTAAGCGAATCAGCACGTGCAAGTGCTAGAACAATGCATGATACGAAGTGATATCGTATTACTATTACTACGATTGGTATTAATATCACAAAACAAACAGGCTTTATCATGCCTTCATGCCTTTAATAGTTCCCTCTCCATGGCACGACCAGCTCCCCTTCTCTGTGCTGCCAAGTTCCTAGTGTTCCTCCAAAAAACCCAGCTTTTCAGGCTTGCATGCGTAGAATAAATCATGACCCCCGTGCATCCGCTCCTAGCACTCTCAGTAGCCTCACCTCTCCTGGTGCATTGAAAATAATGAGTGTGCATCAGTCTCCACCACTAGGCCGGGCTTCTCAGCAGTAAAGATCCTATTTTATCTACTTTACTTCACTACGGCTGACTCTCACATACGGAACATAGCAGGCCCTAAATAAATGTTTGTCCAACGAATAAATGAAAGTCTGACTAAATGATTAAATACTCACAGGAAAGGGCCTAAAATGAGAAGTTCCAGAGAGAAGCAAGGGTGGAGAGGAAAACAAGCTACGTAGCTGCTGCCGCGCACCGCCACGCCCAGAGCAGCAGAGCCATTCAGCAGCCCAAGCTCCCTCCCTGCCACCAGACGGCCTGTGCCTCCCCACCGGGAACCCTCCCCGGCACCCTCTCGCTAGAGACACACCGCTCGCCTCTGGCAGCGACAGAAATAAAGAGGATTACATCATTTGTTACAACAAAATGGTTATTATAGTAATAAGTATAATTAGCATTAGACAATTACAATAATAACACATTTCCTTGCTGCAGAGGTACTTTTTTAAAAAACAGGTTTATTTAATGCCCCCCCTCAAACCCTCCCCCCAAGAGAAAACAACTCTTTTCATGAAGGGGAGAAGCCTCTTTCATTCTGCTCAGATGCTATCTTAATGAAGGAACATTATTGACAAACCCCATAAAATGGGAGCAGATTCCCTTGGAGCAAAATCTCTTTTACTCTCTCTCTCTCTCTCTCTCTCTCTGGTTTCTCTGGGGGGAAAGAAAACCTTGTGCCTCTCTTTCGAGGGATTAGAACAGGTTGTGGGATAGAGAAGATGAAGCCAGGAAGAGGCAAAAGACAAGAAAACCCGTCTCCAACAGCTAGAGCTTAAGATCCGCTGTTGCTAGCTCTCGGCCACCCCTTCTCCCGGGTTGGACATCCCAGGAAGGGAGACAGGCCGTTCAGTCATCACAGTGAAGAAGGGTTTCAGGTCATTTTCCGAGTTCCATGGGCACAGCGGGTGCCTAGGCTGACATGCCACAGAGGAAGAGATGGCAAATGGATAAACAGCAGGGCATGATTTTACTCCACGTGGACATACCCAGATTAGATGCTTCCACTAAATCTGGTTAGTTATCTTCTGCTTTTTCCAAAAAGACTGGGGACAGCCTATGATAAAATGCCAGGCAAGATGTTAAAATTAGACAGATGAGAAAAACAAGATACCCGCAGACATTTCTTTTTTTTTTTCTTTTACTTTTTTTTTTTTTTTTTTTTTTTTAGATTTTGTTTATTTATTTGAGAGAGAGAATGAGCACAAGCAAGGAGAGCAGCAGAGGGAGAGGGAGAAGCAGGCTCCCCACGGAGCAGGGGGCCCCGTGAGGGGCTCCATCCCGGGACCCTGGGATCATGACCTGAGCTGAAGGCAGACACTTAACGGACTGAGCCACCCAGGTGCCCACACACAGACATTTCATAAACGTGTTGATATATAGGTAAGCGCATGTGCACTTCCCATACGTGTGTACAAACGTAGACAGCCTAAGATACAGACCTGCTAATCCGTATAAACATTGACACATACAGTAGATATGCGGATATAGTCCTTGGGCATGTCTACTAGACCACCATCCATACGCACATCACCCTTTCACAATAGACACAGCCCTGGACATACCATCACTTTGCAAACCCAGAGATACCTATAAAACGTGGTCATATGTCCACATACGTGTGGAAGTATACATTCACAGAAACACACATTCATACACACAGACAGGTGGGTACAGACTCAACACATGCACACACGCACAAACAAACAGAATATAAATCAAATGAGAACAGCTATAAAGATAAGCGTCTCTGCTCATCACTCTTATCTTCTCTAAATGACAGTGCCCAGAGGCATGAACTTAATCTAGGGCTCTAGCCCATCACACCCAATGCAAGAGAAGGCAAAAGGTGTGGGCCACCCACTAGGGAATCTGCCTGTCTCCAGGGCCAACCACGTATGTGTGTGTCTTGTTCAAACACCCAGAGATTTCAACTCCGCCGCGGAGCGCTGAGAGTGAAATGTGTTGACCTACTTTCCCAGGACTCCAGGTAAAGCTACTATTTCCTCTCTCTGACATTTGGTATCTGGTCTGCTGCATCATACCACCCAGACGAGCCTTCCTCCATTCTCTGAATTTTCAGCCAAGGAGGCTGCCCCATACACCAGGGATACTCCCCTTCTCTCACCTACCCCACCAGCAGAGAATATCCCCTTTCCTCTCTCGGTATCACTGCTTCTCTCTTCCAAGGAGCTTCTCAGATCTTTCCCTTAAGACGTTCAGCAGCACGTGGAACAACCATGTTTTCTTTCCCCAAATAGCTTTCCTTTCCTATAATGTCTAAAATGTATTTATTCCAGCTGTCTTTAGTTACTCATTGGTTTAATGTCTTATTCTATTATTTGTCTGTCTTTTATGAGTATGTCAAGATACCTATCTTGGTTTTTATAAGATTTTTTAATTTATTTATTCATGAGAGACACAGAGAGAGAGGCAGAGACACAGGCAGAGGGAGAAGCAGGCTCCCTGCGGGGAGCCCAATGCAGGACTTGATCCCAGGACCCTGAGATAATGCCCTGAGCCAACGGCAGACGCTCAACCTCTGAGCCACCCAGGTGCCCCTCTATCTTAGATTTTAAGTTTCTGATTCTTAGAATACTGAGCTTACCTGTGGATGCCTTTGCACAATGCTGACACTGATGGCTATTTTCATTCTGTCTCCACTCTATCTTTAGATAGGCCCTGTCTTGGGTGTTTCAGGAAGATATATAGAGAAAAAGAGATATTACATCCATCTTAGGGGTTCCCAGACTGACAGTACGAAAAAACATTAAGAAAGAAACGGTGGAGGGTCTCAGTGGCTCAGTTGGTTAAGGAACCGACTCTTTTCAAAAATATTTTTTTTATTTATTTAGTTGAGGAAGAGAGCATGTGCGTGAGAGAGATCACAAGCAGGGGAGAGAGATAGAGGGAAAAGCAGACTCCCCGCTAAGCAGGGAGCCCATTTGGGATCAAGTCCCCAGGACCTTGGGATCATAACCTGAGCTGAAGGCAGATACTTAACTGACTGAGCCACCCAGAGCCCTAAGGAACTGACTCTTGATTTTGACCCAGATCATGGTCTCAGGGTCATGGGCTCAGTGTCTGGCTTTGAGCTCGGTGCAGAGCCTGTGGATATTCTCTCTCCCTCCTCCTTTGCCCCTCCCTCCACTCCTATACTCTTACTCTCCCTTTCTCAAATAAATAAATCTTTATTTTAATTTTATTTTTTGTTTTGTCTTTTTTTTGTTAAGATTTTATTTATTCATGAGAGACACAGACATAGAGGGAGAAGCAGGCTCCCTGTGGGGAGTCCGACATGGGACTCAATCCCGGGACCCCAGGATCACGCCCTGGGCCGAAGGCAGGCACTAAACCGCTGAGCGACCCGGGCTGCCCTTGTTTTGCTTTTATTGAAGTTCGATTTGCCAACATACACTATAACACCCAGTGCTCATCCCATCAAGTGCCCTCCTCAGTGAAATCTTTATTTTTAAAAAAGAAACAAACAAAAGAAAAAAAAAGTCTATAATGTCAAAGCTAAAAGAAGATTGAGGGAGAATTTAATTCAGACTCCTTACTTTCCAGAGAAAGGAATGGAGGTCCAGAGAAATGAAGTGACTTGCCCAGAGTCACCAAGAAAAGTGAGTGGCAGAGAGGGAATCAATTCCAAGTTCTCGTCTCCTAGTCTAATATTCCTTACACAATTTAAGCATTTCCCAAACTGAATTTCAGAGAATGCTCTTGTCCCCAAAACTGATAAGAGGCTTTTCATTAAAAGGGGTTCTGTGCTCCTCTGATGTCACCTATCATGTTGGCTCTTGGAGATTGAAAATGAATAGTAATATGTTAATGTTTTCGAGAAGTCCTGTAGTTTAAGATTTCAGCCTGTCTAGTCTGATGTTTCCAAACTGAGCTAATCATGTAATCATTTTTAAGAAACCCCTATTAACACCACGTGGGACATGGGCATTCTGAGGGTTACACAGTCTAGGAAACAACGGGGAGGGTCTGAGTTGCGTTTCTTCTAAAAAGAGGGGCAAAGAGCTGAGCAGAAACATGAGCATAACATGGTCTCCTTTTCTGTGAGGAAAATGTGAAGCAGATGTTGATGAAAAGCAAGTGGGAATATCCCAGGAGGTAGAAAGGACTACTCCAGAGGCTTAATGGAAGGAGATGGTTAGGGCTCAGAAACCAAGTTCCCCCAATGGTGGAAAAGGAGAGAAAAGGTGTTACTACTACTAGCTGCCACTACTATTATAGCAAAATGCCAGCCAGGAAAGGGGATTTTGAATCATTTAGTCAGAGGTAAAAGCGCCAGCATTCTCCACAGCAAGAGCCAGCAAGCCCCCATCATGAGAAAAGAGAGCCTCATACATAGTAGGCATTCAACAAATATTTGTTGAATGAATGAGTCCGTGAAGCAAGCTGATTTGCCTCAAGCAATGGAGAGAGCCTAAGCCAAGTGAATTTGAAGTTACGGATCGGATCATCTTCTGCACCTCCAGGGAGGATTAATTTTCTATGGAAAGAAAAGTAGGAACATATGACCAGGGAAGCCCCATAAGCACTGGCTCTCTTATTTCCATAGGGTCTGAGGGATTTTTCCGGGCAAAGCCCAGCAATAGCACTGAGTATAGTTGTGGAGGGCATGAGTCAGGTTGAGCTGTTTGTTTGTTCTCCAGGGCAGGGCATTGCAAGAGTCAATAAACACACTGGAGCCTCTTTGACTGGGCCTTGGAGCAAGAGATCAGCTTGTTTGTTCTAGAGAATTTGAACTTGGGTCAAAATGGCTCTCAGGGCCTCCCTTCCCTGAGGTAGAGACCTCCAGGCGGCAGCTGAGGTCATGCACTGGGCAGCCAGGTGCTCCACCTAACCATGCGTTCCACAGGGGACGTTCCTTTCACCAAGCTATTTTTTTTTCTTCACGACATGCCACGGACACACCAACCTGCCACCCACTAGTTGTGCAGACGTCTTACTATTGAACACAGGCCACAGAACTGTTAACAGCCTCAGACTAGGGCTCTGGCATAGGCAAGCGGGAGCACAAAGTTAGAGTCCCAGGACTGGAAAGAACCTTCTCAATGACACGTCAAACGCCTTCCTGTCTCTAGCACAGCCACCCACCTTAGAGTCAGTCTCGTCTCCCTCTTTCCTCTTCCCAAATACAGAAGAGATTGAACTTTCTCAGATGGTCCAACCCCAGCTGTCATGAGGCCGCAGCAGAAGATCCCCCCTGTGTGCTCTGGGCCTCGCCGTGGGGAAGCTCCTGATCCACGCTGGTTGGCGGAAGAGAGCAGGAGTATCTACAAACTTCCCCCCAAAATGCTTACTAAGCAACAAAGCATCAAGTACAAACCAACAATCGGGCTGAAACGAGGAAGAGCCAAGAAGCCCTAAAAGACAAAGAGGCTGGCTGGGGAAGGGTTCCTGGAAGAGGGGGTACAGGCCGCAGCTGGGCTGGAGGAGAAAGGGGCGGAGGGAGAGAAAATGAAGGCCTTCCAGCCTGAGGAGGGGTGGGGGAGGAACATTTCCAAGGCCAGAAAGGGGGCAGCATGGACAGGAGACCTAGAATAGAGGGGAACACAAAGGAACCGAGTGGAAGGAGGCTCCAGGGCAGCCTTGCAAGTAAAGCCAGAGTCTGAAGTGACAGGTAAGTAGTCGGGGGACAGTATCGAAGATCTTTGGGGTGTGAGTCAAAAGACATGCGTTCCGTCCTGGATCTGCTACCGTCTCAGGTACCACAGGCCTTGGTCTTCGCATCTGTAACATCAGGCCATTGGCCCAGAGGACCTAGAGGGTGGGTCCCTTGACCCACCCAGAAAACTCTGGCTCAATGCTCAGCAACGGGAGGCAGCAAGGACCGCATGGCCGTTCCTCCACAAATCCATTTAATATTTTCCCCTTATACAAGACAAGTCTAAGTTCCCTTTATCCCTGCGACTGAATTACAACTTGAGCATATTTACTACGTCAAAGATTAATCCTCTAAACCCGGCAAGCTCGCTGGTTGAGCTGCAAGGAAATATCTCTATAAAAAGAATAGACTCTATAAATTATTGGTCACTTACCTAGGGTTGTTACTAAATTATTTTAAAAGGATATATATTCTGCTCCTACACTCTCACTTCTGTCTCTCTCAGACTAATTGCTTCCTGAACTAGGAAGGGTGTCCAGGCAGAGACCTAGGAAGTTTGATATATTCCGGATCCTTCAACTGCTGGGATTCCAGATGATAAATAAACTGCACAGTGGAATTTGAATCAACCTATTCACAGACTAGAAGGGAGCAAGGGGGTAAGTCATTGAAATTGCCCTCTGTTGTTCCCTCCTAAGCATTCTATGCAGTGTAATACTTCGTCGGCTTTAACTGGGAAGGTGTCAGCTTCTACCTCAGGCCTTATCATACTGGATTTTAAACGTCTATTTTTCTGTCCATCCCCCTAGACTGCTGGCTTGTTCATCTTCGAATATGACCCGCGCCTGTGACTAGCACCTACCCAGTACTTGTGTATACACTGGTCAGTGCATGAATGTGTAGATTAAGAATGGTGATCTAACTAAAAGGACTCGGTAGTGTCTAGCCTTAGTCTTATGCGACAACAACCACTCACCCCCTTCTGCCTCCTGGGCCAGTAAATGACACCCCTTGCATCTGAGTTAGATGTCTATCCTTCACCCCGTGCCCCATGTACACCTGCCTCACAGCTCTGATCATGCTGTACTATAAATGCTGGTTTACTTGTCTATCTCCCCACCAACCTCAAAGCACCTAAAAGGCAGAGAGTTTGTCTTACTCATTTTTGCCTCCCTTGTCCCGAATGGTAGAGATCACATATAAGGCATTTTGTTGAATGAATCCAACCAAGAAGCACACTAACTTATCTTTCCAGTGTTATGACCAAAGAAAGAATCTTTTAGGAGGATGTCAAAGGTCAATCCCTATAACAAAAGATACACCCATAACATTATGTCTACTTGACCAAAGGAGAGGCTTACAGAAGCAATCATACGGATATTCTTTTTTTAAAAAGATTTTATTTATTTATTCATGAGAGACACAGAGAGAGAGGCAGAAACACAGCCAGAGGGAGAAACAGGCTCCATGTAGGGAGCCCGATGTAGGACTCGATCCCCAGACCCTGGATCCGGTTGAGCCAAAGGCAGGAACTCAGCCGCTGAGCCACCCAGGCATCCCTCACATAATATTCTAATTCTCCAAACATGTTTCAGAAAAACAAACATAGTCTACACAGGACAAATTATCTCGATATTTATTCACCTCTAGAACCTTCAGAGTCTCCGTTGCACTCTGAGGGGTGTGGAATGGAACAGAAAGGGCAAGCACAGGCTCTGTCGTCAGGAACACCCAGACTGAAACACATCAGCGAGGATGAACAGAAGGAAGCTGAAAGACATTAATGCTGTACAATTAACCAAAGAAAGGCGTCAGACAAGGTAAGGCTCTGGGGTACTTGGCTTGGGAAATGAGCAGGGATGGCCGGTCATTCATATTTTGACAAGCTGCCCTCCCACTGGCCCAGAAGTGCTTCTGAGGTGCATGAGGAAAGCACAGGCCATTAGGAGGATGAGGAAGAGACTGTCTAGTAGTTTGGGGGAAATCAAGCTGCTGAAGTGCAATACAAAAGAATGTTCATATTCTCACGTATGTTTTACAGGGAAAGAATAAATAGACCAAAAAGTCATTAGACATGGTGGGCCAAGGAGAAGGGTGGTAAGACAGGATGATCTCGGGCCTGATTCGTAGGGTGTCCTGAAATTCTTCTGAAAGCATAGGGGCTCCCTGGGAGAGATTGAGTATGAGCTAATTAATGGACTGGAAGACTAAGATGACAAGACTCTTGATGATCCATAATGTGATCTATGCTCCTAAGTTGCTCTGCAGCTCCATCTTCCCACCTCTCCACTAAGGCCATTTCCCCTAAGAATGACCTTCTCCTTTTCACATTTGCCTCCTCCAGGAAGCCTTCCAGAAATAATGACCACCCCCATGAGCTTCCCCACACGCAGCTATATGGAGCATGGCCACACTCCGTACACCTCTCATTCGTTTCCTGGCCTTCTGTCACTAACTGTTGACCTCTAGGGCCTCTAGAGAGTGTAGTCTGTCTGTAGGCACTTGGAAGCGAAACCGCCTTATCCTCCTTTGTGAGTTTTGCTCCCAGAAGTTGTTCATGGTAGGAAAGCGCAGACTGCCTGAAGAAGACAGCCATCAGATGGCTCCATTCCCCGCATCACAGAGTCTGCAATGGGCTCCTCTCCACACTAAAGTTATGGCGCAGGAGTTATGGCTTTCCCTGTAAAAAGTCATTATAATTATGAAAAATGTCTATGGCTCTTTCCACCGTTTAGGCAAAGCCTCTGGCTGTCCCGATGAGCAGAGATTTAAGATCCTGTTCTCCATAAAGATGGCTAGATAGCCCCAGAGATAGATGTGTTAACGCCTAATTGGTCATTGTTGAGTCATCAAATCTGTTTCAGACAGCGGGACTGGACAATCCTGACTGATAAGGGAGGGCAGCAAACAGCTTGGGAGGAGGGAGCGAGGGATCACTATAGTAAGCTCTCTCTGCACCGCCCCCCACCCCCGCCTTCACTCAGCCCTTGTGCAGGGCTCCGAACAGCAGCAGCTTCCAGCTCTCCCAGAGGGAGCCCCATCAACTTCCCAGCAAGGCAATGCTCCCTCTAGTCAACTCCTAATCTCTCGGGCTGAAAGTCCAGTTGCTGCTGCTCTGGCCTCAGGAAAGGCTAGCATTCTCCTGTTCTTGAGTTTCAACACCTGAAATCCCCACCCCCACACCGCCCATCAGCATTCTCTCTCTTCCCTACTTCCTCTATCTTCCCCCTCCACTCTGGACCTTTCTCTTCATTGTATTAAACATGACTTTCTTATTTATACCCTTTTATCAAAGCCATGTGACTTTTTAAAAGACTTTTCTAGAATCCTTAATCACTGCAATGAGTATCACTTAATTCAGAGTCGATGAAACATTATTCGAACAATCAACATTTTTGGCGGCAAACGATGCAGAGATGGAAGCCAAACCCCAAGCACCTGTGACTTGGAGGGAAGTGAGCAAAGAAAATGGCACTATTCACAATTTGGGGCTTTAAAAGCAAGTTAAAAAAGGACAATCCATGGTTAAGTGAGATTTTTAAAATGCTAGAGTGTGTGACATCTTCATTTCAGGCTTTTAAACAGAAAAGGGCACCGATCATGTCTAAGAGGATTTTCTAGCAGGTAAAACTGATTCCTTGGGAAGATGGGACAAAGTAACTTCTCAAGGAAAATCCGTGCCTCTTCTTCCTTTCCACGGAAAATGATTGGCTTTGTGGACACAGTAAAGGAAAGGTGTTCATTCCCAGAGTAAAAATACGGAGGATGCGGGTAAGACGGGAAGCAGCGGAGGCCCTGGTTCCCTGTGCCAGTGACATGCCAGCCCGCCCACCCCATCCAGGTGGCTGCAGGAGCAATGGAGCAGCACCTCCATTTGGGTGACCCCTAAGAACTTTGCCATCCTTCACTATTATTGAGGACTAAACCCCACTCCTCTCAGGCAGAAAAGTGGGGCATGATTGCTGCTGTGGATGTACTCACTTAGGAGGACATACTCCCTAGGGTTCCCCCAGTGTCTGTCTCTGGAGCGCTCCCCCACTTCAATCATCCAACTCAGATGAAAATTCTCTTCATTCAGAACCGTGCAGAGAAGGTGGAAGGTCTCCACCACTTCCCTGGTTTGACATGTTTCCTCTCTCTTTCTATAAATTTAATATAACTCCTGAGCGGCTTTAGTCAGAACCCATCTCTTTTCTCATGCCTACACAGAGAATTGTTTTTTTTTTCAGGCTCCCATGCACCAACCACTGCCCTCCCCTTTCAGTCCTGGAGACCGAAAGTCAAATGAGGTGGTCATCCTCCATCCCTAAGTCCCGAATGCTCCTCCAATCCCTCTTGAGATACAGACGCTGGAAAGAAGGATTTGGTGTCTGTTGCTCTACACTGCTCAAAACCACTTCACCTCCTCGGGAATGAGCATTTCAGAGTTTCCTGAGCTTTCTCGGTGCTACCTGTCCAGCTATAAAGGGAAGATGGCAGATGGTTAAAGGAACTTTACACATACCCCATCAGAATCCAAGGCAGATAAAACAAGGTAATTTGCCGTTCCTCTGAGAGCCTGGTGCTCCCATGAGGGACAAAGGAAGCTGGATGCCCTGATCATCTAGAGTAATTGCCGCCGCCGCCACCACCCTGACAATAATAACCCCCCCAACCACTGACAACCCTTTTCATCTGAAGGATCTCAAAGCACTTAGCTGCCAGGTGCTCATTAAGGCCTCTTGGATGAGGTTGGCTCGATGGGTCTGAGGCCTTGCTACAGACGGTCAGGGTCAGGGGGTGACTCAGAGAACTTAGGGAGCCAAATATTGCAGAGGAGGGGGGCCCATCAGCTTCCTACACGTGGGAAAATGAGCCTCCTTGGCCCAGGTCTGGTGCCGACTCCAGGGGAATGAAAAGGAGGCTAGCTCCTCCCCCAGCAGTCTGCAAGCAGGGTCATGTAGAATTAATCCAACACAGAGCTCATCTACCCCAATACCAGACAGGACTGTTTACTCCCCCAAGAACTGGTGGGAGGCATGGGGGTGTAGCAACAAGGAAAACATCTCTGAAAGGAGAAATGCGGAATAGCTGAAGAAACACTGCCTCAATCAAGAGAGAGTCTGAGGAGGGTGGTTCTGGGATACTCAAGTCTTAGGAGTGGCCCTGGATGGCCAAACAGGGAAGGGCTGCTCTTTGTTTTCCTGGGCCTCAAAAGAGGCAACATCAGTTTTTCTACAGAAGTAGCCTATGTACAAAGTCTGAATGCAAACCCACAGTGTGTCCATCAGAATGTGATTTCTGTTAACTGGCAACTGGCAATCCTCTCTCCTGCCCCACTTTACAGCCTCTGTAACATTACGCCAAGGGATGCATGGATCAAGTGAATTAAAACATCCCAACCTACCTGCCCAGTTCCACAGAGATCACTACGCTGGAGTGAAGCCAAAATCGTTTTGAATGGCTCTTTCTGGTACAGACCACAAAGCCTGCCTTTAGAAAAATGGACCACAAACTAACTCTGTGGACCAGTTGGCTGGGTCATTAGACAATCTCGGAAAATCACATACTCTTTTCACTTCCATTTACTACTACAACTACCACAGCAAAGATTAAAAGGGCTTTTGCCTGATGGCATATGCGGCTTGTACAGAGGCAAATCTATATCCAAAAATATACTTTAAAATAATGGCATTTTTGGTGACAATATGGAAATGCATAAGTGGAAAGGCTGCATACCTGTCTTGACCCTTTAGATGACACAAAGCCAAATCACTCTGGTGAAAACTGCTAGAATTTCAAGTACAGGTCCCTTCAAGAAAATGACCTTGGGTGTGCTAACTTTAATAGTCCCAAACTGAAGAAAGACAGTAGAGTCACTGAGTGGCCTATGGACTTGGAGGAAGATGACTCCCTGTGTATCAAACTTGAAGAACCAATTGCTCAGGAAAACATGCCTTGAGGGAAGAGATGGGGTCTGCTGATAGCTCCCCAGCTTGCCTCTGGAACCAAAGCCCAAGAGCCCCCAAGAAATCCAAAGACCCCTAGACCTGTCTTGCTGCTGAAAGTTTCCATTTCTCCAAAACTCTGCAATCAGAAGAAATATTAGAAATACACTCCTTTTATTTAGTATAGTCTCAAGGTCATTTCTGTATTCTTCTGTCCCAAAATAGAACCCACCCCCACCCTCCAACCTCAGTTCTCCCAGACTGTAAAAAGAAGAAGGCATCCATTTGCTCAGAAATTGGGGGTCCCCACCCCCAACCTCCAAGAGATGAGGGAGGCAGGGGAAAGACACTCATTAGCAAGTTGCAGGTGGTGTTACCAGGGTATTATTTATTATTTGTTGGCTGCCAAAGCTTCCCTGAGCCTGCAAAGACAGAGCCATTGCCTCGGGGGCTGCAAAGTCTGAGACAGACAAACAACACACAACCCAGGCATGAAATCCACCCCACTGAGGAGCTGGAGGCAACCTCAAGGATAGGAGCCACCCTCCTTTCTGGAGAGCCCTCTGGTTCCTGAAAGTCTTGGGGAAGGCGCAAATGCAGGGGAGAGTCTAGATCAGAGAGGAGCAGGCTCTCCAAAGGGATGAGGGGGCTCCAAAGAAAGGAGTGCAGGCACAGGTTGAGGCAAGAGGTCTTAGAATGGTGTGAGAGGTAGGAGGAAATGAGATCAGGGTTACAGGCTGGGACAGCAGGCAGAGGAGGCGGGTTGGGGGGAGAGGCGTTGCTGAATGGATGGGGGAGGCCAAGAGATGTCATCAGCTGTTGCGTGGGGGAGCACCGATGCCAGAACACAAGTCGTGGCAAGAATGAACCGCCAGAGGTACCGAATGATTAGGAGTCTAACCAGGGGGAAGAGGGGCTTGGTCATCGGTAACAGCCTGTATTGAGATGCTACTGCTCCCTGATAACCGCTCCTTTGCCAGCACAAAGCGGCCTGCAAAGGGAAGGGCCAGCGTGCAGCACGGTAGGACTCCTCAAGATAACCGGCCAGGTATCCCTTCGCTGGGAGAAGCCCCATCTCAGAGCCGCGAAAGCTTGAAGTCTTGCCCGTAACCTCTTTCCCCAGGAAAGTAACTTGAGGCTCATCGCCCCCAGGAGGTCCGTCCTGGGAATCCCTGTTCTCAGTCCATACTCTTGGTCCGATCTCATCTGCTGTGTGCACCTTGCTGAGACAAGAGAGCTTGTTTGGAGGCTTGGCAGAGAAGACTTCTCCCGTCTACCCAAAGAAAGCACTTCTAACCAAAGACAAGCACTTCTGTTTTTTGTTTTTTGTTTTTTTAAGTATGCAACTGCAAGAGGGATGGAGTGAAAGGGAGAGGGAAGTTGGGACTCCCATCCAGTCAATCCTGGAAACTGATTGGTGAGAGATGCCACAGCAGCACTTGGCCCTCACACCCTAGGCAGCGCAGTGGAAAAGAAGGCCTGGGAGGAAGGCCAGAGTGGCCTCTAAGCCAAAGGAGTCGGTCTTGTTGTGCTTACTGCCAGGAAGCCCTCTGCTGAGTTTCACCTCAGCACCTCCAGCTTTAAATGCTCTCTTTTCCTCTGATTTGGAAAAGGAGAAAAAGAAGTACCCTTGTCCTTCATTTAGGTACCACGGAAACCGGTTATTAAATCTGTGAGCCGGGGCAGCTGGGTGGCTCAGTGGTCGAATGTCTGCCTTTGGCTCAGGGCGTGATCCTGGGGTCCCGGGATCAAGTCCCATGTTGGGCTCCCCGCAGGGAGCCTGCTTCTCCCTCTGCCTGGGTCTCTGCCTCTCTCTCTCTGTCTCTCTTGAATAAATAAAATCTTTAAAAATATGCATTTAAAACAAACAAAATCCTTGAGCCCCTTCTAAACTCATCATTCTTGGGCTCTTCCCAAGGATCCTAGGTGCACCAAGTGAGGAACTCTGAAGACAAGAAACCCACGAGAGTTTATTTACATCTCTCCTTCAAAACGTGCACTCCATTACTCAATGTCTTTGGAGGGCTTGCCCCATAAAAACAACTTCATATAAGCAAATGCTGTGGAAAAGCTCACTCCTGCTATTCGTGCCCAAGCAGAGAGGCCAAATACCAGCCTCTCGCTTTAGATTCCCTAAAGCTATCTGCAATAGGATGGGAACTTTCTCAAGGTCTGGTCTAAAAGGGCCAGGACATCTCTCTGTAGGGACAACTACAGTGTCACTGCAGAGAGCAGCTCTGACTTCTTCCAGTGAATCCCCAAACAGTAATGAATGGAAAGGTCTTCTAGCTCCAGCTTCTTCCAAACTGTCAAGCCCCTTAAGTGGCATAAGAAATAACTGAGACCGGGGGATCCCCGGGTGGCTCAGTGGTTTAGCGCTGCCTTCGGCCCAGGGCGTGATGCTGGAGACCCGGGATCAAGTCCCACGTCAGGCTCCTGCATGGAGCCTGCTTCTCCCTCTGCCTGTGTCTCTGCCTCTCTCATGAATTAATAAATAAGAAATAACTGAGACCAAAATACAGGATAAATCTCTCTGTAAATTTCCACTTCCACCCCAGATTGTGAATCCCACATTCTCTATGAACACTGGGAATGGAGAACACAGACAACCTAAAAATGTTTGATAAATTTTCAAAAATCCATTGAGCCCTGAAATGTATGATGCAAAATTTCTGTACAAGATGTATCTGTGTTGTTTAGGCAGACGGGAGATTGCTTTTCCTTAACGCATGCTTCCTTGGAGCTGTGGGAAAACAAGTCTAAGGTTACCAATTCCCTGCAAGGACGTCCTAGGATGGAAACTAAATGATTGACCATGTTTAAGTGGTCGGTTTCCTACCAAACTTGGAGTCAGGAGACGCAGAGAACGCCAGACCCTCGGCGCATCCACCAGGGGGCCAGGCAGCCAGCCGTCTTCCCCTGTAGCACATGCAGGGACGGAGGGAATAAGGTTATTATTCCCAACTCCTGCAGGCTCTGGGAGCACCGGGGAGTCCACTCTCACCTGTTCGTGGTGGGATCAGTTCTATCCTCCAACTGGTTTCCACTTTGGCTAATTTATTGGAAATGGAGAGGCAATCAGACCAGGCACAGTGAGAAATCTCCTAACAGGAATGTGGCCTATTAACCGTTAGGATCTTAGAAATGGTTGCTTGAAAAGCGTAGAATCTAAAAAAAAGAAAGAAAAAAAAAAGAAAGAAAGAAAAGCATAGAATCTGTTTTCTTTCTCAAGCTCGGCTCTAGGAGAGGAGGCAGCGGAGGCAGCAGGCCCGGCCAGATGATTCTCGTGCTTGCTCCGAGTCCTGAATCTTTTCTCCGAGGGGAAGCCGGATCCAGTATCCAGAAGGTGAGGGCTGCAGTGTTATTTTACAAACAAGCCCTCCCTATATCAACGCCACTTACTGTACTGGAAGCCGGTATTAAGTGAACCGCTAGTGTAGTGCATCAAGGGCTTATTGAATATTGATTCCCATTTACGTGACAGCAAAATGGCCTAAGAAATCTTCTCTGGATGCCTCAGCCCCTTGATAAAGAGGGTGTTAGTTTTGTTTTATGAAGCTGGGATCCAGGCCAGTCACATCTTATAGCTCCACTTACTTTTATTTAATAAAAACAAGGGATGGTATGAGTGAGGAGGGGGAGTGTGTGGTGTCATGTTGTTTTTCAAGAAGATTTGATCTGTTGGCAAAGCAAGAGGAGCAGGAGTTAGACTTCAGAAAGGATTTTTGCATCAGACCGCAGGTCAAGGAAGGGAACAGAGAAATCCTAAAATAGGCAACCCCGAAAGCAGGTTTAGATCTTTCTTCTAAAAAAAAGAACCCCTACCTGGTGAAATAGAGAAGCGATTTTGCTAGCCAGCCGCTGCCACCCCAGCAAACAATGGAAGCGACGGCTTTTGGCCGCTCTAAGAGCAGAGTCACAGAGTCTCTCTTTAGGGAAGCAAGGACCCAAAGCTTGCTGTATCCTTTCCCCATATGCCGGGTCTCTCTGAGCCCAGCCCTTCATCTGTATGGGAATTCTCCAAATTTCCCAGAAAAAGACATACACTAGCTTCCCACCCATTCCTAGTCTCCAGCAGAGAAAAATCCCTCTATGTCAAATCTTAGTTCAATTCGCTACTTTCTTCAGAATGTTCCCCCTGGAAAATCAGCTACTACAACCTTTTTGTGCAAAGGAACTGACAGCTCCACCCCGGAGCAGCATGGGACGGTGGGGACCACGGAGAACAGGGGTGAGGCTTAGAACGTGAATCCTCTCCTGGATCTTCACCCACACCCCACCCAACCTCTCCTCTTCAGGTTAGACACACGGCCGAACTTCTCATTACGGGGGGCCACAGAAGCCCCTTCCCTCCAGCCCAATTAGGGTGCAGAGGCAGGGGGTGCCCAGACTGGAGACGTGGCAACCAGGGAGGGTGAACAGGGGAGCTGGGGAATGACCACAAATCGGTCAGCCTGCCAAGAGCCACTGACCCCGTTTTAATATCCCAGAGGTTGGAGGCGAGAGTAGAAATCACAGGCTCCAGAAAAAACAATCTTTGAAAGAAAATTGCCTGTCGCAGCCAGAGATATATGAAAGTGCTGTTACAGTCAGGAGGGAGGGGGGAGTGACTGTAAAACTACACCTGGTTATTGCACTGACTGGCTGACACCATGATGCTTCTGCACTCCAGACACTTGTGTTGGAAATGAAAAATCCCTGTGGACTTGGGTAACCACGACGGTGCAGGCCGAGGTGCGTAGGCAAGCAGGCGGCAGGGCTGCTCCAGCTTTGGGGTAGACGACCAGATTGCAGAGGGGTGCGGGAGGGGGACCAGGGACTTAGAACTTGAGTGCCACCGTAGCAAAGGGCAAGAAAAGAGCAGGAATATTCTTGGCCCGGGGATCTTAGGCCAGAGTCCACAAAGGAACCGTTCGTCTCTGCCTTGGACAGTCCTGTCTGGCTTTCACTCGTGTCCCTCCCCTCCTTCTGACTTTATCCTTCCTCTTCTTTCTCTTACCTTTCATTGCTCCTCTCCCCGTGTCCATCCGCGTTATCTTTCATGTCCTCTCTGCTTCTGTCTGTTTTGCACTCTCTGTTCCACAAACTCTGTTTGTGTCCCTGTCTCCATAGTATTGACCCATCTTATTATCCTTCTGGGTTGTTTTGTTTTTTTTTTTTTTTTATAGCCATCCTCTTCTGTCCAGCTACTTGTGTATCACTCCTTCTCTGCATCTCTACTCTACCAAAAAGTGGCCAGGGAGCACAGAGAGGGAGTTCTACGGGCAATTAGTCCACTGCCTTTTATTGAGCACTTACTGTCAGGCCCTTACTTAACAAACATTCTTATTTAATCCTTACAATTAGTCTAAGAAATGGGTCTTATTACCCCCATTTTACAGATGGGATAACAAGAGTAAAGTCTCTGAGTAATACAATACTAAGCATAGAGCCAGGATTCAAACGTAGGCCTGTTGGCTTCTAATATCCAACCCTTAACAATTAATGGGCAAGAAAAAAGCAGACAGAAAAATAGCAAGAGGGCAAATAGATGGGAAAGATCCTATAACACACTAGGGAAGCAGGGGCAAGTGAGTGTTCCAGACCAATCGGTAGGAGCAAACCCAATGTCAATCCTTAACCTGCACGCCTTAAGGCCTGATGGGCCAATTACCAGATCTGTCAAGGAGATTATCAGCCCTGTCTTGACTCAAAAGTTGAGTGGAAGGGAAAAGAGAACCACTGGCCCCAAGAGGAGCATCCTCCCCCTACTCTGGTCCACGTCTTTTCTAAACTTCCTAAAACCAGTCCTTTCCAACTGAGCCCTCCAGTCTTTTGTGGGAAAAGGCTGGTTCCTTGGGCCTTGAGAGAACGCTAGTTCCACAGCCAAAGGCACCCATCCTTTCGTTATACATAAATAACACCATCAAAGTTTTGTTGGGTCACAAAATTCTCAGGCGGAAGACCGGTCTTTTATCTGTCCCCAGTAAATCTCTTTTGTTTTAAAACTAGTCTTCTCCATGCCCCACTTCCACTACTTCACACCCTTCCTGTCACAGAGTCTCCCTTAGCATTCCAGGCTGTATCTCCTGCTAGAACTCAGTCTCTGTCCCAGCACTCAAGCCATCCAATTGCATAAGGGATGGTGTCTTCTAGCTCCCATGAGTGCCTGGCGTGTGCCATGGAGCATGAGATGGGATCTCTGCTATCTCGGCGTCGTTACAAATGGAATAATTGGTCATAAAAATTACACAGCCTGTTGGAAAAGAAATAACAACACACACACACACTCATTACAGATTCCTGAGATAGCTTCGCCTGGCTAAAACTTCATGATTTCTCCATATACCAGTCGTCAGCAATATCCCCCCACCTCCGAGTATTCAAAATATTGAGTCTGCTCCAGAAAGAAGCCAGAGACAGAATACAGACTCAAAGCTACAGCCTTGCCAAAAGTTTTGCTCAACGAAACCAACACGACCTGACCTAGAAATTGGGGGCGGGGGCGGGGGGGTTATGGGGAAAGGCTGGTTCCTTGTGGTTCATAATGGAACTGTGAAAACAAGTTGACACCCTAGATGCTTTTTTGAAGTAGAAATGTGGAAATGTGGGGTTCCCCTCAAGGAAGCCTTCAGCCTGATGGAGAATATGGACAAGTTTAGGACACCATAGTATTGCACTGAATGCTAGAGCAGGGATTCTAAGGTCCCAGATCTGGTGCAAAGTAGAAGAGTGAGGGATCCCTGGGTGGCACAGCGGTTTGGCGCCTGCCTTTGGCCCAGGGCGCGATCCTGGAGACCCGGGATCGAATCCCACGTCGGGCTCCCGGTGCATGGAGCCTGCTTCTCCCTCTGCCTGTGTCTCTGCCTCTCTCTCTCTCTGTGACTATCATAAATAAATAAAAATTAAAAAAAAAAAATCTGACATGTGCTTTAAAAAAAAAAAAAAAGTAGAAGAGTGAGATATCCTGGTAAGAGATGGAATGGCCAACCCCATGCTGCCCCCCAGGGAAGAGAGAAGTGAGGGGGTACTATTATTCATTCTGGATTGCTGAAAAGCTGGAAACTAACTGTATTCTGAAAGACCTGGGCTGCACTCCCTTCCTGGTCCTGACCACCAGGCCCTAATGCCTCACCCTGTCACTCCCGGTTATGCAACGACACTCAAGGACTAGATTATAGCATGTGGTAAAATTCAAAAGGGACTGCTTCTGAGGGGAAATACTTTTGGAGGGAAGACAAGAGATACACGGGAGTCCTCTGCTCAGGCTGTGATCTGAAGGCCTCTGCTCTAGAAATCTCCTCTAGGAGAAGACCAAGAAATACATTTCTCCACCAGTAGAGCAGGGTCCAGAGGCCCAGAAAAACGTGGTAAAGACTCAAAGTAATGTTTTCCATAACTCTGGGGGAAAACCTCTCAGGACACTATTTGCCCCCTTAACATATCACATCTTGACACTTCCCCTAAGCTACTTTGCCCTCCAGTTCCTTCATAATCCCTTCAAGCCCTCAAAAGCAAGCAGTAAGGCCAGTGAGTGGATCCTGGCATCCTCTTCTGGAGATGACCAAGGAGAGCAAGGCACGAGCCTAAAGCATTTCAAGCCCCCACCTCCAGCCTATGATTCTATGCACTGCAGTTCTCCTACATCTGGAAGTGGGGGAAGCAGGGGGGGATATTACCTGTTCCCTTTAATTCCCTTAGGGAGAGGGAACAAAAAAAGAGGGAAGCTGGATACAAGCCAAGCAGACTCAGACTGGCTCCTAGTTTTCCCAGCTGTGGACTCAACTTCTTGGAGTGAGAGCAAAGAGTGAGACGAGGCGATTGCTATGTGAAGAACAGGTTTGACTCCCACACCCTGTCTCCACTCTTCGTGCCTCTCCTCACTCCCTCTCTGTGGGGTGAGGAAGGAGAAAATTACACCAGCTCCTCAGCCATTCCCGGCTATGGTCAAACCTCCTACAAAATATGAATCAGCCAGCCATGGAGACAGAAACAAGGAAGATTATTTTGAGGCCTGAAGATTATTTTGCTTCCCTCAGGACTTCAGTGACAAACGTCTGCTGGGGGATAAGTGCTTAATTCTGGAGGAACACCACCAGCCAACCTCAAAGTGAATCGTAGGGAACTTTGCCCCTGTTGTGCCCAACTGCAAGACAGACACCGAGGGGGGGTCCCATGCCTTCCCCTTGAGAGCACTGCTCCTGCTCCCTCTCAGCTTCCTAGGCAATTCTGATAGGGACTCATAAATTCAAAACACAGAAAATCCTCCTTTCTCCTCCACGAAAATATTCACACAGTTTGAGTCTAGTCTAGAAGTGCTACTTAGGTCGCTTTTACTCACACTCACCTGCAATGAAAATTATTCATCCCCCATCCTCCAGCGGTGCTTCTGTCACTTCCTGTACATGCCAAAAATCTGGGGATCCTGTTAAAATGCAGATTCTGGTTCAGTAGGTCTGGGGGAGAGTCTGAGATCCTCCATTTCTAACAAGCTGCTGGGTGAGGCTAACGCCACTAGAGCCCAGGCCACGCTGTGAGCATCAAGGACCTAGAACAGAGTACATGAACCCAGAACAGACTTCACCTCCTGCCTGAGGTGGCCTCCAGGTGAAACAGAACCAAGACACAGAGATGAAGTGGCAAGAACAGGGTAAGAGCAGCCAGGTGCGATACTACAGAGATTAGGAAGGAGAATCATAGAGGCTGGGATGTCTTAGGAGATCAGGGAATATGTCTTAAAACAAGAGAATCATGAACAAAATACGAAGATAAGGACCAATGAGACTGAAAGAAGAGTCAGGGGCAGCATGTGCAAAGGATCAGGTGGGAAAGAAGGAAGCCCACACAAGGGCATGGGCCTAGTTTTGCCTCTTGAGGCAGGATTCTGGGCCAAGAAATGATAGGAGCTCATTGGAGAGAGTCTGTAGGGGCCAGTGGAGAAGGATCTTAAAATTCAGCCAGAGGAACTGAGATTTAATAGAAGAAATAGAGCCTCTGTGGTCAGAATGGTGCCTTAAGAAACTGAGAAGTGGAGGCATGCGAGGGGCTGGGGGCCACGGAGGCATGGGGAGTTACTATTTAATGGGCACACAATTTCAATTTGGGAAGATTATAAGGTTCTGGGGATGGATGGTGGTGACAATTGCACAACAATGTGAATGTACTTAGTGCCACTGAACTGCACGCCTAAAAATGGTTAAAATGCTTAATTTGGGGGTGCCTGGATGACGCCATCAATTAAGCACCCAGCTCTTGGTTTCAGCTCAGGTCATGATCTCAGGGTTGTGGGACTGAGCCCCACGTCAGGCTCCACACTCAGCACAGAATCTGCTTAAGATTCTCTCTCTCCCTCTGCCCCTGCCCCCTGCTCTTTCTCTCTCTCTAAAATAAATAACCCTTTAAAAAAAATTTTAATGCTCCATTTTGTTATGTATATTATACCACAATAAAAAAATCATAGTGGAGGCCATAAAAATTTGGTGCTACTGGGATGCCTGGGTGGCTCAGTGGTTGAGCGTCTGCCCCTGGCCCAGGCCATGATGCCCGGGTCCTGGGATCGAGTCCCACATCAGGCTCCCTGCGTGGAGCCTGCTTCTCCCTCTGCCTGTGTCTCTGCCTCTCTCTCTCTGTCTCTCATGAATAATAATAATAATAAAAAGTTGGTGCTACTATCTAAATAGGACTAAGATCTAAGCCCACTCTAGGCTGAGGAGATAGCTGAAAAATGAGCCTCCTGAAGTCAAAGTAAAATCTGGAACCACCTCCGAGCCCCACCTCCCTCCCTTTCACTATTCTAACATAAGATAGGTTGCTTATGTTCTTAAGGATTTGAAAGAAAAACAAGCACGTTACAAATGGGTTTCTGTTGTGCCTCTGAGCTGGAGCTGCTCAGCTTGAGTCACTAGGAGCTGCTCTGTGGGTGCCATGCACAGATCTCCTTGCTCAGCAGCTAGCAGATGAAAGAACCAGGCTAACGATGAGGAAAGGCAAGCTCTGAAAATGCCCAGGCTCAGAGTCCTGAGCTCTTTCTAGTTCCATAGGGAACTGGGAAGAAAGGGATGAGCTGAACTGGTAGAGAATGAAACAATTAAACTGAAAAAAACCTACCAACCATCAAAGTTGGAGACATTCCCTCGAAGAAAAGAGTGGTGGCTGCTCTAAGAGGCCAGAGAAGCAAAGAACCCTCTCTGCCTCAAGTCAGAGGCATGGAAGACACAGACCAACAAGAGTGGGGGGCGGGGGGCAGTGCCGCTTGGGCTCGAGAAGGTGCCACACAACAGAACAGCAGCACAATGGGCCCAAGTTTCCACCAGGACACAGGCTGGGGAGGCTGGCCTGAAAAGAAAGGATGAGCCTCAATCCAGACAACTGAAAGAAATCCCCAACAGGTTGCAGTGGGGAAGGGGACTGAGCGGGGAGTTTGGAAAACCAAAAAGATTTCTTTGGGTCAGTCTGGAGGCAGACAGAGAAAGGAAACCTTGGAGGAGTCACGCAGGTGCCCTGAAGCCCCATCTGCTGACCCATCCTGCGCACGCACCAGAGTGATACCCGCCGCACCCCACCCCTAGGGGTGAGCCCAGGGAGGGCTCCCTGGTGGAGAGAGGCTGGCTCCCACCCTAGGATCCAGGGAAGGCCTCTGCCCCCGAGCAGCCTCTGCCCCTGCTCTCGGCCTCCACCCTCTCCAGGTAATGGGGTGAATCCAGCAGCTGCTCTTAAGTCATTAATAGGAGCAGAGCTTGATGATATTTTCTGACTCAGGGCAGCCTAGCCAGACTCTTAATTTCTCTTTGGAAATCCATCATCTGGGATCAAGCGTCATAGCACTCTCCCATGTAATCCTTGGGCCCCTCCCCAGTCATCAGAGCAATTCCCAGGTCTCCAATGATAACGCAAAGGAATTGCGCTGTGATGGGGAGGATTTCGCCTGTTATTTATGCCCTCCTACGCGGGTGGTTGAGGGCTCCTTTCTGAAGTCTGCCTTCAATCCCTATTACTACATTGAAAGCATTTGTTTTCTTCAAGGAAATTTTTTTTTCAAGGGACACGGATCTTATTGGCAACTGAGGTCAAAGAATCGCCATCTGTAGATGAGTAAATAGAAAGGAGCATAAGGTAGATGCAACTCATAATTATTTAAAATTATCGGGATCCCTGGGTGGCGCAGCGGTTTGGCGCCTGCCTTTGGCCCAGGGCGCGATCCTGGAGACCCAGGATCGAATCCCACGTCGGGCTCCCGGTGCATGGAGCCTGCTTCTCCCTCTGCCTGTGTCTCTGCCTCTCTCTCTCTCTCTCTCTCTCTCTCTCTCTCTCTCTGTGTGACTATCATAAATAAATAAAAATTAAAAAAAAATAATAATAAAAAATAAAATTATCTTGTGAGCTGTACTATTTGTAGGAAAAAATAGCTACCCTCTATTTCCACGGAGAAGTCAAGAGGGAATCACTATCTAACATTCACAAAGTTTTTTTTTTTTTAATTTATTCATGAGAGACACAGAGAGAGACAGAGGCAGAGCCACAGGCAGAGGGAGAAGCAGGCTCCATGCAGGAGCCCGATGTGAGACTCGATCCCGTGTCTCCAGGATCAGGCCCTGGGCTGAAGGCGGTGCTAAACCACTGAGCCACCCGGGCTGCCTAACATTCACAACATTTTTAGAGAAATTTTATTTCTCTAAATTATTATTACCCATTATTTCAACCACTCTTCACAGACATCCCATACAGGGATGGGGAAAGTGGGCATTAGTATTATGATGTCCATTTTGATTAAAAAGTATAGGTGAATAAACAGAAGTCCAGGGGATAATCTTACCTGCAGGAGGGACTAAGGCTAGGCATTGAGAAGAACTTACCATCTGCAGGAATTGTGAAACATTGGAATGCACTACTAAGGGATGTGACTCAATCCAACTTGTCACAGCCAAAAGAGGACTCTGGAAGAAGGCCAAGGGGCTTTGCTTGTCACATTATATCAAAATTGCTGGAGTACTTTGTGCTTCCTCAAATGGCTCAGAGCCTGTGTGCCCTCAGAACCAACCAGAGGACCTGGCACATAATAGGTACTCAATAAATGTTTGCTGAAGGAAGGAGAGGAAGAGGGGTATAGGAGAGGAAGCAGGGCTGAGGATGTTGTAGGGAGATGAGCAGAGGTTGAGAGGAAAATAGGAGAAGGGGACAAGAGCTAAGGGGAAACAAGAAAAGGTGCAGGAGCTACCAGCAGAGAAGAAACAGACCCTGGGGGTCACAGGAGTAAGAGAACTAGGGGCCACCAGGATACCAGTGGAACCAGAATGGGGGCAGGGTCACAGGGAAAAAAGAAGGTGGAGGGAGATTTGTGTGCAAGAGGCATTCCCTTCTAGCCTTGCAGTCGGTGCCTCCTATGGGAGGAGATGTCTTCTCAGGGACCCTATAAGTTAGGCGCTAAGGATTTGATGACAAAGAAGAACAGCACAGACAAGCAGGAGACGGATATTTTTTCAGCAAACATCCCATAGCAAATCTCTGAGAATGGAAGAGCCCGCGTTGGCAGCTGCCTTACTCTAAAGTCACTAGACAAGTCGGGCAGGTGGAAGGAATTTGGGGAGCACACAGGAGCTACTGTGCCTAAGACATGATCTCATTGTGCTGGGGACTTGGGCACCCACTTCAACTCAGAGCTGATTACAAAGGGCTATGACTGGAGCAAAAGTCAGGGTGCTCTGGGATGGGAAGGAAGCAAGTTCGAATCCTCAATAGGATGGTGTCTTTTGGTAAGTCACTCAAGTCCTCTGGCCCTCACAGGGAGGGTAAACAGAATGGTACAGCCAGGAGTTTACAATATTCAGGCCTCGCACATTTGACACTTGAGCCATAGAAGCAACAGCTTCTTCACTGGTCTTTTCTATCCACCCACCGTCATCAACCTCTTCTCCCGTGAGTCAATGCCCAGTGCCCAACAGCAGCCAGACTGTGCTGAGGCTCCTTGAAGAGCTGGAGAGACTCAGAAATAAGTTCCTACTGCTGCAAGGGCAATTTCAGGAAGGTCCGTTGGACTGTGGAGACCCAAACTAAGTCTCTGGTTTCAGAGGTGAGGCCTAGCTGGCAATATTCAGATCAGGGTGGCACTGACTGAAGGACTCCCTGAAAAACCCCAGACCACTCCAAAAGGTCTCTGGATGCTGCTGCTTCTTTCCATCCACAGACTTCTTAAATGGAATGAGATATCAAAAGAGATAATTAATCTTGGAGCTAGAGACTCTACTCCTACCAAAGGCCCCTACCCTCACCAACCCCCCCAGCCCACCCCAGATCTTGATTCTTTTGAGGAGGTAAAAAGATGGCAGTTCTCCCTTAGGGCTGTTCCTGACCTGCTGCAGAAAACAGGAGAATAGAAACGAAGATTTTGGCCATCACCATGGCAACTGGCAATCTATCTCCCTCTCACACACACTCCCCAGCACCTCCTTCCCTCCCACCTCTAAGTCATATCAGCTCATAAGATTTCTCTGTGGCCAACACACCAATTCACTTGAAACAAAGAACAGAAAAATCACTGGTTTGGGGGAAAAAGGCTGGCCTCTGGCTTTCCCACTCACCTGAGCTTCTCCCCTCTCCTGCTTTCACACAGATGCTCCTCGTAACCCCTACCATCCAACCTCACCACCCCTCTGATCTCATCTCCCTATTCCCACAGAGTTGCCCCCATCTAGAACTCCCATTCTCCTGCTCCCCAAATATAGATCCTTTAGCTTCATAAGCCCCCCAGTGCAGACCCACTCACCCTCAGACTGCCATCCTCC
Source organism: Canis lupus familiaris (assembly GCF_011100685.1). Lineage (NCBI taxonomy): Eukaryota > Metazoa > Chordata > Mammalia > Carnivora > Canidae > Canis > Canis lupus. Next base: position 45,205,194 of record NC_049248.1, on the reverse strand, counting down.
GAGGCCATGTGCTTTCGCCCCCTATCTAGACCCATTCTTCATGCCACCTCTAGGTGTAGTATCCCCTGTTTTCATGTCCCATATGAATGGAGGCTCCTATTTGGATTCCTCCTATTCAGATTCCTTATCACCTACCCTGTCCCTAGATTCTCAACTTTTCCCTCTCAGTCTTAATTCAACCTCCAAACTGGATGTTTGAACCCCAGGGTCTCTTGAAAGAAGAGGGAAAGAAGGGCAATGTCTCAGTGCTTCCTTCTCCTAACCTTCATTCTGCTCTGGTCCAGCCCGAGTCCCCACTGGAGGCTGTGAGACTTAATTAGCCTTCCCAGATTACCCTGAGATTCTTGAGAGAGGAGCCAACGACTATTCTGAGCTGGGAGGAATTTTATCGGCGTCTTTTACGGCTTTGTTTGTTCTTCAATTTCTCCAGCTCGGACTCTTTATCCGAGTCTCTTCAGTCATAAAACAACCTCAAAAGGACAAGCTGAAACCAAAGTGCATAGAACCACCTTGATGCCTGCTCTTAGCCCCACCCTATGACTGGGAAGGGGCACCTAGATCCCCACCACTGTCCCCCCACCTACCAAGTACCTATCCCCAAACGTAGTATCCCACTGCCACCCCCATCTGGGAAAATGGAAGCAGAAGATGACTCAGGGGGTCAGGGAGGATCAAGGCTTGTTTAGAGCTTTGAGATCTCTGGATGAAAAGTAAAAAGGGTGGGGAATTGTGAAAAAGTCAGCTGAAGCGTCTGGGGCTCAGGAGCAAATCACTGTCCACCCCACCCACCCACTTCCCAGACTGAGGTTCTTAATCTTGACAAATGGGTGCAAAACAGGTTTGCATCGAAGCATGAGCATTTTAAGCTAGCCTGAACAGAACTGCCCAAGCATTTACTTCTTCTCTAGAGAGTTGAAAATTGAGAAGACAGACACATTTATTTAGGATAGACTCAGCCAGATGAGTTAAAAATTTTCCATGAAAGTCTAGCCTATCACTGTCCTGGTCAAGATCCAGAATTCAGTGGAGAAGAGAACTCAGAGAGGGCTGCACATAGGGTCTTTTATGTATCCAGGGAGTGATTTAACTTCCCCTCTCAAGAACAAGACAGGTAAGGAACTGGTCACAACACTGGAAGAAATTAGAGGTGGCCCTATATGAACCCTCTCCTTTGCGAAGATATCTCCAACTTTCAGTTTTCCCTGGAGTCACTTTCTTTTTCTCAATTGTCTCATCCATTTTCACAGCTTCTATGACTATTTCTCTGTGGGTGAGTTCTGAATCTGTCCTGCCAGACATGACCACATTCTCTCTAATCTTCTACTTCCAATGTGTGATGAAAATTCCTAGAGGGGCTCTCCCAGCAATTTAATCTAAAATATAATTCATATTCCCTCCAAAACCAGCCTCCTCTTCTAGCTTCCTCTTTTTCTGTTAGAGTCACCACTATTCTACTAATCACCAAAGCTGAGAACCTCCAGCTTCATCTTTGACTCCTCTTTCTTTTTCCCTGTTCTCTCATCTTACTCACCCTCCCCATGACGAGCCCATCAAAGTCCCTCAGTGACCAGGTCTGTTCATCATGCTTTCACAATGCTCCAACCTTTCATGTCTATTCCCACGCCATTGTCCTACTTTAGTCTTGTAGCCTCTCTCATCTATACTTCATTAGCATCCTAACTGGTCTCCCTGCCTCTGTCTCCTCTCCAAGTTACCTTCCCACTGTCTCCAGAATAATCTCATTTAGGGGCACCTGGGTGGTTCAATTAAGCGTCTGTCTCTTGATCTTAGCTCAGGTCTTAATCTCAGGGTCAAGGATCCATACTCAGCATGGAGCCTACATAAAAAAAATAATAAGAAGAATCTCATTCAAACAACTTTGTGTGTCATTTCATCCCCTCTACTGCAGCCTACAGTTCAATTCATATCTCTTAAAAGATCCTCACGTGGATGTTCTGTGCTAAAAAATGGGTCATTCATTCCTTCAACAAATATGCATTTAACATCTAGCTACTCCGTCTTTGGTGTGTTGAGAAAGCAAATGTGAATATATATCATCCTTGACCTTTAGAATCTCGGAGAAAGCTCTATTTGGTATCCCCAGAATATGTCCTTTACTTTGCTGCTCTCGTGACTTTGTATCATTCCATTCATGTAGAATGTCCTGTCCAGCCTTAAATTTTTCCTTAAATTCCTTAAATTTTCCACTTCCATGAAGCCTTCCCTAGCCATCCCATCACAATTTCCCCTCCTTTTTCAGAATTCTTATAGCACTTGTCTGTATCACTCACTAGGCATTGTCTTACTGCCTTGCGAATGCCATAAATATATACTATAAATATTAAGTATCACTTATATATATTATGTATGATATACATTTAACCTCCACAAATGATTTCAAGCACTGGAGGGTAGGGACTTTGCCTTTCTTTTTGCCACCCCAAGGCATTTAGTGTCTTACACACTGATTGTGCAGATAATATGATTGGAGACATCACACTGGCCAACTGAAGAAGCAAACTTCCAGGATGAAAATGCAGTATAGAGTCAAGGAAAAAGCAGTGGTTCTCAAGTCAGAAGAAGTGAGTCTGCCTCCCAGCTCTACCAGTTATTAGAGATCTTAAATTCTGAGCCTACCATGCAGGGTTTTATGAGGATTTAACTTGGTGAGCAAACATATGGAAAGAGTAGATCAGTGCCTAGCACCTATAAATAAATGCTCAATAAATATTTATTTCCTTCATTTATTTCAGTTTGGTTCTGGCCAGAAGGCAGGTTGGATGGAATAACCTCCTCGGAACTTCCAGCTTCAGCCTGCGCAGACCTCAGGAACATAACTGAGAGAGAAGCACTAATCTACTCAATTACTGCTGGCTTTCTCTCCATCTTTATTCATAAAATCCTCAGCACTTAGCCTACTTTTTATAATTACATTTGTTATATCCCAACCCATATTCTCTAGGAAGCTTCCCACTCAACTTTTCCTGGGATTCTCCAAGCTAGAAAATTAGTTCCAGAACTCCAAGTCTGGAGAATTGATTTTCTCCATCCTCCCATTTCCTAGGCCCAACATCATCTATTAATCTTCTTGAAAATGCTTAAGCTTTCTAGGGTTATTAGATCACAGGGTCTCAATTTCCCTCTAAGGAACCCATTCTCCTCATCAGCCTCAACTACCACCTCTCACAGATATTATGAAAAATCTTAGGACAGGGACCTGAGCAATGAAGTGGCCACAGAAGGCTCAGGAAAGTCTAGCACCTCCCTGTTCAAGTGAAATACGTCAATCCCAGAAGGAGAAGAAGTGACTAAAATGTTCTTTTAACTTCTCTTTATTTTTTCTTTCTTTTTTTTTTAAAGATTTATTATTTATTTATTTATTTATTTGAGAGAGAGAGAGAGCGAGAGAGCAATGGGAGGAGCAGAGGGAGAGGGACAAGCTAACTCCATTCTGAGCATGGAGCCCAATGCAGAGCTTGATCTCAGACCCTGGAATCTCATATGACCTGAGCCAAATCAAAGTCAGATGCTTAACTGACTGAGCCACCCAGGGGTCCCTCAAATTTTCTTTAGATTCAAGTGAAGATCATAAAACAGACAAATGAAAAAACACAGAAGGGTAAAACCCAGGAGTCCTGACCCAGCAGAGGCAGAGGCATCCTCTCCCATCACTGCCACCTCAAGCAGCCATATCAGGCCTCCACTGGGGCCAGGAGAGCTCCTCTAATGGGGAGAAGGGGAAAAGGAGGGATGAGTCACCGGGAGCTGGAAACAGAAGGTTTTGTTCAAGAGGAAGAAGTCTGTGATGCAAGCTCTGGGGAAACAATGTGCTCCCTGTATCTTCACCCCCTCCCCTCCACCTCCTCTCCCCACACCCCAGCCAGGTCATTGACCAGATCTCTGGTCAGAATCAGGACAACAGAAGAAGCTTGCTAAGAGCCTCTGGCTTCCATCTAGCCATTCCACACTCATCGATCATAACTTTCACTGTCATCCTGATCTTTCCTCTTCTCAGGGGCCAGCGGGTAGCTCACAATCATCCCTAATTTTAAATCATCATTTCTCAATTTAAGCTTTAGAGCTTAAGCTTCCAGCTGTGATTCCACAACGCTCTCTTTGCTTTAAGCAAGCAAACCTGTTTCTATCCTCTCTGCCTCCAAACCCTCACACTGACCTCTGCCTGGCACATCCTATTCTCTTTTTCACCTAGATCTAGCCCTTCCTTTCTTTCAAGCCCAGCCCAGGATTCTCCTCCTTTGGGAAGGCTTCCCTAAGTAAGCGAAATCTTCAATTCCAAGCCTCTTTTACACTATGCACTGTTAATATCTGGTCCCCAGTTTGTAATTTCATGTGTATGTATCTACCAGACTCCTACTTGTGTAGCCTGATGCTCCTCCTCCCCCTCAATAATTTTGAGAGTTTTATGTTCAGAATCAAGCATAAAAAAGAATCCAAGTTACAGAGTCATAAAAAACCGAGTGGGCAAACCTGGGGAGGGAGGAAGCAGCAGTAATGGGTGGAAGATCATGAAGGTGGGAATGTGGGATGTAGAATTGATGTAAGAGGCAACCTGACACAAGAGCACAATCATTAAACTTTTCTCCATCATCCGTCTACACATACTCCTGGGCTGGGTTATACAGAAAGAAATTACATAGATCAGCTTCCTGCACATTCAAGCTTCATAATATAGTCACAATGATATAATAAATAAGGACAAATGAACCCCAAAAATCAAAAAGGAAAAATCAGAAGGCTGAAATATAAAATAATAATATCTCACAGAAATCAGAAGTAGGTGTAATTGAGAATAGAGACCAGGATGTGTGCAAAATATGAGGGAAGGACAGGGTTTGAGAAAAGGAGTGGGGGAGAGACATAGTATGAGGCCTGGGGACAGATGTCCAAATCCAGCCCTATGTGAGCCCAGCTCACCTCTAATCCAGGAAGGCATCCTTGCAATGAAGGAACTTCTGGAATATTTTGAAGGATAGGAAAGAGATGGTTTGCTAAAGAGCACAACCCCTGTTTGAAAGTAGGAAAGCAATCAAGTACAAGAGGATCATAGCAGATAAGCCTGAGGTGGGGGCTGGGGGCAGCGCCCTGCTCCCATATCAATCCTCCACCAGTCAGCACAGTACCCACAGGCCCCCCAGCTCCCTGGAACAGAGCACGGTTCCCAACAGGACTGGCCTGCTGCGAATGAGTTCCAACCCCCAGGACCCCTTCTCCTCCCTAGTGGAGTGCAGGACTTCGAATCCTGAAACGAATTTCATCATCAGTAGCCTTACAACTGTGGCATACTTCACAGTTTTCAGAGGACTCTCAGCCACCTGTTCTCATTTGAAATTCCCACTCCCTACTGAATTTCCACTCTACTGTCCATGCGTAATAGTTAGACCCTGCATCACAAATAGACATCCTGCTCCTGGTTCCTATTTCACAGTACCTGGCATACAGCTGGTGCTCAATAAACACCAAGGACTAAAGGGTTGATAAACTGATCAAATGTTTTAATTTCAACAGAATGGGGTGAAATTTGATATCCGAAATGACTTCCTGCTTGCATGAATGGGAAGATAGCGAGAGCCAAAACCATTCATAGGCACAGAATTGTTCCACAGACTCTCAGGCCAACGTGGACCTCTAAACTGTCTTGTCCTCCATCCTTCGCTTCTAAGAAAGAAGGTGATACTTCTTACATCCCTACTACTTGCCAGTAGTAGGTGCTTATACATATAGTATTTCATTTATGCAAGCCATATTCCAACCCATCTCTTCCAGAAAGACGGCTTATACTTTTTCTTTTCATACCCACAGACAGGGTGACTTCACACATTTCACATGGGGCCTTCTTATTTCCATTTTTAAGGTTTTCCTTTAGACCAAGGGCAGTACTTTATGGTACAATTTAAACTCATTTTCATTCGAAGTTACTCTCTCATAATCCCTACCTTGTCCCTCTCCCTCTCTTATCCCCGCACTCCTACATGCACCTTGCATATACGTTGTTTCCTTCTCTTCTGGGTTCCTTGCTCCCTCTTTCCACCCCAAAGGCAAACTACCCTCCCTAAACCAGTAAAAGGTAGATGGAAAGAAGGAAGGAGAGAACACTAGGCTAAGATGGAAGCCTTGAGACCAGAGAGACTAACAAGGGCGGGAGGAGAGAGCTACCCGCCCTCCGTCAAGGTGGCTTTGCCTGCAGTTTTTATTATGCATCGATTTTCTTATCCATCTTCTTTAGAGCCTCTTAGATCTTCGGGCTGCGGCTGTTTCTCCAAATTGTCATTCACTCCAAGCTCTCCAGCTCCTTGCAGCAGCTGAGGGGGGCGGGGGAGGGGGGCTGGAGGGGGGTGCGAGGGAGAAGGCAGCCAAGAGAGGTGAGTGAGGGTTGCTAAGTAACCGTTGCCAAGGAGTCAGTACCAAGGAGCATCCCAAGCTGCCTGCTTGTTCCAGCCTACCCCCCTTCCACATCCTCCCCTCACTTAAGTTCTCTCAGGTCTATAAAGCAGCTTGATTCTGGCACCTTCGCCAACTGCAGAGCTATTTCCTCAGCTCTTCAGGTGGAGAACCGCAGAGTCCAGTGACTGAGAGTCTCACGTACCCAGACCTGGGCTGGTCATCATGGGCACCCATCGGTCCTTCAGATGACACAGTTAAAAACAAATTACTAAAATGTTGTAATTTTGTTGCCGAAAATAAAGATTCTGAGCTCAGAGGGTGGACAAGGGGGCCATGTGGAAAGCCAGAGCGTGTCCAGCTCCCTAAGAGGATTTGAGCCCCCTCAGGGAAACCCCATTATTTGATCTGAAATTTTGTGAATTCCAAGAACAGAAGATGTATCCTGTTCAATGTCACAGCATTTCCAAACTAAAATGATACTTTGCTTATTTGAAATTGGGATGATCTGGGGCACCTGGGTGGCTCAGCATCTGCCTTCAGCTCAGGTCATGATCCGGGGGTCCTGGGATGGAGCCCCCCATCAGGCTCCCTTGCTCAGCATGGTGTCTGCTTCTCCCCCACCCCTCCCTCCTGCTTGTGCTCACTCTCTCTCTCTTATGCTCTCTCAAATAAGTAAAATCTTTTAAAAATAAATAGATGATAGATAGATAGATAGATAGATAGATAGATAGATAGATAGATTAAAAAAAATAGGATGATCTGCTGATTAGGATTATCCATGGCTGCCCCCTCAGTCAAGGCAGAAATACCAGGCAGTACTACATAATATTTTATAACAAATTTTTCTTATTAATTCCATTCAATTCATATAAATATTAGAAGTTCACAACCTTTCACGGGTAATAAAGGGAGTATATAGAAGAAAATACTGAAGGGGGTGGGCAGGGAGAGTGTCACTCTGGAAAGCCAGTCTAGAATTCAAACTCTGCCACAAATGATTCAGAAGACAGATAATCATTCTTCCACCAATAACCCCAGAAAACCCTGGAGTCACCATCTCTCCGAGGCTAATTTAGAGGAAGCTGGGCATTATGCTGGGCTATCACAAGTATCCCAATTTCTAAATTGACTAAAGGCATTTTCTTCACTAGGCCCACATCCTATCATATGCCAGATATTGTTCTCAGGATAGCCCAAAGCATCCCTGTCTTTGGTCAAAGGGTTTCTCAGCCATCTTCCTGTTGTCACTGAGGAAAATGTATTCCATGGTCTCCTTTGGAATCTACTAATTTTCTACTCCTAAGAGCCAATACATCTTAAATTTTCCTAATGCTGCTTTCAGGCCAATCAGTAACACTAAGGATAAGAAGTGTTTTTATCTAAAGATTTCCAAAATATAGTTGCACAGTACAGCACCATGGTGGGTAAAAGCAAGGCTTTCAAGTCATAGGCATAATTTCTTGAGCAAAGAACTTCACCTTTCTAAGCTTCCATTGTTTGCCTATAAAATGAAAATAGTATCACCTATTTCATGGAATCCTTGTAGAATTATAGGAGGGGGAATTTTTTAAATATTTGTATAGATTTATTCAATATTCATATATATTGCACAATGACATGTGCAGGGTCTTAGCATAAGTGCTCAATAAATAGCTGCTGTCATCATTGCCATCATCACTATTATGATGATTCTGGTCTACTCAAAATTAGGCAAATGGACAAATCAAAACACGGAAACACTCACTAACCAAAAAAACCCAAGTTCATGTGGCCACCCAACTTCCAAATATGAGCCAATTATCAATGAGGTGAAGTCAGAAGGGTGAGGCAATATCTGAGGAACAATGTGGGCCCAGGAAGGTAACCTCCACTGAAGCTGGGATAAAGCTGCAATTGAGGCTATGACGTTGGCCCACGCTCCTTCTCAAGGATCCCCAACTACATTGTAAGCACATCAGACAAAGTCTTAATTAAGAAATTGAGAAGAAGGACACCCAGGTGGCTCAGCGGTTGGGCGTCTGCCTTCAGCTCAGGGTGTGATCCTGGATCCCTGGATCGAGTCCCATGTTGGGCTCTCTGCAGGGCACCTGCTTCACCCTCTGCCTGTGTCTCTGTCTCTGTCTCTCTCTCCCTGTCTCTCTCTCTTTCTCTCTCTCTCATGAATAAATAAATAATTTTTTAAAAAAGGAATTGAGGGACACCTGGGTGGCTCAGCAGTTGAGCGTCTGCCTTTGGCTCAGGACGTGATCCTGGAGCCCCAGGATTGAGTCCCACATCGGGCTCCCTGCAGGGAGTCTGCTTCTCCCTCTGTCTGTGTTTCTGTCTCTGTCTCTCTCTCTCTCTCTCTCTCTCTGTGTCTCTCATGAAAAAAAAATCTTAAAAAAAAAAGAACTTGAGAAGAAAGAATGGATAAAGGAATATGTTCTACAGGACCAAAGTTCCCTCTGCCTTGACCCCTTAATCTAACGAACTTTATTTAAGTCTCTGACACTTGGGACACCTGGGTGGCTCAGTGGGTGAGCATCTGCCTTCGGCGCAGGGCATGATCCTGGGGTCCCGGGATGGAGTCCCACATCGGGCTCCCTGCATGGAGCCTGCTTCTCCCTCTGTCTGAGTCTCTGCCTCTCTGTATCTTTCATGAATAAATAAAATCTTTTTTTAAAAAGTCTCTGACACTTGCACCTCAGCCTCATCTATTAAGGAAGATGGGTCAGGAAGCCACTATCCCTTAAGCCACACAAGTCAGCGTCTATCAGGCTCTTGATGTCTGACCACCATGCCTCTTACTGTGCCCAAAGCCCACTCCCTCGGAGATACTGTCCTTAAAAAGCATCTTCCCTTCTCTTCAAAGGTAGAATCACAGATGAAGAAGATTGAGAGGAAAAGAAAAATGAAAAGGAGAAAAAAGGAGGCAGGAAGAACTGACCAGGCAGCGGGTGGAGAGGAGCTACAAGGAAGGGAGAGAGGGAAGGAGAGTTTGCAGGGAGAGAATTGAAAGGGTGAAGAAGCAAGAGTAGAGTGAGTGAAATGGATAGAACAGCATCTCCAACTCCACTAGGTGGTTGTAGAAAGAAAGAGTCCTGGTGAGGAGGGAAAAGAGGAAGATGGGAAAGGAATGGAGAGGGAAGCAGACAGCTTTCCTATAGGTAAACAACATGAGTTTATGCCTAAGGGAGAAACCCCCAATATGCATACTGCTATAGGGTTGCAGAGCCTTCTCTGGAAGGGACTTGGGGCTTAAAACCATTGCCCTAAAAGAGATGCGTTACGGAGCATCTGCTGAAGGGAAACTTGACAAGTTAAACTCACGTGACGTGGAATAGGGAATCGGGGGATGATTAGCAATCTATCTTCTATTTTTCAATCACTTGGATTGTGGTTGAAAAAGGATAAAAAATGAAAGCAAGGTTGTTAATCGAGACCGTGATTCTGACTGAAGCTCCTCCTTCTCGCTCGTCCCCTAATCCAGGGAACGCAGAGAGGATAGGTGGATCCTCTTCCTTCTTCTATCTGCCATCCTCTCATCCTCTATCTTTTGAACAAAGCTCCTTGGGAAAATCTGCCCATATTCACCCGCGTTAATGTCAGCTCTGGCACCAGAATCTGCCCTGGCCTGCCCTGAACCGCATGCCCCATCCTGTCTGCCTCAGAAGGGAGCCAATAACGCTGCTGCCCACTAAGGGAGAGACTCCAGAAAGGACCTTCAGCTAGGAGCTAGAGTATTAGTACAGCTTACAGATTATGAACTCTGCCCTGGATGTAAATCTGGGCTCCCTGTGTTCAGGAGCCAGCTTCCCATCCCCTGCTTCCGTGTATGTCCGGCCCTCACTCTTCCTTTCCCCCTTCCCAGCAGTGTTCACTCTACCCTACCTCACTTCCCTGCACCCATAGCACGAAGGCCCTTGCCAGATCTAAAGCCCACTGGAGCTCATCTCAGGTGCTGGCCCTAGTGCAGATGCTAGAAGATATGCCTCCTGCTTCAGGCACAGCAATGGCCCAGCTCGGACAAGAAGGGGGCTGTGTGACTTAAAGAGCCCTGTTGGTACCACGACTCCAGAAGGCCTGCCCATGAACCCCCGATGAGAAGTGTGTCTTGTGTGTGCCCTGAGCAGCTCAAACAAAGCATGGCTCTTCCTCCTCCAACAAGTATCTCTTCAAAACAAAGTGATGTGAGTCCTCTGGGCACATCTCTGGACTGTGGAGCAGAGAGGCAGAGTTCCTCTTGGAGCAGAAGCACATCGTTCACCCTTGTGCGGGATACCACTTGCGCAGAAGCTGGCCCCCCCGGGGTGGGCAGAGGGTGAGGCGAAGGGAGGGCCCCAACTTCAATCAGAGGAATTTATGGTAACCTGAGTGAGACCTCTCAACAGGCTGAGGTGTCCCTCAGTGTGACCAAGACGTCAGAGCCTTTGTGAGAAGGGGAACCATTACTCTTGAGCTAGCAACCAAAATGTGTTATTCTGGCGGGAAGCAGGGCTCAGGAAAGGATTGGTGGGTGTAAAGGGCCCAGGTACCAGTCTCAGATTCCTCTTCCCCACTCCCAAGCCTTTCCTAATGCGAACCACTCCTCTACAAGACGCAGAAGCTAATGCCACCGACTTGTGCCAGGAAGGGGGAGGCAGGAGAGTAGAAAAAGGAAGACCCTGGTGATGAAAGAGCTGCTGAGGCTGTGGGCCACCGGCGGGCTGCCGGCCCCTCACAGCCGTGGTTGTCTTCAACCTTGGGGCACAGATCTGGGAATGACTGGGGCAGGTCTCGAAAGTCACTGAGGGGATATCTTCCCCCTCCCCAAAGCCAGATGCCCTGACCACCTCCCTCAAGAAGGACAGAGCCCAGAACCCACTGAGACTGAGGTGGGAGGTAAAAGGGAGTCTCGGTGGCTGCAGTCTACCTCACCTCTCTCTTTGTATACTTCTGTCTCCATCCCTTCCCCAGCTTCTCACATCCTGGGGCATTATTTCAGAGGCCTCTACCTTGATCTGTCTCCAAGTCTCTAACAAGATCAAAGCTCTTAACACCTGTTTTGCTTGCCGACTCCTAGGCTAGGGAAGAGGGGGCAGGGTCCATCCTGAGGCAAGGGGAGGGCTTTGACTTCCCCTCTTCCCCAGGCAGTTGGGAGGTTGGGAAGTTGGACCAAGGAGGGAACCAAACCAAAGGCTGAGTTGACAAAAACGCCCCCTGGTGGGAAGGCTGCTGTTCTCATTCTGTTATTGATTTTATTATTGCTCTTCAGGTTTTAAGTTTAATTAACTCATAATAATAATAATAATAGGGTAAATATATTACAGTGACCATAAAGCCCTTTCCTAACCTCCTATCTAAAGAAAATTTCATGTTATACTTTATCACAAGATCCTGTTTATTTTCTTCTGGTGTTTATCACACTGTAATTATTTGAACACTTGTTTTCCTGCTTATTATTATTTCCCACTTGGAAAAGCTCTATATTTGAATGAGGGAAAGAATGAATTATGAGTAAATAAACTATATGGGAATAAATCTACTGGTAGGGTAAACATTTCCTAATAACATGATCCATACCTGAAAGTATCACATCCAGACCTTTATTAACAATAATATCCTTAATCAGTACTTATAACACCCCAATTCTACCTCTCTATCCATGGTCTCTTCCCCTACCACTGTATACCAGGCATGAAAGTTATTTAGCTTAATTCTTTAGCTCTGTGTGAAGCCCTGTGGAGAGAATATAAAAATATACAGAGCACAGTCTCCCACTCTCAAAGCATGATGCTGAGTGAGGGAGAAAGGGAAGATGCAGGGTAACTTAAAATTGTGCGGAGGGGCACCTGGGTACCTCAGTCGATTAAGTGTCTGCCTTTAGCTCAGGTCATGATCCTGGAGTCCCAGGATCGAGCCCCACATGGGGCTCCTGGCTCAGTGGGGAGCCTCCTGACCCCTCCCCCTTCTCATGCTCTCTGTCTCTCCAATAAATAAATAAATAAAATCTTAAAAAAGAAGAAGAAGAAGAAGAAGAAGAAGAAGAAGAAGAAGAAGAAGAAGAAGAAGAAGAAGAAGACGAAGAGAAAAGAACGAAGACATACAGAAGACCTAAGACGCATCCAGAATAAGAATAAGAAGACCTAGACTCCTCCGCCTCAATCCTCCGTCACCCTCATCCGCCTCCTTCTCGTCTTCTTCTCTCTTGCTTCGTCTGCTTGCTTCTTCTTCGTTCATTCCTCTTCTTCTTGTCCAGTCTGATGATGGAACTTGTGCAGAAGACAGCTAAGGTAGACGTCCCCAGAAGTCGAGGAGGTTAGAGGAAATAAATTGCTCCTGATGCGGATTATCCAGGAAGGCTTGGGCAAGGAGGGAACATTTAAACTGGACATGACAACTGTGTAAGATTTCAGTAGTCAGACACTGGGAGGGTGGAATTCCAAGGAAACACCATAGCTACCGGGAAGGATTTCTTGACTTTGGGCATCATTTGATATTGATGTTCATCATGAGAGAGTAAAATGCAAGGACCAGTGAAATTCAAGATAAAACTGCAGAAGCTGGAGGCTTCAACCAGGGAAGATAGGAGACAGGACCCGGGGTCTGGCCCAGGTTCTATTTATCCCTCTTCTGCATGTGTCTTATTTAAGGAGTATACAGCTCAAATGGGACGGGGTACCCGCGATGCCTCCATCTATATGTCTCTCATCTCCTCTCTCCCCCCACTGTGTTCTTTATTAACAACAAAATGATTTCTTAATCTCATTACAGAGAAGAGCACAAAGCACAGAAAAGCGTATGCTACGCAAATTAAGTTAGGTGATTTGCATACCTGGAGAAAAGGGAGAAACCCCTCCTCCTTCCATCTCCATAGTCAATTTTTCTCGATCTTCTGACACTATATGTCAATAAATATCTATATTTCCTCCTTCTCTGGACAAGAGATGCTGTTAAATGTCAAATGTAAAGTAAAGTTTGTCATAAAAATCCCTCATAAAAAAAAAAAAAATCTCCCAACTACCAGCATTGGAAATTGGAGGAGGGGAGTTCCTGTGCTGTGTTTGCCTTTGAACCATGTGTAGGTCATCCTGCCTCCTGCTTCCAGAAGCTTTGCTTCGAGTTTTCTAAAGAAGTAAACATGCGGGATCCCTGGGTGGCGCAGTGGTTTAGCGCCTGCCTTTGGCCCAGGGCGCGATCCTGGAGACCCGGGATCGGATCCCACGTCGGGCTCCCGGTGCATGGAGCCTGCTTCTCTCTCTGCCTCTGTCTGTCTCTCTCTCTCTGTGTGACTATCATAAATAAATTAAATTAAAAAAAAAAAGAAGTAAACATGTATTCAACTCCTCTTACCATCCCTGCTTCTGTCAAAGCTCATTGCTTTCTATGAAATTAGTTTCCCAAATGACTAGTTTCTCATAATCTCAACTCCAAATTCCTTAATTAGTGTAATTCTTAATTCTCCTCTTTTTGAGATGGCTCAAATAGAGTTCCACTTGGAAGTAAAGAAGTAAATTAAATGACTTCTCTTAGTACCTTCCACCAGGGGGTTCCAGGAGGGGAGGTGGTTACGTGGGTGGTGTACATACAAGGGTGGCTGTGTATTAGGCTAGAAAGTAAAAGACAGGAGGGGATTGCCTTGCGGCTGCTGTTTCTCTTTCTCTGCAAACCTCCTCTGATTAGAGCAGATTTATAGGGGCCCCAAAGCAGCCCAGCATCTTAGCCATAAACTTCCCAGAAAGAAAACTCATTGAGGTTCCCTTGAGAGGTGATGAAAAATAAATATCAGGGTTTGGTACAAACACATCAACCAGGGCCAGGGGTGGAAGGCAGCCAGTTCCTTATAGCTGGTTTAACTCCTTCAGGATTTGTGTACACACACACACACACACACACACACACACAGGCCATACCCAAATATGTTCATGTTTATAGATCTACTGAGATGAATGTACCCCACTCCTCAGTGCATATTTCCACCCAAATTCGAAACACTTATATCCATATAGTATAAACACACGCATGACTTTCAATGAGTTGCTTTATGAACATAATATACCCAACCTCTCCCCCTTCCCAAGCTCCTGACTACAGGGTGGGGCACAGTGAAGGTGAATGAGAGAATGTCTGAGTATAAGCTTGCATGTGTCACTAAGTGTGTCTCTGACTACATTCCATAAAACAAATAGAAATTGTTTTTTCATTATTCACTATTTGGAATTATCCACTGTCTTTGAGTTACCTCTATGCCATCAAGTTTCCGTGATCATCTATCCCTTACTGAGCCACTACTCCGTGCAGACTATAGCTCAGGGGTTAGCAACGTGGGCTTTGCTCTAACTTGGTACAAGTCCTAGCTTCACTACTCACTTTGCACAAATTACTTCACCTCTCTGAGCCTTAGATTCAACTTTTGTAAAATGAGGATAACAATAGTCACCTCATGGAACTTCTGTATTAAATAGGTGATGATGGAAAGTGTTTGGAACAAAGTATAGGGCATGATGTTCAGCAAATGGAGCTATTATTATCATGATCACTGGGGGGGGGGGCATTGGAGATATAAAGAAGTGATAAAAGAGATGTTCTTTTCCCTTAGGAGTTTTTACAGTCTCATCAATGAGACAAGATAAATACATGGAATGAAAGGTCATGGTAATCTAAAACTCTTATTTGAGCTCTAAAATGCAACTTGTTCCCCTAAATCCAAGCTCTGTTTCAAAGTTCTTAGCAGATTTCAATGTTCTAATAAGATTGTTTTCTCCTTGTGTCATTCATCATCCTCACCACCTGACATACACCACACATACACCCCAGCCTCTCTTTTAAGGAGTTGATTGGAGAATTCTTGGGATAAAAAAGATTTTGAGAGTTCATTTTGTGCATTTCCCTGATTCTGGGCAGGAACCCATCTGTGGCCTTCCAAGGCCAAGTGAGACAGCCATACACATGGCCAAAGAGCCTGAACCCTCCCATCTGCCCTAGTCATTCATCCTCTAATCTCAGAAAATTCTTACTTATGTTCAATCTCAATCTGTTTTCCTTCAATATTGGCCTCTCCCTGTCATTCATTCTGGTTAGGAACGAGATACACAAACCCTCAAAAGCTTAAAATTCTCAAACACCCATCTGGTAAAATTGTTGCATTGCTTATTACCCCAGATCTCTGGAATTATAGGTCTCATGTATTTTGTTATTAACCCATTAAAAAATCATCAAAAGGTCCCATACAAAGCATTAATTTGGTCCCTACTAGGGTGTAACCCCTTATCCAGACCTCTCCTTAAAGCTTTTGAAAGATGAAATTATCTTTGAGAGATGAAAATATCCTAATTTCTATGACAGTTAAGAACTCCTTGTTCAATCCCTCCAACCCCCATAGCCTCCTCAACTAGTATCACCAAATTATCACTCATTTGATTAAGGGACAGTACAGCCCCGAGGCGGGGCATGACTAATATGACCTCCCCAGTCCCTTTCAGTCCATCATATGATATAGGGGAAACAAAATTGGCAGCGGTCCCGACCCACGCAACGCTTGCCCCAGGGGAGCCCCTGAGGACCAGGCTGACTCCAGCGTGGGCACACCAGGCATCTTCCCAAAGTGGGCAGAGTGCCAAGCCCTGGCATAGTGACTAGTGTGGGAGGCCTGGAGACAAGAGGGGAACCAGGGCCCACACTTCTCCCTCTTCCCCAAACCCGATTTCCCCAGCCTACAGCCCTCCTCTTACGCTCCCAATTCCAGAGTTTTCAGGCCTTCCATAAAGTACTCATCTGAGGCCAGACCCCTCTCATTGATCATCTAAGGTCAGTGCTTCCCACACCTGAAAGAGCATACAAATCACTTGAGAGCTTATTAAAAATGCAGACTGATTCAGTAGGTCTGGGTTGGGGCCTAAGATTCTGCATTCTTAACAAGCTCCTGGGTAATACCCATGCTGCTGGTCCATGGTCTATACTTTGAAAAGCAAGGCTCTAGATGACTGGAGTAGTCTCTGCAATGGTCTCCCAGGAAGTCTGTCTATCCATGTCTTTCTGTCTATCCATCCTCCAGATGGCAATGAGAATCGTACCTCATACCTTCCTGATTCAGAAGTCTCACTCCATGGCAAATAGACAATACAAACCTTAGTTCATAAATTCCCTCTAAATGTGAAAAAACACATCCTTCACAACACTCTCATTCTTTCATGACTCCTAAAGGTCTGTGTAGGCTAGAATTACTCTCATTTCTTTTCCAAATCACCTATCCCTTTTTTAGTTCCCAAATTGCTCCATAGGCATCCTCCTCCAGAAGTGTCTCTTGACCAATACCTTTCTCAGTTTCTACTCATACATTCCCTTCCAAAGTAATGATGTCGCCATCCCTATCTAGTTCCTCATTCCTCCTTTTTCAGTCCATTTTTCTCCCCATTTGGGGTGTAAATTCTCTCTCCAGAGAATCTTAGATGGTCTCACGAGGTTTTTGCACCAGTGTCTCAACACAGCATCTAAAAGCGTTGGTAAGTAGGGGGATCCCTGGGTGGCTCAGCAGTTTAGCACCTGCCTTCAGCTCAGGGCGTGATCCCGGGGTCCTGGGATCGAGTCCCACATTGGGCTCCCTGCATGGAGCCTGTTTCTCTCTCTGCCTCCCTCTCTCTGTGTCTCTCATGAATAAATAAATAAAATCTTTCAAAAAAAATAAAAAGAGTTGGTAAGTATATAGGTAACCCTGCCTCTAGCAGGCTCCCCTGGAGTCACCTTCTCCCTATTGCGAATATAAGAAATTCCACAAGCAAGCAAGCAGCTTCCTATCTCTCCCTCCCAGGGTAGGCCCCATACATAAATACAATAGGAAAACACTGGCCCTTCTGTCCCAAAGCATAGAACTCTGCTTCAAGAAAGATGCCTGTTGTGCCCACGCTGGAGCCAGTCTAGACTTCAGGGCTTCCATGGAGTCAGGTAGAATGGGTTGGGCCTTCTATCAAATTGCTCCTTCCTGCCCCTCCCCCAAGTCCCATGGGAATAGATGGAGAAGGACCAGAGGAGGTCAGTTCAGGCATTCTCCTGCCCCAGGGCTGTATTTTCCCTGCTGCTCTTTGAATGAACAACACTGTTCTCTTTGCTGGGTCTAGAGTTAGGAGAGAACCTCCCCCTTGCCCTCAGCAAAATTCCACTGTGATGGGACAGGATAAGATAGTCACCAGAACTCAGGGATAGCCAAACAAAGGCAGAATTAGAAGTGCCTGGGTACAGATCTAGATACAATTCTGGATGGACAGAAATGCCATTTGTCAAGGAGTCTTTCCTAGAAGATAGTTTGAAAGGAGTAGCACAGTGCTAGCCTGAAAGGAAGGAGAATTTTCTGTACCAAAGAGACTTGTAAGGCTCACTTCAATTTAACATGAATTTATTAAATGTTTATTTTGTGCCTGGCTCCCAGCTGAATGCTCTGGGGGAGTAAACACGATACACTCCTTATGACCTACAACCTAGGGAACAAAATAAATAAAGATAAGTGTAGTATTTTATTTTTTTTATTTCAGCTTTGGTGAGGAAGTATAATTGACATAAAATTATAAGATATTTAAGATGTACATTGTGGTGATTTGATATATACATACTCTATGAATAAATAAATAAATGATTCACTGTGATTTCCCCACTGTGAAAGGATTAACAATGGTATTTTAATCTGAATGTTTGTTAAATGAAGGTTAAGGGTTAAGAGGGTTCGTGTGTTTCCTTCACTTTATCTTTACATGTGGAAGGGCTTCAGCTGCAGCTTTGGTTTTCAAAGTTGGGTCCCTGGACCAGCAGCATCAGCATCACCTGGGAACTTGTTAGAAGCTCCTGGGCTCCACCCAGACCAACTGATTTCCAAATGCCGGAGCCAGGACCAGCAAGCTGTTTTCCCAAGACCTCCAGGTGAGGTGACATCCACTGAAGTCTGAACACCACTGAGCAGAGTACTATTCCTGGCTTCTCTCTATACCCCCTCTCTCATTGTGACTTTGGTTAGTGAGTTGAAGAGACAGCACGGAGCATGCCCAGCTCAGCCTCTTCCAGTTTTTTGTTGGTTTCCCTTTTTTTTTTTTTTTTTTTTTAACCCAGAACCAACCTGCTCATACATGAGAAAATCTAATAAAAGCAGGCTCTCTCCTGTGGTAGAAGGCAGGGGCTGTTCCGCACTACTTGTGATGAGGAATAAGTCTTTCTAATTTAGTGACTCGGTATTTGCAAGCCAATTAGGCTGCAGATCTAAAGTGGACGGTTTAATCATCTGTCTGTATGTCTTGAGCATCAGTTGCTTCCAAACATAGAAAGGGGGAAATGCAATGTTATTTATTGTATCTCTACAGCTCCAACAATGGGTTGTTGTGAAAAGTGGGCAGGAGGCAGCTACAGACCACGTGCGGTATAGAGCCTAGCTGAGAGAATAACAGGACAAAAAAAAAAAAAAAGGAAATTCTCAAAATTTTTAACTAAATGGAACTTGAGAAATGATCAGTTCTGACCTCTCACATTACAGAAAAATAGAGCAATGAAGGAGCTGCATGGTTTGCTCAAGGTCACATTGGTAGTTAGTGGTGGAAACAAGACTAAAACCCAGGACACCTGGCTCTCAGCTGTGCATTATCTGAGCCAGTGACTAAAGCAGGCAATAGTGGAGAAACTAAAATCCAGGAATATGGGGGCATCTGGCTCAGTGGTTGAGCATCTGCCTTTGGCTCAGGGTGTGACCCTAGGGTACTGGGATTGAGTCCTGTGTTGGGTTCCCCACAGGGAGCCTGCTTCTCCCTCTGCCTGTGTCTCTGCCTCTCTCTGTGTCTCTCATGAATAAATAAATAAAATCTTAAAAAAGAAAAATAAAGGGATCCCTGGGTGGCGCAGCGGTTTGGCGCCTGCCTTTGGCCCAGGGCGCGATCCTGGAGACCCGGGATCGAATCCCACGTCGGACTCCCAGTGCATGGAGCCTGCTTCTCCCTCTGCCTGTGTCTCTGCCTCTCTCTCTCTGTGTGTGTGTGTGACTATCATAAATAAAAAGAAAAAGAAAAAGAAAGTCCAGAAAAAAAAAAAAAAAAAGTCAGTCCAGGAATACAGGTATCACCGCCAAGTAGAAGAACCAAACCCAGGGATTTTCAGCACAGGTGCTTGAGTTCAAGGCAAAGTGCTTTGTGCTCAGAGGGCAGCTCCGGCTCCATCCACCTGTGCATGTTCTGTTGTTGTCTCACACAGCCCAGCCTCGGTGTGCTCCAAACACTGCCTCTTTCTCCTGTACTTCTCCTAGTGTTGTTCTCTCTGCCTACAATCTCTCCCTGCCGCCCACTTGTGGCAAAATTCTATCTGTCCTTGAAGAGACCCAACTCAGACACCATTCCTCTACAGTCTTCTTTGATTTCACCAATCAACAACCCTCACCACTGTGCCAGCCACAGATGATCCTCCTCGACTCTGAATTTCCAAGACACTTTATCTGGATATTTCTTATGACAACACTTTCTACTTTGTGTTGCAGCTATACTTTATCCCTTATATTGGAATATAAGCTCCCAGGGTGGCCTGGCTGGCTCAGTCAGTAGAGCATGGGACTCTTGATCTCGTGAGTTCGAGCCCCACACTGGGTGTAGAGATTACTTAAAAATAAAATCTTAAAAAAAAAAAAAAAACTCCTTCAAAAAATAATAAAAACAAAATATGAGTTTCTTACGGGCAGGGACTATGGTCAGCTTTTTTTTTTGTCTGTTTCTAGTTTATTTTTTTAGTGAAATATAATTAACATACAATGGTATCATATTTGTTTCAGCTGTACAATATAACGATTCAAAAATTCTGTACATTTCTCAGTGCTCAAGATAAATGCACTTTTTAAAAATATCTTATTTATTTATGACAGATACAGAGAGAGAGAGGCAGAGACACAGGCAGAGGGAGAAGTAGGCTCCATGCACCGGGAGCCTGATGTGGGATTTGATCTCGGGTCTCCAGGATCACACCCTGGGCCAAAGGCAGGCGCCAAACCGCTACGCCACCCAGGGATCCTGCTAAGTGCACTCTTAATTCCCTTTATGTCCTTCCCCCACCACCTCACCTTTAGTAACGACCAGTTTGTTCCTTGTATTTAAGAGTCTAGGGATTTTTGTTTGTTTGCTTGTCTTTTTTTGTTTATTCATTTGTCCTGTTTCTTAAATTCTACATATGAGTGAAATCAAATGGTATTTGTCTTTCTCTGACTTATGCCACTTAGCATAATACCCTCTAAGTCCATCCATGTTGTTACAAGTGGCAAGATTTCATTCTTTTTTATGGCTGAGTAGTATTTCATTGTGTATATATACCACATCTATTCATCTATCGATAGACACTTGGGTTGCTTCCCTATCCTGGCTATTGTTAATAATGCTGCAAAAACATAGGGGTGCATACATCTTTTCAAATTAGTGAAAGTGAAAAGCTTTTGCACAGTAAGGGAAACCATCAACAGAACAAAAAGGCAACCTACTGAATGGGAGAGGATATTTGCAAACGATATATCCAGTAAGACGTTAATATACAAAATACATAAAGCCTGGGTGGCTCAGCGGTTTAGAGCCTGCCTTTGACCCAGGGCGTGATCCTGAAGTCCTGGGATCGAGGCCCACGTCGGGCTCCCTGCATGGAGCCTGCTTCTCCCTCCTCCTGTATCTCTGCCTCTCTCTCTCTCTATGTCTATCATAAATAAGTAAATAATTTTTTAAAAATACATAAAGAACTTACACAACTCAACACCAAAAAATCCAATTTAAAAATGAACAGACCTGAATAGACATTTTTTCAAAGAAGACATACAGATAGAAAACAGACACATGAAAAGATGTTCAGCATGATTCATCATCAGGAAAATACAATTTAAAACTACAATAAGTTATGGCTTTATACATGTCAGTATAGCTAAAATCAAAAAGACAAAAATAACAAGTATTGGTGAGGATGTGGAGGAAAAGGAACCATCATGCAATGTTGGTGGCTGTTGGTACAGTCACTATGAAGCCAGTACGGAGGTTCCTCAAAAAATTAAACATAGAATTACCATATGATCCAGTAATTCCACCACAAGCTATTTACCCAAAGGAAATGAAAACACTTTTTCTGGTTTCTTTTAATAACAATTTTTTAAATTCAGCAAGTAGACACAAGTGAAAAGTAGACAAGTTAAATTAGAAAAAAAAAAAAAAAAGAGGGATCCCTGGGTGGCGCAGCGGTTTGGCGCCTGCCTTTGGCCCAGGGCGTGATCCTGGAGACCCGGGATCGAATCCCACATCAGGCTCCCCGTGCATGGAGCCTGCTTCTCCCTCTGCCTGTGTCTCTGCCTCTCTCTCTCTCTGTGACTATCATAAATAAATAAAAATTAAAAAAAAAAAAAAAGAAAAAGATGAGAAAGAGCAAAGACACATCCTTCACTCCACAATAAACACAGAGCTCTATTAGTGTTTCCCCCCAACATGCCACGGGAGGGCTGGCTTTCTGTGTGCTCCAGAGTACTCTCCGTTATAGGGCAGGGAGACCAGACAGCATTCAGGTGTGAAGATGTCAAATCGAATATGTACTGGCGCTGCTGAGTTCAAGGTCCTCAGTTTGGGGCCTGACTAGAGTGGGTTTAATCCTCAACGCATGCTGGATCCCATAGCCAAAGTAGATAGCAAACCCAATCAGCATCCAGACACCAAATCGGGCCCAGGTGCCAGCGGCCATCTGCATCATAAGGTAAACATTCATAAAGATGCTCATCAGTGGGAGGAGAGGCAGAGCAGGTACCCTAAAGTAAAGGGGGGTGGAGCTTTGTGGCTGTCTCCAGATGACCCCAGTGATCCCGGTAATGAGCACCAGGAGCAGCACAACCGCTGTGATCCACCCTGGGTCTCCAGAAAGCAGTAGAATTGGCCACTGAGCCAGCACCAGGCCAAGAAGAGTCAGCAGCAGAGCAAGCAGCGACGAGCAGACATAGACAACCAGGCCGGAGAGCGCAGTGGGCGTGGGGCTGCCTGGACAAAAGAGTCCCCGCAGGGTCAGCTTCTCTGCTGCGGGTACGTCCTCCTGCTGCGCCCCTGCTTCATCATCTTCATCCTTCATTTCGGGCTGATACCTGGCGATGAGAACACAGAGAGCCACCAGGGAGTAAGTAAGCAGGGTCCCAATGGACATGAGGTCCACAAGGTCAGTGAGTCCGAAGAGGAGTGTCACGAAAGCTGTGATAATGCCCAAGGCCACCGTGGCCACGACAGGGATGCCCGTCCTGGCGTACAACCTGGCAAGGACACGGAACAGGAGGCCATCGTTGGCCATCACGTAGAGCATCCAGCGACTGAGGAACATAGAGTCCAAGATGCCAGTAGAAAGGGCACAGAGGGCTCCACTGGCCACCACGTAG
The DNA here is from genome assembly GCF_011100685.1 of Canis lupus familiaris. NCBI lineage: Eukaryota > Metazoa > Chordata > Mammalia > Carnivora > Canidae > Canis > Canis lupus. The sequence continues at coordinate 45,182,447 of NC_049248.1, read as the reverse complement.
CGCGCAGAGGCCCAGCCAATGTGCAGAAACGCCTCGGGCAAGGGGCTCCCGGGTTGAAGCTGATAGTAGGGCACCAGGAGTGTAAGTGCCGAAGAGACACCAAAGTACACCAGAAAGCAGATGAACACGGAGATCACGATGCCCACGGGGGCAGAACGCTGGGGGTCCTGGGCTTCTTCGGCGGCAGCAAGAATGCTGTCAAAGCCTGCGAATGCGTACAGGCAGGAGGCTGTTCCGCGGAGAACCCCCTCGAAGCCGAAAGGCACAAACCCTCCAGAGCCCAGAGGCCCCAGGCCAGAGGTGTCATTGAGTCTAGACACGGTCAACGTGTAGTCCTCCTCGGTGAGCTTCCAGTTGTGCAGGTCCCCCTTAATGAAGCCAGAGATGATGACAAAACTGAGAACCAAGACGTTCACCACTGTGAACGCCGAAGTGGCCAGGACGAACTCACTAGCCCTCAGAGCCAGCAGCGCGGTGAGCAGCAGCACGAGGCCCGCAGCGAAGAAGTCGGGGTGTCCTGCTAGGACGTGGGGAGCAGACAGGGACACGTGCTCACGCAAGGCCCCGGAGAGCCGGTTGCCCATCAGGTTGTCGAAAGCTGAGCTCCAGGCCCGGGCCATGCTGGCCGCCCCGGTGACTCCGGAGAGGATGAGGCTCCAGCCGGTGAGGAAAGCCCCGAGCTCGCCCCCGGTCACGTAGTTGTGCAGATACGCAGAGGCCGACCGGGGAGCCCGGGCGCCCAGCTCCGCGTGGCACACGGCGGCCACCACAGAGGGCAGGGCGGCCGCCAGAAAGCAGATCGCAACGGCCGGGCCTGCCCTGTCGCTGGTCACCTCGCCCGCCAGGACATACACGCCGGCCCCCACCGTGTTGCCCACGCCCAGGGCCACTATGTCCACGGTGCGCAGGCTGCCGGCAGCGGAAATCTTAGCCACGTATTGCTCCAGTGTGTGCTTACGTACCAGCTTTTCACCAAATCTGCAAAGTGCCTGGCACAGCATTCTGGCCCGAGTAGAAGACGGTTCTAAGACCAGAGCACCGCAGCCAGCCCAGGAGCGCCGAGTCGCGTGGGGTTCGCTGAGGCTGAGCTAAGCCCCGCGGGGTCGGGCCGCGGGGTCGGGTGCCCGGGCTTCAGAGCTGCTGCTTCGTATTTCACCTTATGTGAGTTAGGCCTCCGTGACGCCTAAGACACAGCAAACAGTAAATATTCACTGAACCCATAGTCAACCAACCAGCCAACGCTCAGAAGTCTTATGTCACCTGTTGCAGCCCAAATATCACAGAAACGGACACCGAAGGACATGGCAGAAAAATCAGCTCTGCTCTCCCCCCGGAAAAAGTGCCAGATACCTCCCAACATTTTGCTTTTTTACGCACCACATGACATAATCCCATTTGGGTTCGTCTAACTCATGTAGCTTCATGTACTAATTAAGCTGTAAGACACAACAGGGCATGAATTTATTGTGCAATAATTCACACGCGGGATGTTTGCGCAGTGCTTGGGCGTGAGTTATGACACATTAATTCACGGCCTAGAGGGCCTCGTTGCAATTACAGACCCATTTTTTAAATATCATCTGAGTTTAAAATACAAATATTGGTCGCCCCCCCCCTGCCCCGTCTTAAAACCCTTAGCCCCCACACTAGCTAGCCAAGGTCAGATGGCACTCTGGCCTCCTTTCTCCTCGTTCTGTATCAGCCATTCAGGTGTGCTGATGGCAAAGGAAGTACAGTCCAACCCTTGGCTGTACCCACCGAGGCCCATAGGGGCGCTGTGAGAAGAGAGGAAGGGGGAGAAAGGGACAGGGCCTTCGTAGCCACCTGCAAGAATTAGAGGAGGAGGCTGTAAGGTCAGGAAGCACAGGAGAAATGGGGGCGGCAGCCAACCCAGGGTTCATCACCAAGAAGAGAGAAGAGCCAGAAAGGCCATTTTATGAATTCTGACATTCAATCAACTTCACCCAAAGCAACCAGGCAAAGTTCACTACAATTTTTACGTCCACAGTTAGGAGAGTGTGATGGACAGGGAGAAAAGAAATAAGTCACCTAGCTCAGGAACTGGCAACCACAACAATTCCTTCCGTCTCCTCCCTCTCTGGGTTCTGGGAGAAAAGGTGAGCTCACTTGTACAGACGACTCTCCTCTCTGGCCACACCATGCTCTATAAACACCCTGCACCATCTGTGATGTCAGCCGCCAGCCACCTGGAGAATCTGCCCTGCTCTGTGAGCTTGTATTAAAACACTCACTTATAACTCCCTATTAATTTTTCACGAGGAGTTATTTTTAACTCGCTCAAACCATTGTCTGAATATGCCAAATATATTTTCTTAATGAACGAACCCTGCGTGTGGTTCCTCCTTCCCCTACTCCCCTGCTGCTATTCAAATGGTCCCCTCCTCATGGGGAGCAAGGCTTTGGATGAGCAATTCACAGCAATGCCCCGGAAACGAGCAGCGGAGAACAGAGAGAACAAAGTCATGCAGCCCCCACCCTCCTCCCTACTCAGGCTTTGGTTTTGAGAGAATTATAGGGAATGTTGTCAGGGATTTTTAAAGACAGAAAGATCAAGTCAAAATTGAAAAGTCTCCTCTGCATATTATCAAAAGGAACCCTTGGGTTATTGCTTCAGACCTTCCGTCTACAAATCCATCAAGACTCCTTATTTGCCACCCACCAGTCCAGGGTTCTGATTTATTAACAAGCACATGGGATAGATAAGGAGAGTCGATTCTTAGCTCATGGAACCTTTCTACATTATAAATGTGATTGAGGTGTGTCCCCCCTCCCCGCCAGCCCCCAGGTTTCAAACCCTTCCGTGGTTCCCCACTGCCCTTCTTTATAATCCCTCCTTCCTTCATAACCTACCCAGTTTCTGCTCCAGCTACAAAATTCAACACTCTCTCTGTTCCCTTGCCTCTCACGCCCTCTCAGCCCCTTCTCTTGGCTAAGCCCTCCTTAACTTTTAATTCCCAGCTCAGAAGTTGCTTGCGCAGGAAGCCTCCCCTGATCCTTACGCTCCCCTTTCTGTGTGCTCTCATAGCACCCGGGCTTCCCCCGGTTGTCATTTATCTTATTGTATCAAAATTCCAGGGGCGCCTGGGGCGGGGGGGGGGGGGGGGGGGGTGGGGGGGGCTCAGTTGGTTAAGTGTCCGACTCTTGATTTTGGATTTTGGCTCAGGTCATGGTCTGAGTGGGGAATCTGCCTGAGATTCTCTCCTTCTCCTTCTCCCTCTCTCCTTCCCCCCACTTGCTCACACTCACGCTCTCTCTCTCTCTCTCTCTCTCTCTAATAAATAAATAAAGCCTGAAAAATTCCAATTCAGCTGCCTGCCTCCTCCTCTTGTGAGGTGCTCAATAAATATTTGTTGAACAAATGTACAAGCGGGAAGAGAAACCTGAAAGAGCACATAACCCAGAATTCCTATCTACTTGACTTTGAGATACATACCTTGTAACCAAGCAACCTTTATAAACCTGACTCAGGTAAATATATAAATGGTATTACCTTCCTTATAGAAGGCAATCAAAATGAAAAGTGTGAAGGAAAAACCAACTGTGATAAAACCTTGACCGCAGATCATTCATGGCAGGTGTAAGCCGCACATACATGATAAAGAATTGTTTGCCTTTGAGGACACTTGTTTTAAAAAATATCAGCCTGCCTTGGGTTACAGGCAACCCACCACCCACCCAGTTAGAGAATCCATACTTTTTTGAAGGCACCATGTCCAGAACCTATAATCTAGGAAGGATGTCCTAAGGCAGAGGTGCTCACGTCAGGGAACAGAGGGAGGCCTAATGGAAGACCTGTGGGGAGCACTTTCAAACTCCAGGTCCTCTCCCTCCAGAGATTCTTATCCACCTAGGCCTCACCTCCCATGACTGCTCTAAACCACCCCAACTGACAAGAAATAGTTCTAAATTTCAAAAGTAAGAGGTTCTAAAAGCTTCCTTCACATGAAGGCAGCCCAGCTTAGTAGTGGGGAGTAAAGGCACTGCAGGTAGAGTGTTCAGGTTCAAATCACAACCCATAGGATTGTCGTCAGGAGTAAGTGAAATGATGCTTGGAAAGTACTTAGCTCAGTGCCTAGCAAACCATAGCTAAGTAATATAATCTACCTAATATTTAATATTAAAATCTAATCCAAAGTCCCCAAGCTTTGAAAATCAGTTAATCTTTATAAATGTCCAGCCTCAAAACCATGCACTAAAATTCAAGCTTGTTAGCTAAGCCCTCATGAGAAAATGAAAATTGTTTTATTCCATATAATTTGCCTTGAAATCCTAATGACTCTAATTAGACATCCTCATACATGCTGGTGCTAAACACTTTGGAGTCCTAGGCTGACTGAGTTAGACCAGGCATGGAAAAATGCAAGGCTTGGGGCACCTGGCTTGTTCGGTGGGTAGAGCATCTGACTCTGGATCTGGGGTTGTGAGTTCAAGCCCCACTTTGGGAAGGGAGCCTACAGAAAATTAAAAGAAAAGAAAACAAAACAGAGATCAAAAAACAAAAGAAAAATGCAAGGCTCAAGTACAATAATATCTTTCTCTACAGATACTCCATCTTATTTCTAGAAGAGGTAGCGGTGGGTGGGTTACCCAACTGGTAAGAGCAAAGAACATTATGTCAAAATTCGTGGATTTGAGTCGTGGCTCTTCCACTTGACTATATAAACTCGAGTAAATTGCTTCATCTCGCTAAACCTCAGTTTCCTTGTCCTTAAGGAACCTCACTTTATCCAGCTCCCTCACTGGATCAGTATGAGAATTCGGTGAGCAGATACAAACCGCCACACCTGCTGGTGGGAGCGTCACTGATGCCACCATCCCAAAGCACAGTCTTAGCAAAACCCAGTACGCTCCTGTCCTCCAGCCCCACCATCCCTCTCCTAGGTACATACACCGAAGAAATCCTCTCCTGGGCCCGTAAGGGGACCCACCGGAGCACGTCCGTCACCACACTGCTAGTGGTCGCGGGAGGCTGGAAGCTCGGCCAGCATCTGTTACTAGAGGAATTTATAAGTAAAATGTGCTGTATGTGCACAATGGAGTAACTCACAGCAGTCGGAAATAATAAAGTAGATTTACAGATAGCAACACGGGTAGATCTCAGAAACAAGGTTCCGTAGGAAAAGCAAAAGCAGAGTGAGGTGCATGGCACGATGCCATGTATGCGCATTTTTGAAAACAGCCCCCAAGTGCTGTTTGCTTGTCAAGGATACACATTTATCTGCTAAAAATCTCACGTCATTCCTCTGCCTAAAGCCTTCCACTGGTGTCACTTTTTATTCAGAGTAGAAGCCAAAGTCTGCCTTTATGATGCCCTACAACGTCCTACAATATTTGCACTGACCACGCTGCCTCTCAGCCTCCTGTTTCTCTCTCTTCCCATTCATTGTTCTCTAGCCACCGGCCTTCTAACCACGCCGGCCTCCTAACATACCCAGCAAGACCCCACCTGAGGGCCTTTGCACTTGCCATCCCCTATATACAGAGCGCTCCCGCCTCAGACATCCCCGGGTTGCTCCCTTCGCTGCATTTGGTGAAATAGCACCTTTGTAGCAGACCTGTTTTAATCACCCCATATGCAATCTGCCCCTGACCTCCCACAACAGACCTTAACTCCCTGCCCTGCTCTTTTTTATCCACAGCAGTTATCACTATTTAAGGTACTGTATGTGTTATTTATTCATCTGCTCATGATTTGTCTCCCTCCAAAAAAACGTAAGCACCATGAAAACAGGACTTTTCCATTATTTTGCCCCTGGCTCTATTCCCCGCACCCACGACTGTGCCTGACACAGTGGGCACCATATACTTGTCAAATGGATGAGTGCGTCTAAATACACAGAGAGGGGCGCCTGGGTGGCACAATGAAGCGTCCAACTCTTGGTTTTGGCTCAGGTCATGATCTCAGGGTCCTGGGATCGAGCCCTGTATTGGGCTCCGCACCCAGCACAGCATCTACTTGAGATTCGCTCTCTCCTTCTCCCTCTTCCTCCCTAACCCCACTCTCTTTCTTGCTCTAAAATAAGTAAATAGCTGGGTAGCTCAGCGGTTGAGTGTCTGCCTTCGGCTCAGGGCGTGATCCCGGGATCCGGGATCAGGTCCCACATCAAGCTCCTTGCGTGGAGCCTGCTTCTCCCTCTGCCTGTGTCTCTGTCTCTCTCTCATTGTCTCTCATGAATAAATAAAATCTTTTTTAAAAAATAATAAAATAAGTAAATAAAACCCTTTTAAAAATATAAATACATACATACATACATACATACATACACACACTTAGAAAACATGGATTGGAGGAGACATTGATAAATACACTAAGCCTCCAGTGAGGAGGGGAAATCAGAATAGAGATAAGGGTGAAAGAAAGAAAGAAAATGCATTGGAAAGGGACCCGACAGGCAGTGATGGTGTCAATGGGCCATGACTGAGGGAGGGGACCGACCCCGCTCTGTGCACTGTAGGTTCAACAAAGGAATTGCAAGAGATGATGCTGTGAGAGTAGCTGGTACCGAGCCTGATCAATGGCAGACACTCAGTAGATTTAAACTGCAAGGGGACCCGGAATCCTGTAGTCATCAGGACGCAGGGTATGCAAAGAAAGAGGGTGAGAACAGGGAAGATAGGGCACCCCTCCTTCTAGTTCCCTCTGAACCCATGTCTTTTTCTCAATTCTTCTTTCTCCTTCAGCTCCTTCAACTGTCTTTGGAGGCCCCTGTAGTTCACAGTAAGGATGCTCGTGCCACTTTCCTCTCTCTGCGGAACCATCTTCAGCCACCTAAGTCCCAACAAAGAGTACAACAGTGGTTCTTCACCTTTGCTGAATCAAAGACCCCTCTGAGGTTGCTCACCTCAAAAAAAAAAATGTTATACACTCTTCTGAGCAAGAATCTCAGGGGAGGGCCAACTGAATGGCAGGGCAGGAGATGCTTTGAATGACTTCTGTTTCCCTCAACTCTCTTACACAGGGTGGTCCTTGGGCTCTTCCCACTTTTACTGAAGATGACCGAAGATGGGTCTACGGACAAAGTGGGAGGATACCAGGGAAGCAACCCAAAACACATGGGAATTAAACAACCATATTTTATGACTCCAACAGAAGCAAGCAGAACAAACAAGTGAAGAACCACACTTCTAGAGGAAAAAGCAAACCCATGATTGGAAATCCTGAGAACGTCTACCTGCAATCCAGATTTTAACAATACGGAGAAACATCACCCCCAATGCCATGTTCAGAAATGCCCTTTCTCCGTGCAACAATCTGCGATTATTCCAATGGTTTCTATTCAGTCCAGACTCTCTGACCCAGCTGTCAGAGCCCTAGCCCAATTCTTCCCCTTCCCTTGGGTCCATCACCTCCTTGCTAACTCAGCTCCTCACATCCTGACTTACCCTTCCTGAGAGAATCCTTTGGCCTGGGTAAGTTACCCGCCCTGCCAGGGACACCCTTCTCACTGCTTTCAGTCCAGTCTTGACCCTCTAGCTCTTCTCAACCCTATTCTACAATCTTCCCCCCAAAGTCTAGGAAGCCTTTCCTAAGCCACCGTGACTGATGCCCCATCTCCAGCCTTCCTCCCATTCCCACCAGCACTTACAGCCCATCTTGATGCTCAGCTGAAACTCATTCCCCCTTTCTGTCTGGTGGTGTCCTGGGTGTGTCACTTAAATTCCTTTACAATCTAAAAGCTTCCAGAGGGCAGTGCCAGGATCCATACACCTCCCCCTTCTGAATCCCACACTCCCATCCCCAACCCTCACTACCCAGGACAAGGATCTGCTCAATTATACCAAGCAACCAAAAGAGGCATTTAGGACAGAGGATATGAATATACAGACGTATTGATTGATTCCTATATCTTGAGATCCCTAGAAATAGGATTTTTTTTATTTTTTCATTTTTTTGGAAAGAGAGAAATGGCCAAAGAGAGGTGGAAACAGGAGACTAGAACATGCACAATCATCTATTTCAAGAGCATTTCCTGAGGACATTTCCTAATGAGGGCCCTCGGTCTGTGAATCTCAGTTTAATTAGGAAACAGTCTCTCCCAAAGGAGGTGCTTGGCACAGGGGAGGTACTTAAAGAAATGCAGAGAGAGGCCAGGGAATATGAAGCCAGCTTGTATGAATTCCATAATGCCCCCGGCTCCCCCCTCCCCTCCCTCCTCCTCCCTGTGTTTCTCTCAGTCTCTGAGCTCATTCCAAAATCCAAAACAAAAGTTCCATCCCAAGTCGCCAAGAACTCCTGTCAAATCCAACAATCCACCCACTAAATTGCAGGCTGTCTTGCTTTCCCAGCCAGCCCCACCCACTCTCCTCCATCCTGGAGGTCACTGTGTTCACTCCTCCGTCTCTAAGAAGGGTCCTGCGCTCACTCTGGACCTTTCCTTCTCAAAACATTTTTCCAAGGAAGTAAGTTCCACTGGTTCCCGTGACTGGGTGTTAACACTCCTGCCAGTCAGGAAGCTGGCCTTGTGGCTCCTCCTAAATAGCTTCAAATATAGTTTGGATACAAGTTGCTTTGCTAGAAGATTCATAAAGACTTGAGAAGAAGGCTAATGAGGCTGTTAAATAATTATTTTCAGGTTCTCAAGGTTTCAGAGAAGTGGACTCTAAACGCAACATCTCCAGAGATTATATCAATCTCTTTCTATCCAAGCACTGCTCCTTCCTTCCCTGATCCCAAATTATACAAATTATCTCATCCACCTTGAAATTTCCAAAGAGTGAAAACTCCAGAGCCAATCAAACCAGTGGCTCACGAACAAACAAATATAAAGTTTTCTGGATGGCTGAGCTTTCCAAGAGTTCCAAAGCCCTAATTCGAGCAATCCTGCAAATCTGGAAGGGAGCAGTCAGGAATATAGGAGTAGAGGCTTTGAGTTCAGGCCAGGAGCTTGAAATAATAGCAAGTGCAGCGTATGCAGTACCCCAACACTTCCAAAGTGGAAACAGTTCAGAATATACACAAAAAAGTAAACAGAGCAAAGCCACCATGAACACTGGGGCAGAGTCTCGTATCCAAGGGTAGAAGGAATTAGTTAACAAAAACAAATGAAAAATGGAAACTTCCCATTTTCTCCGTCTGTTTATGCCTTATCTAGAGGGGTGTGTGCATCTCATCATGGTCATTCATTTATTCTTTCAGCAAATATACTGGTCCCCAATTATTCAGCACTGCTATACAGCAAAGAAAAACACAAAAATCCCTCCGCTCGAGTTGCTTACATTCCTGCAGGAGGAATGCAAACGTGTAATGAGAAGACAGATTGTGTCAGATTTGGGATCAGTGCTGCAGAGAGAAGTAAAGCAAGAGAAGGTTAGGATGTGCTCGAGGCGGGTGTTGTGATTTTAAAATAGGTGGGCCCAGACAGCCTCACATTCACACTGTTGTGCAACCATCACCACCACCCAGCCCTGGAACTCGTTCATCTTCCTCAGCTGCAACTCTGTACCCATTAAACATAACTCCCCATTCTTCCCTCTTCACAGGCCCTGGCAACCACCATTCGACTTCCTGTCTCTATGAATTTAACAACTCTAGGTACCAGGTGTAAGTGGAATCATACAGTATTTCGCTTTTGTACTCGACTTCTTTCACTTAGCGTGATGTCTTCAAGGTTCATCCATGTTGTAGCATGTATAGGAATATCTTCCTTTTTAAGGCTGAATAATATTCCATTGTATTACGTACGACATCTTGTTTATCCGTTCATCCAATGATGGGCACGTGGGTTGTTTCACCTTTTGGCTGTTGTGAAGAGAGCTTTTATAAATATGGGCCTAAAGATATCTTTTTGAGTCCCTGCTTTCAACTCTGGGGGATATATATCCAGAAGGAGGATTGCTGGATCATACGATAATCGTATATGTAATTTTGTGAGAAATCACCATGCTGTTTCCCACGGCAGCTGCACCATTTTACATTCCCACCAACAAAGCACAAGTGTCCCAATTTCTCCACATCCTTGCCAACACTCGTTATCTTCTGTTTCTTTAATAACAGCCATCCTAATGGGTGTGAAGTGGTACTTGGCTATTTTCGAGGCTTAAGAAGGAGGCCTGTAGGGCCAGGACAGAGTGAGTGAGCAGGAAGCCGTAGGGAATGAGGTCAGAGAGAAAGGAAGAAGCCAGATCCTTCACAGTAGGGCCTGGGAATCACTATGAGGACTTCAGCTTTTACTCTGGGTGTGATGGAAACCCTAGAAAAAAGTAAAGTTGCATGTGTTGGCTACTGATTTTCATGTTTTTTGGCCTACGTATTGGGTTCTCAAACTAAGGAAAGGCCTCTTCCAGAGTTTGAAAACAAGGCATGGAGACAAGTTTTGCAGAGCCCTCAAAAGATATCCGGTGCTTCTGACAACATGGTGAGGGCTGAACAAGCTATGCTCTTGCATCTGCCTCTCTCTCTAGAGGCCAAAGACAAGATGCCAGACAGCCTCCCATGGGGGAGTAACATGATGGATTGCTTTCATTGAGGCTGTTCATGTTATGGATGATCTCTAGACAGGACTCGATCACTTAAAAATCAAACAAAAGTCATTTTTGTATCATTCACTATTTTAGGTTATTCCCACCATTACCCTGGATAATCAAGAGCTGACATGGAGATAAAGGGTATTTTTTTTCTGGAACCTGGTGAAATACAGAACTGCAAAGACAGGGGTAGGTAGACTCTCAGGAAGGGGGCAGGAACCATGTGAATCTGGCACTTGCAATCCTTGCAGATTAAATAGATGAATCCAGTCCCCAGCCCCAGATGCCTCAGGAAGGACTGTCAGAAATGTCTGAGATGATCAGAGCTGGAGAGAGAAAGGGCCCCAAAGGGAAGCCTGAAAACACATTTCTGAGAGGCAAAGAGTACCTCTCATAACCTCACTTCCCCCGGGCGACAGGGATGAAAGCTTCTACATCAAAATGAGAAGTCCAAGGAGTTATAGATTTTCTCAACAATAAATAATCTGGAGAGAATGGCCGCCCAACCACCGTTTATAAATGTTAGAAAATACACACTTGTGTGTGTGGATTGGGGAGGGAGATAGAGGGTAGAGAAGGAGAGAATTATGGGGTTGTCCCCGCTGGGAAAGGAGGAGGGACAGAAATCTATTTTCACCATGGCATTCTTAGGATTCAAATGGGGGTTAAGGAAGGGAAGTATAGTAAAATCTAGAAACCGAAATAACTAATTTCTCTCAGCAGGGAAACAGGCCGTGTACTCCTAGGTTCTGTGTGCTGTTCTTTCCATCTAAGGACCACCTTATTCATCCTCCAGTCTCAACATCGTATGATCACCACCCATCCCCCAGGGTAAGAGACCCCACAGCTAGCCTCACATCATAGTCCCCATATCATTTCCCTTCTCTGTGGCTTCATTACAGAGGTCTTAGGTACCTCTAAGCCTTCAAACACATATAATAAAAATGGGACAAGGATATAGGAGAAGGCTGCTTTTCCTCCTCTCCTCAAGTAGAAAAATAATAGATCTAGGTAGCGGTGAAAAGTTTTAGGTCATTCATTTGGTTGTTCATTTAATAAATATTAAGCACCTTTTAAATGCCAGTCTGTGTGCTTGATGTTACAAACACAACGAGGAGGAAGAAGATGTGTTCCCTGCCTACACGGCACTCACTGGGTGGCTCAGCTGGTTAAACATCTGCCTTCGCCTCAGGTCATGATCTCAGGGTCCTGGGAACGAGTTCCACATTGAGCTGCTTCTCCCTCTCCCTCTGTGCATACACTTCTCTCTCTTTCTGTATCTCTATATCTCTCTGTCTCTCTCTGCCTCTCTCTCCCTCTCTTAAGTAAATAAATAAAATCTTTTTAAAAACTGTGTGTAACCTGAATCTAATGATAAAAATGATCAGTCTACAAAACAGCTTTCTTTTTTTTTAATATTTTTTTTAATTTTTATTTATTTATGATAGTCACAGAGAGAGAAAGAGAGGCAGAGACACAGGCAGAGAGAAGCAGGCTCCATGCACCGGGAGCCCGACGTGGGATTCGATCCCGGGTCTCCAGGATCGCGCCCTAGGCCAAAGGCAGGCGCCAAACCGCTGCGCCACCCAGGGATCCCACAAAACAGCTTTCTATAGAAAGCTGACTTTCTGTAAAACTGACCTATGCCCATTCAAAACTCTCAATGTCAGGAATGATGGGCTGAAGAACTATTGCAGATTAAAGGAGAATCAAGAGACACAACAATGAGATGTAATATTTCATACACACACAAACACACACAACACACTGGAGAGAGCATGCAAATGTGGCAAAATACTACAGTCAATCTCAGTGAAAGATAAATGGCTGTAAATTATGTTATTCTTGCAACTTTCCGTAGGTTTGATATTTTTCAAATGAGAAAGTTAAGGGGGAAACAAGAATGTCCCAGCAGTAAAGGTTATGGATTCTCATTCCCTGAATGACCTTTATAAACAAGCTTGCCATTGCTTTTGGTTGGAACAAAATCCAACCCAGAATGACCTAGCCCCAGATCAGTCCCTTTAGATCAGAGGAGTGGGTGGGAAGATAGAACTCCTTTGTCTTTGATTTACAACCAAAATTGTCAGCAAGCAAAAATGCCTGGAAAGAAACCACAACCTTGGCTCCTGTTAGTACAGTTATAAAAACTACATACTGTTATTGTCATTTTGTGGGGCTAAAACAAATTAATAAATCAGGGCCCTAGGCTTGAACTCTAAGAGGCATTGGGGAACATGTGCAGAGGCTGGAGGCAGAGAAAAATGGTATCTGGCAAATAAGGGGGCCAGGTATATGGTGCAAGAGCTAGGGATACATGGAGAGAGGGGTGAAAGAGAACCAGAATTTGTTGAGCTATAAGTAATGCACATGTGTTATTTCATTTAACAACCCAATGAAAGAAGTATTATTATTCCACTTACAGACTGAGAAGTAAGACAACTGTCCTAAGCTCATGCAGCCAGTAAAAAGATGAGCTGGAACTTGAACTTGGTTCTTTATTACTTCAAAGACCATGTTTTTTTCTACTGTTGCACTTTTCTTTCCCAAAGAGTCAAGACTCTAGAGCATGGCTATTTAAGGAGAATTTGAGCCAGTTTGTATCTTTGAGCCCAGGTCACCCTCTGCCTATGTCTTCCCTTTCATCCCAAATAGATATTGATGGACCAGAGCTAGAAGCAGAGGGATCGTTAAATCTGAAAGCTCCATCTAACCATGTCCTGCTAAAATCCTAACCCAATCTAGGGGGGCGGGGTATGGATGGTTCCTTCAGTAGAGCATCTGACTTGATCTCAAGGTCTTAAGTTCAGGCCCCATATTGGATGTAGAGATTACAAAAAAAAAAAAAAAAAAAAGAAAGAAAAAAAAAAGAAAAAGAAAAATCCTAACCCAATCTAGGGCCAAAATGTCTCCAGACTACATTTTTAGATGCCAAGGAAGATTCCAAAGCATCCTCACATCTATTCCAATATTTCCCAGATATGATTTTACAGCTAATTGTAATTCCTACCCAAACTTTAACCCATCTCCTTTTGCTTGGCTTTTATATGTTTTAAAGATTTTATTTATTCAAGAGAGACACAGAGAGAGAGGCTGAGACACAGGCAGAGGGAGAAGCAGGCTCCCCGTGGGAAGCTGGATGCAGGACTGAATCCCAGGACCCCAGGATCAGTATCTGAGCTGAAGGCAGACACCCAACCACTGAACCACCCAGGCGTCCCTTGCTTGGCATTTAGTGGTAATATAATAGATCCCTAGATGCCAAATATGTCACCCGCCTGGGACTTCTTTCATCATCCTATTCTTTCATCATTCTATTCCAAACCTTTTCTAGTGACTACCTCACCCTTGAGAAGGGGGGAAACAAAACATCCCCAGTAAGGTCAGGAAGAGCTAGAGAAGGAAATGAAGGCTTCATTCCCATTGCATAAAAGAGGATGGGGATGAGGAGCAGGTATTTCTAAAAATGGGAGCGCAATAGCAGGAAAATGGTTGCAATTTCCCTGAAAACCTAAAAACCTCCAGGTTTGGCCTTCCCAAACCTCAGCCGTCACCCAAGGCTTCCAGATGTTGCCGGCACACACCATTAGGAAACATCTGTCACAACGGACTGCCCCAACTGGGACAAAGGAGAGTAGGAAGGCAGACGGTGCCAATTTAATGAGGATGGTTTAACAAAACATCTTTTTAAGCTTCCTAATTCACTTGGCCATTTGCTCCCCAGACTTGGCTGCCAATCAAGAGCAGACTGGGAATGTTTGCCAGAGAATGGCAATCTCCTCTTTACCCTTAACCCAGAAGAACCCAGGACCAGAAAAATGTCAGCTTACCAGTCACTCCAAAATATGATTACCCCATTCCAGAGCTAAAACTTTATGAAGATGCTGGGGACAAGGACTTGAGCTCTGTCAGATTGATCATTCTGGTGTGACAACCAGAGACCTGACCCAGTAGAATATAAAAAATGAGCATTAGCATTCCCCGTTGTGACCCATATCTCTGACCAGCTCTGAACTCACAGCATCTAGAGCATTACTAGCATTTATTAATCATCCATAGAAATAAATAAACACAGAGACCAATGGACATGAGGCATCAATTCAGACCCCTTTGTCTATTTTTTGGATCTCTTCGTTATTTTTTAAGGTTATTAAGAAATATGTATGGACTTGAGATAAGAAATAATGGGTATTCTGAACATGCCATTAGTATAGGAAGATCAAAAGACAAAGTAAAGGATTGCCTTTCTATTTTAATTTCAAAAGGAAGGAAATCCCAAATCTATCCAAGAACAAGAGCATTGACAAAGCAGCCTCCAGGATCCTGATTTTATTCAGGGAAATTGCATAAAAATTTGGATTAAATCTATAGGATTCCAACTGAATCATTGGTTTCAGATATTTGGGGATCACCAACGTAGCCCTCAATTCAATTCAACTGACATGAAGTTAGACACTCAGCACCTTGTCCACGCTAGGCCTCCATCTAGTAGGTTCTTAGAGTTGGCAAATACTGCGTATCAAGGGCCAGCCTCCTGCCATACTTCCTGGTCCACCCTCCTGATCCATAAAACTGGTAACTCTAAACAATGAGATCCTCTCAGCTTTCACTCAGATTCACCCAGCAGCCATCAGACAGTGCTGCCCTTCCTTGAAGCAGGATGAAGCCCTAAATCACATTCTCCCTGACGACTGCATTGCAGCAGATAACTGAAGTGTGAGTGCCCTCTACCCTCCTTCTGGAAAATGACACTTGCCTGAAATCTTAAAAAGACTCTCTCCCTCTCCCTCTCCCTCTCCCTCTTCCCCTCTCCCTCTTTATTTTTTTTTTTTTAAAGATTTTACTTATTTATTCATGAGAGACCCAGAGAGAGAGGCAGAGACACAGGCAGAGGGAGAAGCAGGCTCCACGCAGGAAGCTTGACATGGGACTCGATCCTGGGACTCGACCCCGGGTCTCCAGGATCACGCCCTGGGCCGAAGGAGCCATCGGGGCTGCCACAAGGCTTCCTTTTCACTGATCTGCTACCACTTACTCCTACCATTAACCTATACTGTGTCTCTCTGCGAGGTGAGGACAAATCTGTCCCTGCACGTACACATCTTGCTGGCGTTAACATCAGCCCTCACATAGACTGTCCCTCCCTGCCTAGAACATGCTCTTTCCAAACCCAGTTCAACATGACCCTCCTTCTGGAAGCTTCTCCGGCCACACCTACCGAATAGACATACGAGCTCTCCAGTTTGCTCTCCTCGCCCCCTGCTTTCTCCTCACTAATATCCAGTGGCCTGTCTCGCGGGCCTAGAACTCGGCGCTGGGAGAGGCAGCTAGGGAAGGGGGCAGGGGTAGGAGGTGGTGAGGTGGAGCCCAGGAACAGAGCTGATGACCGCCCTTCTCCCTCAGGCCTCAGCTGCAGGTGTCATCAGCTTGCCTTCCTTTCCCCAGCCGGAGCCTGAGGTACAGAGTTACCTGGCTGCAACCAAGGAAGTACTCCCAGGATCCACAGCGATGTCAGAGATCGGAAATAAGAACTGAGGCCCAGGGGCGCCTGGGTGGGTCAGTCCTTTAAGTGTCTGCCTTTGGCTCAGGTCATGATCCCAGGATCCTGGGACCAAGCCCCACGTCGGCCTCCCTGCTCAGCGAGGAGCCTGCATCTCCCTCTCCTCCTCTCTCACTACCTCTCACTCTCTCTTTCAAAGTAATTAACTAATTAATTAATTAAAATCTTTTTTTAGGGGATCCCTGGGTGGCGCAGCGGTTTGGCGCCTGCCTTTGGCCCAGGGCGTGATCCTGGAGACCCGGGATCGAATCCCACATCAGGCTCCCAGTGCATGGAGCCTGCTTCTCCCTCTGCCTGTGTCTCTGCCTGTCTCTCTCTCTCTCTCTCTCTCTCTCTCTCTGTGACTATCATAAATAAATAAAAAAATAAAAATTAAAAAAAAATAAAATAAATAAAATAAAATCTTTTTTTAAAAACTGAGGCCCAAATCACTTTCACTACAACAAAATGAAAGTACAAAGGAAATAACCCGAGTTAGCTGAGATCAAGTGCTATGAACAGTTAGGATTTGCTCCAGTGTCATCCCCTTGATGAGTGACAAATAAATAGACAACACAGAGTTTTCTTACTTCCACTGCTTTACTTAATTTGGAAAATAAGTCACCTAATGCTTTGGCATCAGGCAACTCAAATTGTTGTAACTACATGTAAGGCCTCCTGCAGAAGGGGCGAGGGGACGGTAGTCAAAGGACCGAATGGTGTGCAGGATAGGATTTCACTTGTTTCAGGAGAGGGAAGTGTCCAGGAAATGCCCTTCTACTGTAAGCCCCCAGGGAAAAGAATTTGCTGTATCTGCTACCATTTTTCCTGGACCGTCTGTAAATCACTACACAGACTCCATCTGTTGGGTTGGGTCTAAAGTGAGAAATTGGATGGTCCCTCAAGTAGAAACCACAAAAAGTTTCTAAGTGAAAAAGCCTGGATTCAATCTATTAAAGATCAGATTTCAACTAAGTGTAAATGAATACAAAGGCAAATTCCAAATTAGAAAATTCAGGCACCACAGTGATTCTTTGTGCAAAAGAACTCAAGCAAAAGCAACTTTTTCTTTCCCCTTAATTCTTAATACCACCACTGTCACCCCCAAGTCAGCAGGCACTCATTTACATACTGTGCAAGACCACGGGGGCAAATGGAGAGCTCCTCTCTCTGGAAACTTAAAATTAAGGGTATTTTGTGAATACTTCCCCACCTGCCAAAATAAAAAAAAAAAAAAAAAAAAGATACATAAACCATGAACTGGAAAGGGTATTCCTAAATCAGAAATGAACAGTCAAGGCAAGGGCCTGTCAAGATGCCTGATGGCTTCATAGTTGAAGGAAAGTTAGACTCATAAGGGCCTCATTTTCCAGGGTTGGCGAGACTGGGGAGTATCTTCCGTGCGCTGTGGGTCATCCTGAGGAGGCTGCATGGAAGAGAAGGCATTTACTCCATCTCAGCATTTTGTAGAACTGTTTCCCAGGAAAAGGTCAGTTCAAGCCACATCTTCAGCTTGGGCCACGATCCAATAAATAGAGCCTCTTCTAGGCCTTCCTTCCATGCCCCCCACCAAAAAGAGAAAACAACTCCACTGTGCCTTGAACCAGTAAATCCAGTTTGCCCAACTATACAGACCCAGTTGAATATTTGCTACAGATATTAATACAGATCTAGATACTAAAATATAATAATTGTCACCCTTGGTCTGTGCAGAAAAAGGAAGAGAGAGAGAAATCATTTGTGTTACTTCCCTCCTGGAAAAAGATAAGATCAGCTTCCCTGAAAGGTTGGAAAGAAAGCTGAAGTAGGGGCGCCTGGGTGGCTCAGTTGGTTGGGCCTCTAACTCTTGGGGGTTGTGGTCTCAGGGCCCTGGGGTGGCCCCATGTCGGCCACCATGCTGGTCATAGAGCTCATTTGAGATTCCTTCTCTCCCACTCCTACTGCCCCTCTGCACCCCCACACTAAGGGTGAAGTAATCAAATCCAGCTTGTACTAAAGAAAATAAATACCCAAACTTATCTCCCGGGAGTCTTCTGAGAACAACCTCGCCAAACAGACCACCTAACAGGCGTGATCTGCTCTGATCTCACTTTGTACTGTATACTCTGTTTAAATGTCACTTGGAAGACTACGTTGTCTCCCTTTCTAAAATAAAAATTCCTGGGGTGCCTGGGTGGCTCAATCAGTTCGTGAATTCGACTAGGCCATGATCCCAGGATTGAGCCCAGTGCTCTGCGTGCAGCAGAGAGTCTGCTTCTCCCTCTCCTTCTGCCCCTCCCCTTCCCCCCTTCCCCGCTTCCCCCCACCCCCATTCCTTGTGTGCTCTCTCTCTCTCTCTCAAATAAATAATAAAATCATTTTTAAAACTAAAATAAAAACTCCTAAAAAGTCAATAAAATGGGGCACCCCGGTGGCTCAGTCAGTTAAACGTGTGACTTTGGCTCAGGTCATGATCTTGGGGGCCCTAGGATCAAGCCCAACATCTGGATCCCCACTCTCCCTCTGTCCCTCCCCCCACTCATGCTCTCTCTGTCTCTCTCTCAAATGAATAAATAAAATCATGGGGGGGAAAACTAAGAAAATTAAATAAAAACTCCTTAAGGTAGAACATACTTCATGTTCTCTCGGTGAGGCTAGAAACCCTAATTCTACAAGTAAACATTACTAGGTGCAACCAAGACTTGAGCTTGAAGGCGTGACACCCCCAGACTGTCTGCTCATCAGACCAAAAGGAAACACAGCATCTCCTCCAACTCACCTACCAACCGAGCCACCCCAGCACCACACCTCTCAAATCCCATCCCCGTGTGGCAGAGGCTGAATCCCAAGACAGCGAAAACCCATCCAGATGCAGACTAACACACGCCAGACTGCCTGTATGTAGACCAAGTTCATCCACCCCAATGTAGATACAGATGTAGACCAAAACATGTTCGCTTCCCTCTTTCAGTATCTTTGGAGTTCCTGCCATATGCAGGCTCCACACTAGTTTCATTGTACCATTATTTGGGTAAACAAAGGGCCAGAGCTTCTCTAGAGGCCATAGAGGCTCGATATTATCTAGCATCATTCTGGGACGCTGGTGAACAAGGTGGCTTTTCTCAGTTCCTCTGGGATAACTTCTGAGAAAACAGTTAAATCCAATGTTCTTCATTCTGACGTGACACATTGAAGGTTTGGTTTCGGTCAGAATCCAGTGTTGGAAATTCTTAACATTTCTATCTCACCAAAACAAGATGATCACCTTGACAAATCAGAAAAGCCTGGGCTTCTGCTTCTCGAGGTCTTCAGAAACTAGATGGGCTACCAGGAAGAATTAGACTTAGATTTTCCAAACAGGAATCAGAAAAAGAGCTGGGGAGGGACCCTGCGTGGCTCAGTCAGTTGAGCACCTGACTCTTGGTTTCTGCTCAGGTCATGATCTTGGGGTTGTGAGCTCAGCCCATGTCCCCACTCTCAGCAGGGAGTCTATTTGAGATTCCTTCTCTCGGGATGCCTGAGTGGCTCAGCAGTTGAGCGTCTGCCTTCGGCCCAGGGCATGACCCTGGAGTCCCAGGATCGAGTCCCACATCGGGCTCCCTGCATGGAGCCTGCTTCTCCCTCTGCCTGGGTCTCTCCCTGTGTCTTTCATGAATAAGTAAATAAAAATCTTTTAAGAAAACAGAGAGAGAGAGAGATTCTCTCTCTCCCTCTCTGCCCCTCCCCCCGCTCGCATGCTCTCTAAATAGATAGACAGATAGATAGCTAAATCTTAAAGAAAAAGAAAGAGCTGGGGAAAGCCAGGAAGGGTATGAAATTAAGGGATTAGAAAGTAATGTGATATGTTGACGTCAACAGTGAAAATTAATTTCTTCTCTCATTCCTCCAGGATTCTCTACTCCCCTTTTCTCAACCCTGAATCCTGTCAGCCCAGAACACATAATAAAAGTCCTAAAGAGGGATCCCTGGGTGGCGCAGCGGTTTAGCGCCTGCCTCTGGCCCAGGGCGCGATCCTGGAAACCTGGGATCGAATCCCACGTCAGGCTCCCGGTGCATGGAGCCTGCTTCTCCCTCTGCCTATGTCTCTGCCTCTCTCTCTCTCTCTCTCTCTGTGTGTGTGACTATCATGAATAATAAAAATTAAAAAATAAATAAATAAATAAAAATAAAAATAAAAATAAAAGTCCTAAAGACGGACACCTGGCTGGCTCCACAGTTGAGCGCCTGCCTTCGGCTCAGGGCGTGACCCCAGGGTCCCGGAATCGAGTCCTGCATCGAGCTCCCTGCATGGAGCCTGCTTCTCCCTCTGCCTATGTCTCTACCTCTCTCTCTGGGTCTCTCATGAATAAATAAATAAAACATTTTAAAAAATAAAAAAGTCCTAAGGAGAAAACAATAGAAGGAAATCCATCTACCTGCCCACCTCTTTTCCAAACTACAGCTATAAGGTAGGATGGCCTTTGTCTACAATGAGCACTGATCCACACTCATTTTTTTCCAAGAAGCTTTGCTAAACAGCTGTTTGCTGGGTTTTTGCCCAAAATCCTTTCTTTCCTTAAAGCATAGAATCTAGAAATCCATCCAGTGGTCCCATCTATCACTATACCCTGTCTCTACTTTTGGACTAGCAGCTATGAGTGGTCAGAGCCCAAGGCTCCTTCTTCCATGTACCTCCCCCCAGTAGGCACCCTCAGTAATACACTGCACACAAGGTGGCTTAGGGAAGGCCAACTATCCTCTGGTTATCTTCCTTCACATCTTCAAATGTATCCTTCTGTCCTCCCGTGTACGAGCTTGGCTATGTCCTTCTCTCTGATCTCTCTCACCAGACTTTGCTTGGTTGCTCTCACAGCCCTAAGTAGCTCCTCCACACTGCCACCATCCCCTTTGGAAAGTTAATTTGTTTTGTTTTGTTTTGCTGTAGGAAAGACATGGGATTGTCTGAGTCTTTGAAACTTGTATCATGCCTCAAAATCCTCAGTTCTTATCCAAATACAGATCAATGTGACTTCTCCATCAAGGCCCATCTGGGAGCGCCTGGCTGGCTCAGTTGGTAGAGCACGAGACTCTTGATCCAAGTCATGAGTTTGAGTTTCATACTGAACTTAGAGATTACTTAAAGAAAATTTTGGAAATAATTTAAAATTTTAAAAAATAGAGGCGCTTGAGTGGCTCAGTCAATTAATAATCCAACTCTTAATTTCGGCTCAGGTCATGATCACAGACCTGAGATGGAGCCTCGTGTTGGGCTCTGTGCTGGGTGTGGATCCTGCTTAAGATTCTCTTTCTCCCTTTCCCTCTACCCCTATACTTCCTCTCTCCCTCTCTAAACATAGATAGATAGATAGATAGATAGATAGATAGATAGATAGATAGAGATATGAAAAATATAAAAAATCCATTGCCTCACCCCAGCTCATCCACCATGATGTACAACAAAGAGCCTCCACCACCACTTTTTTAAGGGACACTCCTTATCCTTATTCCTTTGTTCTTTCTAATCCCCAGTCTGCTTTGTGATTTCTGCAATAATGAAAGAAAAAAGGGATGAGGATAAACCAAAAGAATATAACCCAAAAATCATTTTTTATCAATTTGGAATATACTTGGTGAAGGAAATTAGCCTTTCCACATGTTTTGCTTAAACTACGAACAAAATGAGTCATGAGTCTGCCTACTGGGTTTTTGTTTTTTTTTTTATGATAGTCATCACAGAGAGAGAGAGAGGCAGAGACATAGGCAGAGGGAGAAGCAGGCTCCATGCAC
The DNA here is from genome assembly GCF_011100685.1 of Canis lupus familiaris. Classification (NCBI taxonomy): domain Eukaryota; kingdom Metazoa; phylum Chordata; class Mammalia; order Carnivora; family Canidae; genus Canis; species Canis lupus. The sequence goes on along the minus strand of NC_049248.1, from coordinate 45,160,678 downwards.
CGGGAGCCCAACGTGGGATTCGATCCTGGGTCTCCAGGATCGCGCCCTGGGCCAAAGGCAGGTGCTAAACCGCTGCACCACCCAGGGATCCCATGAGTCTGCCTTCTGGAGTCACATAATCCATACCAATTGATAATGAGAGAAGTTGCCCAAGAACTGCTAGAGGGCAAGGGAAGACAACCTAGAAATCAACATTTGCCACATATAATCAATACAACTGGTGTCATGCATGGATAAGTGTTGTCTGGGCTTTTGGTGTCAAGGTACTGCCTACAGGGTACATGTGGGGGGAGGCAGAGGTGCTGGGCGGAGAACAATTTAAGACTCCAAGGGCCTTAGAAATTAAAGAGTTGCAAATATGTTTGGTGATAATAGCAAAATGCCTCTTGGAGTCCCAGGAAGCCAGTCCTATTTCAGACTTCTCCTCCAAGCCTTTATCAATCAATAAATATGCCTATCATGTACATAAAATTGATAGATTCCAAGAGAGAGAACAGAGGCATCAAGTTTCAAGGTTTATTTAGTACTGGCTCATTTACAATATATTAGGGAACTCAGACAAGCCTTCCTACAGTGTTTTAAAGACCACTACGTAGCCACACCCCAGGGGAACTTGGTAATCTTTCCTCCTCTGCCCTGACCTGGCCTATAATCAATCCCCACCCCAGCTTCTTTAAATTAGATAAGAAAGGCAGGGAGATACCTTCAGCAGCTGTAAAAATAGATATCTAGCTCCTTGAGCCTGGAGGAACCCACAAACCCTGTCTCCTGATGGCAGACCGCCTTGTCAAACTGGGTCTGTTATTCTGCAAAATGCACACCAATGCCCTCCCTAAGAAGATACGATACAGAGACTTTCAGAATCTCAAGGAGAAAGTGAGGCAAAATATGAAGGAGGCAGCTGAGCAGATGGCTGAATCTTCATTCATTCAAAGAACACGTCTAGGGGCACCTGGGTGGCTCGGTGTTGAGCATGTGCTGGCTCAGGGCGTGATCCTGGGATCCTGGGATCGAGTCCCACACTGGGCTCCCCACAAAGAGCCTGCTTCTCCTTCTACATATGTCTCTCTCATGAATAAATAAAATCTTAAAAAAAAAAAACAAAAAACAAAGAACGTGTCTAAGCATACTGTGTGCTGGGCCCTGCGGGAGAAATGAAGAAAGCAAGCTCTGCACAAGGCCAGAAAGGAAAGGCCAGGAGGGAGGGCAGGGCAAAGAGTGGGAAGGACACTGGAGAAGCACCAAGGAATAACTTCCTGTAGCTCATATTTTCTTCATCAGTGCTGAGAACCTCCCTGTCTGGAATACAGACCGTAGGCCTCCAAATCACCCAACCCCAGCAAACCTACCTGCCCTCCCCGAACCCGCAAGGCCTGCCGCTTGCACCCCACAATCCAAAGTCTAGCTCTGGCACCATGAAATACCCTCTGCTCAAACACCACAGGGCTTGGACAACCAGTGGCTCTCCAAGCCCAGCCTTCTTCCTGTCTGGCTTCTGTCTCACTTTTCTTGCCAGTTCTATAAACACGAGAGATCACTTACCCGTGAGTTTTTTCTACCTCAGAGGAGAAAGGCTGGAGAAGAAAGTGCAACCTACACCCCAGGAGAGGTGAGGAACTTGGCCAAGCAGTGTCAGGATCTGGAGCAGGGCCCAGCCAAGGCCCCAGGGGAGGCGGGCCGGGGAGGCGGGCCCTCGGCGCCCTGGGCACCCTGGGCACCCTGGGCAAGGGGGGAGGAAGTGGCTCAGCCCACTCCAGGAGGAGAGCTGGAGGTGGGCGAGGAAGACCAGTGGGTCCCGTCTGGTGAGGAGACACCTGTCTGGGGGGTCCCCTCCACTGGGTGAGGAGGAGTGCGGGCTTCAGGGGACTCTGTGTGAGGCCGGGCGCCAGGGTGCGGAGGTCCCAGTGGGCCAGAGAGTGGGGGGGGGTGCAGGCGGAGCCCAGCCTGCGAGGATTTGGGGGCCAGTCCCAGATCCAGCCACAGAGGCTACTTAGGAGTCCCTTAAACAAGGGTAGCAGCGCCCTCCAGCCGCCTCCCCCAGAGCATCCCCCCAGGTTCCTCAGCCCCCGCCACCACTCATCCAGGGGCCGCCTCACCCCAGGAATAAACCCAAAGGGGAAGCGCATCGCTCACCACCAGGACCAGCCTCGCCCGCAGGTGGCGCGTGTTCTAGTGAATATGCATCAGCCTTGTGCTGGGGGAAATAAAGGAAAGGAAGCTCTCCCTACTTCCAGAGCTTCCTGCTCTCGACGCCCAAAACAGAGGTTCCAGGGCGCCTGGGTGGGTCAGCCCCTTAGGCATCGGACTCTTGACTTCAGCTCAGGCCATGAGCTCAGGGTTGTGGGATCAAGCCCCATGTCAGGCTCTGCACTTAGCAAGGAGTCTGCTTGTCCCTCTCCCTCTGCTCCTCACCCCCCCCTCTAATAAATAAATAAATCTTAAAAAAAGAATTAGGGTTTCCAAAACTCTGAAACAGTGACCAAAGGAAAGTGCCTCCTCCTTCCCAGAACCTTAATCTTCAAACAGAGGCAAGAATTCTCCGAAATGGAGAAGGTGGGGCCTACTCAGCCACCCGAGGGCTGAGTGCACAGGTGATTGGCCCAGAAAGCCACTGGTCTCAGGGAAAGGGGCACCGCTGCCCTCACCTGATAGTGCTGAGATTCCTCTGAACCCTAAGTTGGGGTGCAGGTGGAGGCAGGGGAGAGACGGATGGCGGCAGGACACGGAAGGGACAGAGTCCACACTGACTACTAAGACAGCATTGAAACTGGAGCGGAAAGAATTGTTCCAGATCTCAGAAAGAACCTCCAACTGAGGAAAACCTAAAAATCGCATTGACCTTGCCGTCACACGCCTCCATCAGGCATGGACCAAAGGCATTAGCTGAGCACGTCCTTTGTCCCAGGCGCTATTGTGGGCAGTGGAAGAGGGGCCCAGCCTAGACGACAGAGCCAAAAGTCCTAGAGGCAAAGGAGACAGGCAGGAGTTGAAAGGATGGCTGCAATGACAGAACCGTAGGGGAGGGGCAGCTGGGTGTTTGATTTATGTCTGTTCCAGCAGTCCTAGGCTGTCTTCCCTGCCTCAAGCTGGGATTTTCCCAGATGTGCATCTGCTTGAGGGAAAGAAGGGCGGGTGCAGGGGAGGGTCTCCATGTCCTTGCATCTGGTCCCAAGAGCAATCCCTTCCCCTTTCTCCCCCTGCTATTCACCGCCTGCTGGGGAGAGAGGGTGGGAGGCTGGGGGAAATGCCAGGGCCCCCAGATAATCACCAGGTAATGAAAAGAACTGGCCCAGGGCTGGGGGGAATGCAGAGGACGCAGAGTTGGGGCCATAAATCTCTCCTGGAGGAGGGGGTACAGAATGGGGGACCTGGCAGTTGGAGCCCATCCAGGTGATTTCACACGAAGTATCTGAACCTTGAGGGGCGGGAGGAGGGAGGTGGAGAGGAGGCAGGGGTGTGAGACAGAGAGACAGGGGAAGAGGCTGGAAGAGCCAGGGGATAAGAGAAGCAAGGAAGGGGGGGGCAAGAGAGGGAGCGGGATGGGGGAGGCAGCTAAGGGAGACAGGCCGGAGCTGCGGATGGAGAAGCTAAAAGGCGCACACGGTGAACCTCATAAAGAGGTGATGGGAAGAGAGACCCTCAGAGATGGAGGGAGGGACGCAGGGACGGAGACGGGGAGAAGGAAGAGCTGATGGCAGACACAGCCCTGGAAAGAACTCAGACCAAAATACATCTGGGGGCAGACAGACCGACAGACAGACCGACACACGGACAGATCTGCCCGACAAAGAAGAAGGTGAAGGAGGCAAAGTAGGAACAAAGAAAACAGGGATGCGGCGAGGAGGGGGGAGCGAGCGAGACAAAGAGAGAGAAGGAGGCAAGTGTGGAGCAGGAGGAGGGAGCGAGGCCGGGGAGGGGGATATATATTTTCTTTATGATCCTCTTCAATCTCACTCGCTGCTGCTGAGCCGGTTCCCCTCTCAGGTGCTGCTTGGTGGTGGATGTGCCCAGAAAGCTGATAGGGTGCGGCTGCTGCCGGAGCTGCCCCCAGGCTCCCTCCCAGTGCCAACCTGGGGAGCTCAGGGACCCCTGCATGGACATAAAAACCACCTCCCTTGCCCCCTCCCCCAAAATGCTGCAATCGAAGAGGCCTGAGGCTCGGCCCTAAATTTTCCAGAGTTAATGCAGCCTGGCACAGCCGGCGCAAGGGGGAGAGAGACAGAGAAACAGAGGTGGGCAGACCAGAGAGGAGGACAAGCTCTGGAGAAAGTGTTGGGGACAGACTTTGGGCAGGGATCACGGTGACAAGAGTGAGGAGGCGTTAAGGACTGGGGCGATGTCTGCACTGGGAGCCACAGAGGCACCGTAAGTATAAGCAAAATTAGGTGTTGGTGACTGTCCTTTAATCTGGAATCGACAATATAGATGCCTTCTGAGCAGTCATGATCAGTGCCTTCAAGCAACCTCCACTCAAGGGCCCCCACAGATATCCTATGAAACCCACAGAAGGAGAAGCTGAGGCAGAGAACAGCGCCTCGAGGCCAATGCCCACGTGTGAACCCAGGCTTTGAGGGACCAGCGATGAAGCACCCAGTCAAGTTTCTGAAGACCTAAGACAGCATGGCAAGCTGGCTCCTGCCCTTTCCCCAGCTTTCTTGGGGCTCTGCAAAGGCCAGCTCCCCAGCTCCTCTCAGGGCCAGGGGAGACCCCAAGAACATTAATTCAAGCAATCTTTTTTTTTTTAAGATTTATTTTTTTATTCATGAGACACACAGAGAGACACAGGCAGAGGGAGAAGCAGGCTCCCTGCAGGGAGCCTGATGTTGGATTCGAATCCGCAACCCAGGATCATGCCCTGAGCTGAAGGCAGCGCTCAACCGCTGAGTCCCCAGGTGCCCCTAATTCAAGCAATCTAGAGGGGAGATTTGCCCACCCCTTCCCTGCCAGCCACATATTAAGGTCCCAGAGGCCAGATGCCTGGTTATAGCTAGAGCCCAAGGAGTCTGTAGCAGCAGGAAGCTTATCAGGGCACCTGGTGGCTCATTCGGTTAAGGGGCTGACTCTTGATTTCGGCTCAGGTCATGATCTCAGGGACCTGGGATCGGGCCCTACGTCAGCACGGAGTTGGCTCGTCTCTCCTGTCGTGCACCACGCTCTCTCTCAAATAAATTCAAAAAAATTTCTTTGTAAAGGAAGAACCTTATCACGGCTGGTTTGGGCCTCCAAGAGCTAAGTTCAGAGGCTGCGGGACAAGGACTGGGTCACTACCTCTTCTTGCGCACACTGGGAAGGGGTAGGTGGGCGGCCACCAGGGAACCGAGGCAGAGGACCCCACAAACCAGGGGGAAGGAGGCCTCGCTCCCCGGGGTCCCTGACAGCAGCGAGGTAGGTCCAGGTGTCTGGAAGAGCCACCAAAGTTGGGCAGCGCGGGCTGCGGGCCAGCCCAAGGAGCCCCGGCGTGCCCAGGGTGGCGGGGCCCACTAGGCCTCGGAGGCTCCGCAGCAGGGGGGGCGCTCGCCCAGCCAGCTCGGGAGGCAGGAGCCGCGACTTAGGAGCCCGGAAGGCCATCGATCAGAGTCGCCCTGGCAACCGGGCTGAGCCCGAGACAGACAGCACGTCGATAATGAAATCATCGTTAAATGACTTCAAGCCCTAATTAATAATCCGGGCCAACCGAGGCCATGCCTGACTGGGGTCGGGGGGAGGGGATGTCATTGTTGGGGGAGCATTGGAAGCTTCTGGACAATTAATCAATTAATCCACTCACTCAATAATTGGCTCCTTTGTCCTCTGCCGTGCCCCCTCCCCCACCCCATCCACCTCTGACTGTGGGGAGGGTTAGATGAGATGCGGGGCTAATCGGTTCCAAGGGCCACAGGGCCTCCCTCTCTCCTCTTTATCCACCTGTCTGTTTCCTCCACCAACTCACAAAAGGCGTCCATGAGGTTGGACTTCCCTGTGCTCTTCTACAAGACCCACCGAAGAGTGAATTTTTTAGAATCTGGAACCCTAGCTGCCCAGATACCTCCCCATACCCCCCACTCCTTATCCTAGTTCATCCCCACCCACGTGCTCACGCACACAGAGACACCAGGCAACCCACAGCCACCCTGAGTGAAGAGCACTGAACTGAGAGTCATGGGAGTCACAAAAACACCAGTCACACCAGCCCACCATTAGGTGACTTTGGGGTGGGTTATGCGCCCTCTCCAAGGCCTCAGTTTCCCCGTCTAGTAGTCTAGTACCCGAGGAGATCCTTCCCATCCTGTTATCTATTATTCTAATCGCGGGACCTGGATCAACTCCCAGTCCTCTCTACTCAGTTTCTTTACCTCCGAGAGGGAAGAGGGGGATTGGAAGGAGTGCCAGGCGCTGATTTATCAAGTGCCTCATCCCGAAGGAACTCACCTTGAGACCTGGAAAGGGGGTACGGCTGAAGAGTGATGGAGGGACCTTCCCCCAGCCCATCCCCCAGCGCCCCGGCAGTCGGCCTGCCCACCCACCTTGCTTATTGCTCTCCACAACCCCCAGCAGGAAATGAAAAAGGTACAGGAAATTGCACTTTAAATCCCCCAGCTCCTGGCTCCCTCCATCAAGCCAGGGAGCTTGGGGGGACTAACCTCACAGGCCAGGCTTTCTGTTTGTAATTAGTAAGGAGCCGAGGTGCCCTGCAGAAAGAGCCCCTCCCTCCAGAACGGCTAAGTGGGTTATCAGAAAACGTGGTGTTAGGGGAGAGCATTTGGGTTTGGGGAGAAGGAATCAGAGGATCTTGAGAAATATAAAGAGAGTCCGTGAGACACCCAGGCTGGACAGGGGATAGCCTCCTTTCTGGAGGGGCGGTTAGAGCGCCACCGGTGGCAGGGCGAAAGGTGGGAGGGCGTGTAGGACGAGAACCCTCCAGAGAAGTCCTGCAGGCAAGACCAGGGAGCAAAACCCACCAGATCCATCCCACCCCCACGGACACTCAGAAGTTTAATAAAGTGCAGAACATCCAGGGCTTACATGTAATTAAAGCCAGGAGCCGGGTAATTCCACTTCTCCACGTTCTACCCTCTACTCTCCTCCTCCCCCTGGACACACGCCTTTTATGAAAGACACTGAACCACATACTGGACTTTGAAAAGTGCACTGCCTCCACTAAAGATGGGCTTAATTTCAGCAAAAGAAATTTAGAATCCTCTGGAAAGGATTCCTCAGAGCCAGGGTTGGTAAAGGCTGGAAGAAGATAAACATACGCATGCGAACACACGCAGGCACACACGTGACCCCAACAGGAAAAGGAAAGCCCTCCCTTGACTGCTCTTCCTTTTCATGTGGGATTGACCTCCAGATGATGTGTCCCACATCAGGCCACAAAATACAGTCGCTCTAAACATTAGGAAAACAAGTCCCCTCTAACCCTTAGCCCCAGGAGGGAGAGGACTGTTTCCCTCCCCCAGTCAAGGCAAATACTCCGAAGAAGGATGACACAGCCTGTAGGTGAGAGCCCCGCAGGCAGACACCTAGTTTGCTGTCCTATCCCCTAATGCCTCTCCTGCTTGGACCTCTCACTGTCCATTCTTTGGACTTACCCTGTGAACCCAGCCCTAGGGGGAAGGAAGGCATCCCCAGGAAGGACAAGACAGGGCCCTGTTCTCTGGGATGTGAGAAGAGAGACACACGAGACAAGAAACCCTGGCAGAGGGGATCCCTGGGTGGCTCAGCGGTTTAGCTCTGCCTTGGGCCCAGGGCGTGATCCTGGAGTCCCGGAATCGAGTCCCACGTCAGGCTCTCTGCATGGAGCCTGTGTCTCTGCCTCTCTCTCTCTCTCTCTCTCTGTGTGTGTGTGTGTGTGTGTGTGTGTCTCATGAATAAATAAATAAAATCTAAAAAAAAAAAAAAGAAAGAAACCCTGGCAGAGAAAAAAAATGCATATAAGTTAATAAAGTGTAGCCAGAACCTTCAAGCGCTGAGGGACCTATGGAAATAGAGATTGAGAATATAAAGCAAGATCAGAGGGAAGGAAATGCCAGATTCAGAGGCTGGGGGTTACATAGGGCTTGGGAGACAGGAGGCTGATGTGCTCAGTGGGTCTGGAGAGAAGCTGAGAAAGTATCAAAGATGAGGATGAGGATGGTTTGAGGGGCCTAACATATGTGGATTTATAAAGCTTTACAACTATTCACAGTTCTTTCACTTAGATCTCATTGCATCCTCGATAACAAACTACACAAGCAGGCGTTGGGACCGCTATTTTACAACTAATGGAACTAAGGCACAGAGAGGGTCAGTAACCGCCTCAAGTCACAGAGCTGGTAAGGGGCAGAGCAAAGAATCAAACGACTGCATTCGTGCCCCCTCCTGCAGGTTCTGCCCTGGGAAGCAGCCAGGCTTGGGGTTCCGTTGTAGAAGGGAGAAATCACCCCCCAGAGGGCGAAGACATGCCTGCTGGCACCCTTTCCAGCATATTCAGCCCAGGAGCGCTTTGCCAAGTTTAGGCCTCATCTGCAAAGTGGGGCTATAATGCCCCTACTCTCTGAAGATGAAAGGCTAAGCCAGATCATTTACTGAAGATTATTTAGCTTTAAAACACATAATTCAATCTACAGAAAGGCCACGTAAGGGGGAGAGCCAGGATAAAAGTCTCAAAGCCTTCAGTCTTCCCGCGACCCCTCCCCATCCCCATCCCTGCCTCCCTCTCCCTCTGTCTACTGACCCCCAGAGGCCTCTTCCCCACATTTCACGGCCTGAGCAGCTGTCTCCACCCAGCCATGGCTCACTAGCCTATGAAATCCAGGCTCATCCATCCTCACAGCGTATGAGGACACATCAAGGCCAGGGAAGTCGGCCTAGCTTCCCAGCATCTTGCCAGCCCAGGCCCCGGTGGCCGTGGAGCTACAACCTACACCCGTGGCACATTTCTGCGTCGCCGCCCCACATCCCCCACCACTGCCACCCCATCACACTGACCCCTGCAGGGACGGCCCTCCAGGCCATCTCAGCCCCAGCTCTCTGCCCCTCTCTCCAGGCTCCCTGCCTCCTCTAGCCTTCTGCCTCCAACACACACACACACACACACACGCACACGCACACGCACACACGCACGCACACTTCCTCATCTGTCTCCAAGGTTCATACTCCTTACCCGCAAGGTAATGCGCTTACTGAGAGCTCTGACTTATGCGATGGTCTCCTCTCAATTTTCCTGCTCCTTGTAACTAATTGAGTATCATTCTCCTTGTCTCCTAGGAAACCTTCGAGCCCTCTGTGTCTTCTTCCATGTTCCCTCCTTTGGTCATTGCCAGTCTCCCGTCAACCGAGTCATGGGGCCTGGTCCAGTTGCCCTTGACCAACTCGGCTCACGAACACTTGCTGGGGGAGCGCCCAGGGCAGGGCCCCTGCTCCTCCCTCTGGATCTCCCCTAGGTGCCCAGGACACACAGACAGGGTAGAGTGTGGGACTCACGGATTCTGCTCCCTAGGAGAAAGAAGGGAACAGAGGGGGCAAAAACCCCAAGCAGGAGCAGCATTCTGAGCCTCCACTGCCTTGTGGGTTTAGTGTCAGGGAATGGCAGCTGCAGGGAATAATCCATCTCTAGGGGGTAGTGTTTCCCCTTAGAAGCCCCGGGGCACCTGTGTGCATGCATGTGTGTGTGTGTGTCTGTGCATATGTGCATGTGTGTGTGTCACATGCATGGAAGAGACAGGAGGATGTAGGTCTAAGGCTCTCGGAGTCCAGGTCCTGTCTGGAGGTGAGAGTTTGGGGGAATCTAGGCTCCCAGACCCACTGCAGCCTTGCAGCAGACACAGCCCCGCGACCGCTCGCAGAGGGCGGCCAGTGCAGGCGGCCGGGCCTCCGTCCTGCCTCCGTGCCAATCTGCTGCGTGCGGGGCACCAATTCACAGGGTTGCCCGTGTTCTGGGTTCAGCCCAGTCCCCATCCTCCCTTCTTGTCCACACTCACAGGCATTTCCTGTGTTCAGACCCTGGAGCACGGTTAGGCCGAGCCGTGTGAAATGCCTGTTATTCGAGCGGCTCTGGCTTATACGCTCGATTACTTTGGTTCTTCTCTCCTCTAAACATTTTTTTTTAATTCCACGCTAAGGACAGAGGGGAGCAGATTGAGGAAGGGCAAATCATGAGAGTCGGTGTTTATCGAGTGCCAACTACGTGCCACGTGTGCTACATTCCTCCCGTGGTGCCGATTCTCACTGCAATCCCACCGAGCCCCTAAAATGATTTCCCCTATTTTACAGGTGAGCGAGTAGGTCCAGGTTAGGAGGCTGCATGGCGAGGAACAGGGTCAGGATCCGGACTCAGCCCAAGAGCACCTTCACCCGCGCCACCCCCAAACAGGGCCAAGTCCTGGCAGCGACTGAGAAGCAGCAAGCAAGGCCTGCAGCTTCACAAAAGGAAGGGAGGGGAGGAAAGGGGCGCAAGTGGAGCTCCGGCTGGGCCCCAGGGCCCCGGGAGAGGGCAAGGCCCAAGCCCAGGGTCCAGAAAACACACGGAGGCCGCGAACCCGCAGAGCGCGCGGGGGAGGGGGGCGGGGGGTGGTCCAGGAAGGACCCGGCGGGTGTGGACGGGCCCGGGGCAGGGACCCGAGAAGCGAGAAGCGGCTACGGCTCTACCACGCCGTCAGCGGCGGCCTGGGGGGGAGACAACGTGGAGGCTCAAGGCCGACCGCGGGGGAGGGAGGGAGAGCCCCGGGGAAGAGATGCGGGGACTGCGGCAAAGGGAGGGGCGAGGCCTGGAGGCTGCGGCCGCGCGGGGGAAGGGGAGCCGGTCCGCAGCGCAGAGGGCGGGAGAGGGGGGGCCCCAAAGCAAGCCCGGAGACCCCCCCCCTGCCGGCTGGAGTGGGGGGGGACCTTCATCTCAAGGACAGCGAGAAAGGCAGATGGACGGAGGGGGGACGGGGGGGGGGCGGGCACCGGCCTGGCCTCGCCGCTGCAGGGTGGGCTGCCCCGCCTGCAGGCCCCGAGCGCGCCCCCGCGGGCCCCCGAACGCGTCCCCGCAGACCTCGAGCGAGCCCCGAGCGCGCGCCCCGCAGACCTCCCCGGGCGCGCCCCCGGAGACCCCCCCCGAGCGCGCCCCCGGAGACCCCCCCCCCGAGCGCGCCCCCGCCCCGCCCCGGCCCGGCGGCCTGAAATCGGCTGCGGCCGTAACGAGTGGGCGCGGCGCGGGGGAGGCGGGCCGCGGGGAGCCCTGCGCGCCTCGTTTAGCTTGTTTATTGTTCAGGCCTAATTAAAACGTTCCGGCGCGCCGCGCTTACATCCGCCCCCCGCTAATGAATTCTCGCCGCCGGGCGATTTCGGAAGCTGCCGCGGGCGGAAGGGGGCGGAGGTGGCGCGCCGGGAAGGGGGGGGAGGGGCACGCGCGCGCGCCCCCCACGGCCGAGGAGCCCGAGCCCCGAGGGAGCGCCCCGGGCCGCGGCTCTGGAGGGACGGGAGGCGGGGACGCAGGGCCGGAGGGGGCGGGGGGCGGGGGCGGCCTCCTGCGCGGGGCGGGCCCGCGGGTGCACCTGCTGGGGGAGGCCGGGGAGTGCGGTTTCTCCCCCGGGGAGGGCCCGCGGCGCCGTGCAGCGTGTCCGGCCTGCGGGGCGCAGCAGTTTGCAGTCTGCTGTTTGCCTCCTTGTCACGACCTCGGCGAGGGCAGATGGAGCCAGTGGAGGGAGAGAGACAGACGCGATGCTTGGGCAGCCAGGGCTCCCGCCGGCGCTCCTCCTGCACACACGCACACGCGCACACACGCGCACACACATGCACTCCAGCCGCACTCCCCCGCATGCAGCCAAGTAAAACACACAAAAAGCAACCGAGATGCCATCCGTACATGACCACATGGAAACACACAAATGAACAAACAAACACATTCAGACGTAGCAACATGCCGATCACGCGCACAGATGGAGGGATAAGAGCCTGGGGCACAAAGCCACCTGGATGCACACACACACACACACACACACACACACGACATGCAAACTTCAGTGCTCTCTTCTCCAGAAACTGTGCGCACACATCAGCGCCTAACACATGTCGGGGCACCCCCCCCTGGGCACCCTCTCCAAATTCAGATCCCCCAGCCTGGCCACCAAGATCTGCCCCTCTCCATCCCCTGCACGCTGCTTCCCCAGCCCAACGACGCGTTCCAGGCCAGCAGAGCTCCTGCCTGGCTTGTGGGCTGCTCCTCCTGCTTCCCAAGCAACAGGGAGAGGGTCTCTTGTTCCTTTCCCACTCGACTCCACTCCGCCCCGCCCCGGTGGGTGTCCCCTCCCTCGCGGCACACACTCTCCTCCTCCAGGCAGCCTTCCCTAAACTAACTGCCCCGGACTCTGAATAGCCCTGGTCCTTTGCACTTGTAGATCGAGCTGGGTGAGTGTCTCCACGGTACTTTGCGTAGTAGTTGGCAGGGAGGGGGACTGTAAGCTCCCCAAGGGCAGGACCCTTTGACCAAGTATTTCATGCGAATGCCAGACCTTGCTCCTCCAGTAACAGGCCTTGGATGATCCCGGGAGCACTACTGCGGTTCTAACAAACAGGCAGAAAAATTAAACTGGGGCTCCGGCAGCCACCAGGAATGTCTCCCGTCACATGCTGCAAGCTTCTCCTTCAGAATGACCTTTCAGAGCTCTGGAGGAGGGCGCATCCTCCACTCTGCCTTCCCACGTTCACTTTGTTTTTAACTGAAAATACTGCTTCCCAGCTGGGTCCTCACCTTATTCTCCAGCCTCGGAGAAAATGGCAATTTTCAAAAATTAGATCCCTCCTAAAGGATAAAAATTGGCCTCTGGTGAGGATGCTCAGAGCTGTGCCGCAGGCTGTAAAGGCGATCCCCAAGGAGGGATGCCAGGAGTGACCCGGGCACCTGCAGCAGCCGTTAGAAGCGCTGCCTTGAAGCAGGCGCAGGCCTTGGAATAGGTTCATTGTGTTTAAATGACAGAGACAAGGTCATCCTAAAAAGCACTCGTGGACCTACCCTACCTCACCATAGGGTTGTTGTACCCTGGGCTGGATGACCTGGCTGTCTCCAAAGAGGGGAGACAGGTGCCCTGCTTGCTTCCCGCCTCCCCCCCTCACCATGGCCACTCCCTGCCCCTCTCTCCCTCCCTGTCTCTCACCCACACCCCCTGTCATGGTTCTTTCTCCACCACTGCCCTTCTCTGTCTTCTGTCCCTTTCTCTACTCCCTTTTCCACTGTCAGTCTCTCCCCCTCTGACCCCGGTCGGGGCCCTGTCACGTCTTTTCCTATCTCAGTCTTTCTTTCTCTAGCCTCCACCTTTCTGCTGCACCCCCCCCCCCCCGCCCCTGCACGTCTTCTGCAGTCGCTGCAGAGGGAGGGTGTGTGGAAGTCCCAGCACCTGGTGACTCTGGCACTTTGAATAGAGCCCTGAATGGCCGTGTCCACACACGCACCCCTAGGGGCCTCTCTTCCCGCCGAGTCCCAGGTCCGGGAGGCCAGCTGAGCTCCCATGCGCAGCCTGCCCCCGCCCTTTGCCACCTCCCCCTGCCCTTGTCCCCGCTCAGCCTCTGCGCCCCTTCCCTCTCTGTGCGCTCCGCTCCTGTCCTCCAGCCCTGGGCCGGGGGCCGGGGCCAGCTCCTGTCTCGGGGTCCCTGGCCTCTGGGGGCCTGTGTGCCCCGCCCCGGCCTTCTCTGCTCTCGGGATGCTCCTGCTCCCGCCCGGCCTGCCTCCGCCTCTCCCTGCCTCTCGGCGGAGACCGTCTCTGCCCCTCCAGGGTGCCCGGCCGGGCCCTGCCCCCGGGTCCCTCCCCGGCCCTGTCCGTGTGTCCGTCCGGTCCGCGCGGGGGGCGCCGGCGGGGCGGCGGCGGGCGGCCCTTTGTGTGGGAGATTGACGGCCCGGCCTCGCGGCCTCCGCAGCGCTGATTAGGATGCAGCGCGGGCTCCGACTGCAGCAGCGTCCCCGTCCCCGCCGAGCGCTCCCGCCGCGCCGTACCGACCCCCCCGCGACGCTGGCCCCAGGCGAGGCGACCCTCCGCGTCCCCAGGTCGTGCACCCGGCGCCCCTGGAGGATCTGGGAGCGCGCCCGGGGTCCCCGCGGCCCGGGCCTTCGGGGAGCAGGGGGGAGGCGGGGGGGGGGCCGCAGAGGCAGGTGCAGGCGGGACGTGAGCGGGCCCAGAGGCGCCCAACAGCGCAGCGGCCCTCGCACGAGCACGCGTGAAGCAACAAGTCCACGGGGGACACGCGTGCGCCTCTTGCCCGCGCACAGCCTGCAACCCTTCCTCGCACAGAGGAAGCTCTCCAGCGACCTTGGCTCCTCTTCCACCCGTTCTCCCCAAATGAGCGCCCACATCAGTGCAGCCCAGCTCCTTTAGGGACCCCTCCCACTCGCCCCCCAACTCGGCCTCTGCCCCGGGGGGCAGCCTCCCCCGCCAAGCCTTCCAAGCACCCCGGGGATGGTCGGGGCCCAGCTCGAGTCCCGCCTGCCCACCACTCCTGCTCCACGCTCACCTGCCGCCCCTCCCGCCTCCCCCCTCCGCCCGCCCCACTGCAGCTTGGCCGCCTGGGTTGCTCCCCAAAGACAGCCAGACGCTAATGAGCACCGAGCGCTAGAAGGGGAGGGCCAAGGGCAGCCTGGTGGGTGGGAGGGGATTCCGAGCCTAGCAAATAACGAGTCCGGTCAGCATCTGTCAAATATGCCATCTCCGTCCATCATCCTGTCTCCTGCCTCCCGGCGCCTGCCAATCCATCTCCCTGCTGACGGCTGAGCTCAGGTGCAGGTTCGCGGAGGCCGGGCGCAGGGGGCCCGCTCGGCTCCAGACCCAGGCCCCTTCCCCAGGAATGTCAGCCGCCCCTGCCGTCCGTGAGAGCGCGCTGACCCTGGGAGGCTGGGTGGGGTGTAGACGGATCCCAAGGACTCGGGCTCAGCCCCAGGTCTCCACTGCACGCCCCCCAAAGCAGAACTTAAACCCGCAGGCAATGGCAACGAGGGCGAAATCTCGGGAAGGCTTCCCCAGCCTCAAGGAGGTCGTGAGCGCCTCCGAAAACCAGGGGAGCCCTTGGGGGCGGCCGACCCGAGATCGCTTCTTGTAATGCGCGCAGCTTCCACCAGGGGGCGGGCGCGCGGGCCTGCGGCCTCGAGCGGGAGCGTCTCCGCGGGACGTGCGGAGGGCTCGGCGGCCACCAGAGGGCGCCAGAGACGGCTGTCCCCGCCGGGCGGCCCGGGCGGCCTCGGCTCCAGCAAGAACCCAGGGGCTCCGGTGGGGGACACCCGCCCGCCCGCAGGCCTTTCCACTGGCATCCCTTGTTCCCTTCGGCCCCTGAAATGCCATCCCCCGCCCCAGCCCCTTTCCCTCTTCTGGTCCCCTGCACTGGGGCTGCTGGCACAGAAGGGTCACACGGCTTGTCCTTCTGCGGTTGGACATCCCAGCGCAAAGAGGGTGATGCTTCACAGGATCCCAGTGGGAAGCCAGCTCACAACCCTAGGTTTAAAAATCTGATGTCAAAAATAAATAGATAAATAAATAATAAATAAAAATAAAAATCTGATGTCAGGGGCGCCTGGGTGGCTCAGTGATTGAGCGTCGGCCCTCGGCTCAGGGCCTGACCCCCCGGATCCTGAGATAGAGTCCTGCATCGAGCTCCCCGCAGGGAGCCTGCTTCTTCCTCTGCCTGGGCCTCTGTCTTTCATGAATAAATAAAATCTTAAAAATAAAAAGCTGATGTCAAAGCTACCCCCTTCCCCACGTGATACATGTTCACGTACCTAACTGGTACACACAGGACTCCTAACCACAGAGCACCCAGGGGTCCGCCACAAATCCCCGTTGTGCAACACACACTCACCCGGGGCTCGGAACACACACCCCTCTGGTCCCCAGAGGCCCACAGCCCCTGCCCCTCTCTTGCTACTTCCTGAACTGCTAGAGGAACCTCATTCATTCCCTGTGTTTACAGAGGCTCCTTGAAGCTGCAGACGGGGCGCATCTTCCCAGTTCTAATCTCGGTCCCTCCTACCACAGCCCTGTACACATGGAGACGAGGAGCCACCAGGGGGGCCACCCAGCGTCCCCAACTCTCTCTCCCCAAGGATCCTTTCTCTTGGGCCCTTCACTGCCCCTTGCCTCTGCCGTCCCTCTGCAGACCCGCCTACTCCACCTCCAGATCCTTCTTGCTGCCACTGGTTCTCCTCTAACCTCAAACGCTGGGTCACTTAGGAGGTGAGCACAGAACAGAGAGAAAAGGAAAGATAAGACGGACAGGGAAGAAAAGCTAACTGCAGAGCAGGGGAGGGCTCTGTGCTGTTCTCTTTATCCTCAGCTGGGCAGCTCTGCTGTGGGTAGGACTCCGGTCTTCGGTCTAGCCCTTACTTCTTGCCCTGTCCTCGGAGCAAAAGGCCTGATGACAGTGATAGTAACTGGACTGAAGCATGGACTCAGTGGAATGGAGCAGGGTGGGGTGGGGGGAACCTGTGCAAACTCGTGAGCTAATGGGCTGAGTGTGTGCATACAGGCCCACCCCGCCCTTTCCGCACAGCACCCCTACATGCACATGAACTCCATGCTCTTCCCCAATCCGGGACTCCTTCCTTATAAAACAAGATGAAGAAAGAAGAAAAAAAAAACCCACATGTCAGCCTCTCAAACCCCTTATTCTAACTTTCATCCCACAGGGAAAACCGGAAAAGACAAAACCCTCTCCTTTTCTTTACCTCTCCCCATGTGCCCCCCCCATCCACGTTGGCTGTTGCAATTCCCCCCTCGACCCTCTGGGTGCAGCCCCCACACAGCTTCCCCAGGAATGGAAGAGGCCCCAGACAGAGCCTCCTCCCTGCAAAGGACTGAGACAAACGCCAATCAGGCTGGGGCCTCTCACGGTGCCCATTGTGCTATGAATTCCCAAGGTCAAAACCATTCTGGTGTTATTAAAAACATAAATGTTGCATACCAGGCAGCAGGGGAAAAAATTATAAGGCAGCCAGACGAGAGGGAGACGGAGGGGCCGGTAATTGTCTTCGTCTTCCCAGAGTCAAGCTCCACGGGGCTGGAGCCGCACACAGAACATTGCTTTTTAATTTAACTCAGTAAGGTCAGCGGCAGCAAATGAGGCAGAGGAGGAATGGCACCTCCGAGGGAGGGCGGCGGGCCGCGGCCCCCACCTTGGGCCCTCAGAGCCAGGGCTCCGGGCCAGGATCTCCGAGCAGTGATGGAGAAACGGGCGGGGGGGATTCGAGGACCCTCAGCCCCTCGACTGCTGCTGGAGGGGGCGCGGGGTGGAGGAGGAGGAGGAGGAGGAGGCATCGCCGTGAGGGCTCCTGGGGGACGGGGATGTGGGTGCCAGGGAAGAAAATGTTTTCAAAGGGACCCTGGGTGAGACCAAAGGGACTCAGGCCCGGAGCCCCCTCCCCGAGATGCCCTCTGCAGGAGACAGCAATGAGGGTCGGGACTGGAACTCAGAGCCTCCCACTGCCCCGGCACCTGTGAATCCTGAAGCCCAAGCAGAGAGCGGTCCCGGGTGAAGGGTCCCAGTCCGTCCCACCTCCTCCGTCCCCAGGGATCCGATGGGCAGGGGAGGAGGCTGTGAGGGAAACCGAGGCAGCACCGCCCTCCCTCAGAACCTTCCTCACAGGGTCCCTCCTCTGGCCACCTGCCGTCTGCAGGCCTTCGGCTATGTGGGGGTCCCTCTGCGTCCTGCGCCACGGGAAGGACCGCAGCTAGAGCAGAGAAGGGACTGCCCAGGCCGCAGCCACACGCCGGCTGCGGGGGCCAAGCGGGCTGAGCAGAGATCAGGGGGCCTGGGGAGGGCGGGACAGCTCAGTGGGAATGCGGGGAGGAGGGGGTCTTTGCAAAAGCTGCGCGGCTGTGAGAAGCAGCGGCATCCAGGCACAATTTGGGATTTCCTGGGAGGTTCTCCTGCAGGCCAGGTATCAACTCCGGCTGTAGTTCAGACCGTCTCCCTGTCAGGGCTCTTTTGGGGAGAGGGTTGAGCGGGAGCCTGAGACTGGCGGCCGGGGTCTCAGTCCTCTCTCCGGCTGGGTGTCCTCGTCCCTGGCCTTCCTCCCAGGGCCCTGCTCCCGTCGGTCAGGAATCCCAAGGCTCCCGGGAAACCTCCACGGTCAGTTAGGAATTCTAAGGCCCGCCGCCCTGGAACGCCCCCCACCCCCACCCCCGCATCCCCCGTCCCCACCCCTGCGCGGGGACCCCACCCTGCAGTTCTCGATATGGCCACAGGGTGGCGGCCAGGGCCTCGCGCGGTCCCAGCCGGACCCTGTCCTGCACCCAGGCCTCTGCTATTCCCACAACACAGAAAAGGGCCCGGTCAATTGTCCTGCAGTCCTAATCCTCTCGGTGCATGGAGGGGGGGGACCCAGCCCTGCCTGTGGGGGAGGCACAGGACCTGGGGGCCTGGGGACGTGGAGGGGGTGTCAGAGGAGGGAACAGGGACAAGGAACACAGCCAGGAAAGAGAAGAGAGAACAAGGTAAGGCCCGCAGGCACCTTGGCAGTTGTCTGGAAAGAAAAGATTTGGGATCCAGCACGGGGAGAAATAATCAAGGAAGACTTCCGGAGGAGGAGGAGAATAGGGGGGCTATACTGCAAAGGGCCGAGAGGCTGGTCTGCAGGAAGAGGAGGAGAATAGGTGGTCCACACCGGACGCTGGGCTTGCGGCGCAGGTGCAGCTGAGAGGCCAGATCCAGGGAGAGCAGGGAGGGAGGGCAGGAGGGAGGGCAGGATGGAGGGCAGGACGGAGGGCAGGCGGCAGCGGGCCAGAGGCCCTGACGCCCAGTGCAGGAGTCACTAGGATCTTAAGCAGGAGGAAGGGAGCCGTAATAACCTTTAATGCGGCTGGCCTAGTCTGGCCTTTCTCGCCGTCGCATCCGGCCTAGAGGACGGCACAGAAGCAGGGTCCTCCGGATGGGGCGCGGGGAGGACCCCGGGACCAGCAGTCGCAGCAGGTGCTCCCACGTGGAGGGCCTCGGCTCCCATCCTGCAGGCAGGCTGCTGCGGCCGCGCTTCTGAGCTCCCGCGCCCGACGCGCCCTGCGGACCGCTGCCCTCCCACCCAGGAACGGCCTGACCACCCGGGACCCAGCAGGCCTTAGCCCCTGTCCTCCTGGGAGCCCTGTACTCCAGATCCACTCTCCTATCCAGGGGAAACGTCCTCCATGCTTGGTGCTGGGTTCCAACCTCTTCACAAACTCAGCCTGGGCTTATTTGGCATGAAATGCAGCAAGGGGGTTTCGGGTTAGACTCAGCAAGAACTTCCCAGCACAAGGGGTCTGACCGTTTGCGTGACCTTCAGGAGAAACGCATACATTACCTCACCAGAGACCTCCAGGAGACGAGGACCCGTCTCCGACCTGTCTGGGTAGTTCTGACTCCAGAGAGAGGTTTTCACTGGGCTTCTGGCCATCCCAGTGTCAGAGACGGAATATGGGGACTTCTGGGGACCCTTCAGTTAGGAATCGCAGCCTCCTTAGAGCATTTCCCGAAACCTGGTGGCGGGGAGAGCAGGCCTGGACCCTCCACTGTCTGGCCTTCCCACCCTAGCCCCCCTCTCTACGCCCCCCCCTTCCCGTCAGGGCCAGCCTCTGAGCACTTCCAGTGCAAGCCGCGAGGGCAGGCTCGGGACCCAGTGTCCACCCAGCCTCACACGCAGGACCCTGACACCATGCCCCCGTGCCTGGCAGGGCAGGGGTCCCCGCTGCTCAGGCTCCCAGTACCCCACATCCCAGCACAAATGGCCTTCCTCTGCTGGCCTCCCACCGCATCCCAGCACATACCACAGCCTCAAACCTGCTAGACATTTGGGCAAATCAAATCAAGGACATCTTCAGCTCGGAGTCCCAGGCCCCCCTGGACATCACACACATGTACACACACACCTGACACATGCAGACACACACACATACTTACACTCATACATATATACACACACTCTCAAAATACGTACATATACACACCCAGAGGTCACAAGCGTTCTCACATGTGTGCAACACACATACTCACAACCTCAAACATTTACAGACAGGCATCCACAAGCAAAATTACAGACACTCAGACACAAACAGCCTTGTGCACATATACACATGCAACGCCATTCCTTGATTCTAAGGGTCCAGAGCCCCGTCCTGTAGATTCTAGGGGTCTGGGATCCGGGAAGAAAGCAGGGAAACCCACAGGAAACCTATTTCCAGTTTCCTGACCCCCCGTTGGAACGCTTTTGCTCTATTCCTCTTCCTGCGACCAGAGTCTGTAAGACCCTGGGCCACGCCATGGAAGTGAAACCTGCAAAGATAATTTATTCGTTCATGCAGTGAGCATCTGTGGGCACCTGTCTGCTTCCCCCACACAACCCATCTCACCCCCCACCCCAGGCCTGAAGCTGAGGCAGACACATGGGAGAGTGAGGCTTTCTGCCCTCTTTCTGGAAAGAGGAGTTAAGAACCTGAGTTCATATCCCGCCTCTGCCTCTTAATAAGCTGTGTTACCTTGGGCACTCTATGCAACCTCTCTGAACCTCAGTCTTGTCACCTGTAAGGTGGGGTTCCTAAAGTTGACCCAATCATCCTGCGAGGATTAAGACAGGAAAAGCTTCCATCAGCATCCTGTCGGCCGTTGAAAGCCACCCCATTCCCATCCCCAGCCCCCTGCTGAGGTCTCCCCAACACCTTTCCCAGCCTACTCCCACGTCCTCCAGCCTCAGACCCCCAGGTGCGCACACCTCGGGCAACCTGATCTCCGCCTCGGCCGGCTCCGACCCCTGCCCCCGGCCCAGCCCCCGCCCCTGCTGGTCCATCATGCCTCTCGCCCGTTTGCAGGTCGCGTTTTCCGTAATAACCTTTAATGCGGCTGGCCGCGGCCCAAATGTTCGCGGTGGAGCGCCGGGCCCCGCGCATCAGATGGACGATGAAGTGTTAATCATCCCCCAGGGAGCCGTCCCGCGGAAAGTCGTCATTAATTTCTCTGAATTACACCAATTCCGAGACATTCTTTATGGACAGACAGTGCGGGAGACAGTTATATGACAGGACTTGCTGTGCTAAGCAGATGTGGGAGAGATTGCGTCGCCCCATGAATACTAAACAATCGCTCGGAAGAAACCCCACCAGCTCCTGCGCTCCGAGCTGGGAGGCGCCGGCCTGCACCGCCCCCCCCCCCCGCACACCCTGCAGGTGCCTTGGGCTGGGGGGGGACTAGCACCCCTACCCCTGCGTCTCAGGCGGCCTCCGCAGCTCCCCCCAGAGTCAGGCCTCCACCCACCCGAGCGGGCAGTGGCAATGGAGGTCTCACCCTCACCTTCCTGGGACCCTCCGAGGACCCAGACATCCCTGCCTTCCCGGCCGCGGCCTGAACGCCCCCCTGGACCCCTCCCGGGCTCTGACCCGCCCGGAGCTGCGGCCTCCCCTTGTCCCGCTCAGGTCCTCCCCACCCTCCCGCCTCCGAGTTCCCGTCTGCTGTCTCCCCGTCCTGGTCCCCGCACCCCGCCCCGCCCGATAGCCCCCCCTCCACTCCCCCACCCCCCACCCCGCCTCCTGTCCCTGCTCCTTCTCCTCGCCCACAGCCCCACCTCCCGGGGGGCGCCGCCTTCCCGCTGCCTCCACCTCCCCAACCTGCTGCATCCCCCCATTTTGCCCCATTTCATGTAATTTTTACATCCGCGTCCACACCTCCGCCCTCCCGCACCTGGGGAGGAAGAGCGGGGTTCAGGGCCGAATGAAAAGAAGGAGGGGGCCCCCTTCTCTCTCCGCTCCCCCCACCGACCCCCCTGCCCCTTCCTTCCGACCGCCCCGGACGGCCCCAACCGGAGCTAGAGACCTCTCCCCGCGGCGGGTACCGGGCGGGGCGCACGGAGGGACGGGGTGACCCGGGCACACCCGCGGGGCCGGCCCCCCTCCCGAGGCCGCGCCCCGGGCCCCAGGGGACCCTCGCAGCCCGGGGACCTCGGGGCGGCCCGGTGACCCGGCCACTGCAAAGCCACTCGCTCTCGGGGAGGCCGCCCATGGGGCCGTCGGGCCCCCGCGTCCCGCGGGCTGGAGGGGCTCCCGGCGCGGGCTTGGGGGCGTTGGGGGGCGCGAGGGCAGCGCGCAGCCTCGGCGGCTCCTCTCCTCGCGGATAATTTATGTCTGCGGCCGAGCAGATGGCGGGTAATTTAGCAATTACCGTGCGCAGGAACGGGCCGCGCGCCTCCCTCGGAAGCCCAAGATCCCGCCGCAGGCTCGTCGCCCTCCGCCCCTGGCTCTGCTTGTCTCCTCCCCCCGCACCTTGCTGAATCCCAGCACCCAAGGGGAGAGGACCTCCCTCCACGGGTCCCCTCTCATCCCGAGCCTTCCCTGCAAGAGGGGAAGGGTTTCTGCTCCAGAAGCCGAGTGGCGCCCGCAGATGCTGGAAGTTCTCCCTCTGCTCTCACTTTGACCTTTCTTGCTGCCAAAAGTAATGATACTGTCGGGGGAAATGCGGGGCCCTCTCCCAACCTTCCCCTTCCTCCCCCCCCCTTCTTCGGGTTCTCCATGGGATGTCCCGAGTATCTAGGTTCCAGATTCCAGGCTTTAGAGGAGGCCCCTGGGCCCCCAGATCAACCCCGGGATCTTCGAGGGCAGCAAGGGGAGGAGGGGACGGTGGGGGTTATTGAGGTGGGAAGGGCCAAAGGGCCAAAGGGGAGCTCTGCGTGGCAGTGAGTGTGAAAGGCCTGCTGGGAAGGGGGGGGTGCAGAGGCACCAGAGTGAGTGGGTTCTCTCATCCCATCCCATCTCCCCCCCCCCCACCTGGAGAGAATGTGCCAGAACACAGGCCCAAGCGGAGCCTTCCTTAGGCCAAGGGGGTGCCCTCCCTCTGCGCCCACCTCCACCAAGAGTCCAGGCCACACTGTCCCCCCTGCCGTGCACACGCCCCCTCCAGCCAGGGCTCCAGGGCTGGCCGCCACCCCTGCACACCGCCCTGAACGCCCCTATTCTGCTGGAATCCTAGGTGACCCCTGGCCTCTGAAGAGCCGGACTCTGGGGCCTTGAGACACCCCCGCCCCTCCTCCCCCATCCTCCTCATTCCCGACACCAGAGGAGCACTAATTAATTAGCGTGTGCAACCAGCCATAGGCACCATCTCGTTACTCACCACGGGGACCCGCTGTTAACACGCCAGACCCCCGGGACGCGGGCACACACCAATTACACAGCCAGCAGCTCGGCTAATCACCGCTCCCGGGGACACTGGGGCTCACGAGGAATCCCCAGCTTCCCCGGCGCGCCCCCGCCCAGCCCCTGCCTCCCAGGCCCGGGACGCCGACCCGGAGGAGGCGCAATCGGCTGGGGAGGTTGACACTTGCGGGGGACAGGGGGCAGCCGCAGGGTAGCTGGGGGGCCCTAGGAAGGGAGCTCCAGAGGAGCATGTTGCCACCGACCCCTTGGGCTGTGAAGGGCCCTCTGAAGTCGGTCACTCGGTCACTCGGGCAAGAGGAGTGCTGGTTAGACTGTGAGAAGGACTTCCTGCGCGGCCTGCGTGGGATGCGGCTGGGCAGGGCCCGCCTTCCTCCTTAGGAGCAGGAGGCTCTGGCGGCAGGTGTCCAGCCCCACGGCCGCCGCGCTTCCAGGGTCCCAGAGCAGGCCCCGCACCGCAGACGCGGCCGCGCCCCCACGCACGTCCCATTGACTTTGCCGCTCCGCTGTCACTCCACGGCTTCTCCGAGATTTAGCATATTGACTCTCCGAGCTGCAGAAAATTGAATTTTCTTCATTACGACTGTCTCCCCACAAAAGCAGCTCATAAATTCTCCATCTTTTTCAGCCTTCCCGCCCCCTCGCCGCCGGCATCTCGGGGGGGTCGCACACGTGAACACCCCGCTCCCCGGGGCCGCCCTCGCCGCGCTTGCGGGGCGCGGTCTACACCCGCCCAGGCCTCCACAGCCGGGGTCCCCGTGGGTGGTGGCCGTGGGCCCCACGGAGCGGGTACAGCGGGTGCCTCTCCTGGGGCTGAGGGCCCCACGCCCTGTAGCCTCAGCTGTCACCCCCACACGGGGCAGACTGGGGCGCCCCGACCTGCGGTATTCACTCTATGTCACCCTGGCACTGCCCCTCCGCCAAGGTCCCCTCCATCGGGGATGGGAGCCCTGCCCGCAGCCCTCCTGGGAAACGGGGGGTGGGCCCACAGGCTGTGCGCAGACCAGGGGGGCCTAGTAGGGAGTCATCCCCTCCTGCACTGGGGGAGCCCAAGGGCACATCAGGTGCTCCCCCTCCACCACTCCAGCCTCGCCCTCACAGCCCTCCCCGCCCGCGGCGCCCCTTTCCAGCACCCAGGGCTTTGCCTCGGTATTGGTTTCCGGCCCAGCGTGCCCTCTCTTCGTGGGACTCCCCACCACTCTGGCCTCGGGAACAGAACTGGGGGGAGGGCAGTAGAGTTCCTTTTACTACCTGTGCCAGCCTGGCAGCTGAGGCTCTAATGGGTGGGCAAGAGGCCAGGCTGATGGACGGCACCATGTGGCTTGTGCCAGGGCCAGATTGGGGCGGGAAGTAGTGGGCCAGGTGCCCGGGCACTCCACCCTCCAAAATGCTGCACAATCTGTGATGGAAAGAGATGGAAAGAAGGTCTCAGACAGATAAAGACAAGGACATGCCCTGAGACCACGCTAAGCTCATCTCCGTCCCTATCCTGGCCCCCTTCCCCCCACAACTCTGACCCAGACACAAAGGGAAGGTCCCCCTCTTCTCACAGGAGGGACCCCAACCAGTTGCTTCTTTTCAAGCATGACCAGCCGGACTTTAAACAAGAACTAGGGGCTGCGGGGGGCATAACTGGAATAGAGGAGGAGGAGGAACTCCAGGTAGGAGAGGGGCTGAGACTTGGGGGGGGGTCTCCATGTATTTTTATGTGTGCTAATTAGTGTGCAAATGTTACGCACAATGCAGATGAACATCTATTGTCTTTGCAATCCCAACCTGCTCCTAGTGGTCTTTACACACACACACACACACACACACAATCTTTCCCTGTTTTATCGATGTTTGGCTCCTCTGCTTCTCCCAGCATCTACATATCTGAACCACCCTTCATCGTCTTTGAGAGCAAGTTTGGAGCTTCAGAAAGATGGCAGGTGGGGGACTGGCTGGCTGGGGGACTGGCTGGCTCAGTCAGTAAAGCATGGGACTCAATCTTGGGGTCGTGAGCTCAAGCCCCATGTGGGGTGTGGAGACTACTTAAAACAAACATTTTTTTTTAATTTTTAATAAAAAGAAAGATGGCTGGGGAGGCTGAGCTCCACAGTACCAGGGATGGCCTTCTGAAGACCAGGAAGTATTTAAAATTTCTATATCCAGAAGTAGAGGAACAATTTCCCCCATCCCAATTCCACCAGACCCACCCCAAAACCTGCTCCCACCAAGTGCCCCATCTCAAAGAGGGACCACCATCCATGTAGCCACAGCCGGGAACCTGTGATCAGCATGACTCTTCCTTCCCCTTGGGTTAGAGATGGGACAAGACACTCTGCTGCACACATTAAGTGACATAAGTGGCAATTTTTTTTTAAAATTTTTTTAAAGATTTTATCTATTTATTCATGAGAGAGCACAGGCAGAGGGAGAAGCAGGCTCCATGCAGGGAGCCCGAAGTGGGACTCAATCCCAGGATCTGGGATCATGCCCTGAGCCAAAGGCAGACGCTCAACCGCTGAGCCATCCAGGCGTCCCAAGTGGCAATTTTTTTAAAAGCTAAAAGTTGAACTTTTTTAGGGTCACACATCCACAGGCATCAAAATGACTTCACAAATCAAAATGCCCTGCTCCCCTCTCCCTCACCGGCCCCACACCTGCCCACCTACCTCCTAAATCACTCTTGAGTCTATTCACTTGGCTCCATTCTCTAGCTGAGGAGGAGAGTGAGTTCTCAGCAAGACACCTGAGCTACCTCCTGCCAGTTTTCCCAGGCTCCAGAGTTAACCCTCTCCCTTCCCCCTGTCCTGGGGAGGCCAGGGAAGCAACAGTTTCCCCGAGGTAAGTGCTGTGAAACCCCTAGAGAGCTAATCGAACTTTAAGGACACGAAGTCAGCTACTTAAATAGGGACCGACCGCCACAAAGCTCTGTGTTCTGCAGTGTAAACGTTCTCAAGCTTTTCAGTAGAACATAAAAACAAAGAAAAACTACAGAACGAGGAGCAGCCTCTTGAAGGGACAAGACCACTTCCATCCGCAGTCAGCCTGGGCCTGATGCCCCCCAACACTTTGGCTGCCTGGGCTCGGCTGCTCTTCAGCCAGGCGGGCTTTGCCTGCGAGTGGCTCACAGGCTGGCGCTGAGCTCCGGCGGGATGAGTGAGACACGGATGGGGCCTGCGCGTGTGGCAGATTAGGATCGCTCTCTCCGGAGGCATCTCTCGCCCAGAATAACCCTATCAACTCAGGAATGTTAACTCAACCCAGTGTTGATAGAGAGTGGCTAAATTTGATCTCCAGTCGCTTTGGAGGGAGGGCGAGGCCATAGAGCTGGTTATCGCCAAGGGAATACACATGTCCCAGGCCGAGGAAATCGAGAGTGGTGGTGCCTTCCCCACCCGCTGGCTGGGTGACACCTGGGCCACCTGAAGCCACATATTTAAGATGGCAGATCCACAGCTTGAACAGCTCTGGACTCCTGAGTTACCTGATCACAAATATCCACATTGGACTGTATAATACATAAATCTTTCTCATGTTAAGCCACTGAAATCTGATTGTCCTTTGCACCTGTAACTAATACATGAAACAAGGGGAAAAGGTCATCAATGCAGGCAGGTAGGCCGGAGGCACTGCAGAATTTGGACTGTGGTGGCTGTGGAGGGCAAGGAGATCACTTGGAAGTCAGAAATTCTTGATTTGAATCTCATCCTAGCTGTGTGACTGTGGACAAGTTATTTAATATTTCTGAACCTTGGTTTCTTCAATGATGGGGGAAAATAAGAGACATGGTAATAATATAACCCACTTTGTGGTGTTGGTTGTGAGGATCAGATGATTCCAAGAATGTAAAAGGCCTTTGACACCAGACCACTACAAATGTCAGCTGTTACTCCAACAGGTGACACGTAATGCTTATTTTTAAAAATTCTGTTGAATGTGGGTACCTGGCTGGCTCAGTTGGTAGAGCATGTGACTCCTGATCTCAGGGTCATGAGTTCAAGCCCCACATTTGGTGTGGAGTCTATTTTAAAAATAAATACAAATTGAATAAATACAAATTTAAAAACAGAAACATTTTTTAATCCACTGAAAAATAGATGGATGCGTCCTCGGAGCAAAGCCTATCTTGCTCCCTACTAATAGAGGAAGGACCAAGGCAATCTGAACACTGTGAGACTAGAGTACGTCTGTGGGTCCATGAGGCGAAGCAGGACCTGAGAATTAGTGAGAACCCCAAAGCACCCTTCCATCCAGCCTAAGGAAAATGAAGCCAAAGAACTAGGGAGACAAAAGAAAATGGGACACAGGCCCTAAAGAAAAACCCGAAAGAATCAGATTTTGCCCTACAATGATGTTGATGTTTTCCCTACTGTTATGGACTGCACGTGTGCACCCCAAATCTGTATGTTGAAACCCTAAAGCACAATATGATGGGACTTGGAGATGGGCTTCTGGGAGGTAAATTAGGGCCAGATGAGGTCTGAGGATGCGGCCCTCACGATGGAATTGGTGCCCTTACAGGGAAAGACCAGAGATGTCGCTTCATTGTCACTGTCCTCCACGCGGGGACACCGAGAGGAATCAGCTGTCCACGCGCCAGGATCAGGGTCCTGGTCAGGAGCGGAACCGGCCAGCACCTCGCTCCGGGACTTCCCTGCCGACACCTGGCAGTGTGAGCCGCAAGCTCCGGCTGTGCCGCCCAGCACCCACCGTGTCACGCAGCCCGGGCCCTCCCCACTACAGGCCGCGGCAGGCACCCAGGGGCCCGAGCCACTGCGATGTGTCAGGAGCGCCCTGTTACACCGGGAAGGTCCGGGCTCGGGGCGGGATCGCTGCGAGGACCCTCGGGCGCGGGTTCGACTCAGGGTTCAGCTTCAGCGTGAAGCTCGCCAGCAGCTCGCGGGTGG
Organism: Canis lupus familiaris; assembly: GCF_011100685.1. NCBI lineage: Eukaryota > Metazoa > Chordata > Mammalia > Carnivora > Canidae > Canis > Canis lupus. The sequence goes on along the minus strand of NC_049248.1, from coordinate 45,132,699 downwards.
GGGGCGCTCGGCTGGGCACCCCGCGGCCTCCAGGAGCCCGGCACCCGCTCGCACCCCCATTTGTCACGGGGCAGGCCCTGGGCTCGATGCAGCAATGCCGGAGGGTCGGGGCTTCCACCAACAGAGGGAGGGGACCTCAATCCTCAGGAAGATAGGGGTCATGTTGCAGCAGCCCCTTCCACGGCCTCGGGCCAGACCTTCAAAGTCCCGTCAACCTAACCCCAGCCGGTCAGGACTTTCTCTGTATCCTGACAACCCCGACAGCCCCAAGATCTCACCACCTCACTCGGAAAGCGTTCTTCAGGGGCGCCGGGTGGCTCAGTGCTTGAGCGCCCGCCTGGGCCCAGGGCGTGACCCCAGGGTCGCAGATCGAGTCCTGTCGGGCTCCCCGCAGGGAGCCTGCGTCTCCCTCTGCCTGGGTCCCCGCCTCTCTCTGTGCCTCTACCTGTCACTTCCACTGGTCTTCTTGGTATTATTTTTCTTATTAAAAAATCATTGGTGGTGTGCCTGGGTGGCTCAGGGTCAGAGTCTTTACTTCAGCTCGGGTCGTGATCTCAGGGTCCAGGAATCCAGCCCCATGTCCGGCTCTTCACTCAGCACAGAGCCTACTTGAGATGCTCTCTTTCTGCCCCTCCCCCTGCTCTCTCTCTTAAATAAATTAATTAAAATACTTTTTAAAAAATCTAGGGCCCCTGGGTGGCTTAGTCGGTTAGGTGTCAGACTCCTGTTTCGGCTCAGGTCATGATCTGCAGGTGGTAGGATCCAGCACCTGGAGGGGCCCAGCATGGTTCTGCTTGCCCCTCTCCCTCACCCTTTGCTCCTCCCCCCACCAGAATAAATGAATAAATAATATCTTCTTTAAAAAATCCTCAGTGAGGGACGCCTGGATGGCTCAGCGGTTGAGCGTCTGCCTTCAGCTCAGGGCATGATCCCGGGATCTGGGAATGAGTCCCACATTGGGCATCTTGAAGGAGCCTGCTTCTCCCTCTGCCTGTGTCTCTGCCTCTCTCTCTGTGTGTGTCTCTCATGAATAAATAAAATCTATAAATAAATAAATAAATAAATAAATAAATAAATAAATAAATAAATAAATAAAATTTAAAAATAAAAAATCTTTAGTGAATAACTTCCTATTCCTGATGGGAATCAAATCCAACCTTTTTTTTTTAAGATTTTATTTTATTCATTTATTCATGAGAGACATAGAGAGAGAGGCAGGGACACAGGCAGAGGGAGAAGCAGGCTCCACGCAGGGAGCCCAATGTGGGACTCGATCCCAGGACCCCGGGGTCACACCCTGGGCCAAAGGCAGGCGCTCAACCGCTGAGCCCCGCCCCCGGCGTCCCAAATCCAAAATTTTTAACTTGATGTACTGGTTGCGAAAACATTACTATAAAACAGAAGGCCCCAAATTTTAGTGTTGTAACAAGGAGAAATTGATTTATTGATTAAGTGAAGTCCAAAACTCATGCTTCTGATTATAGCAGGCAGTTCTCTGCCAAGTGGTGGTTCAGGGAACTAGGTTCCTTCCAACCTGTGGGCCTACCATCTTTAACCTTTGGCCTTCAGGGTCACTGCACTTAAGGTCACATTCATCAAACCACAAAGGAAACAACATGAAGGATCTCCTTTGGGAGGCTTCCTGGGCCAAGCCTGGAAACCGAATATATTCCTTAAAAGGAAACTAAAATCTGCGGTCCAGTTCTATGTCCAAGAACAACAAAGAGGTTATGATAAACACGTAGCAGTCTCCGCCTCACCTGGCATGCAAGATTCCCCACACTCTGGCTTTCAAACTTGATCTTTTTTTTTTTTTAAGATTTTATTTATTTATTCATGAGAAACACAGAGAGAGAGAGAGGGGCAGAGACCCAGGGCAGAGGGAGAAGCAGGCTCCATGCAGGGAGCCCGACGACGTGGGACTCAATCCCGGAACCCTGGGGTCACGCCCTGGGCCGAAGGCAGCTGCTAAACTGCTGAGCCACCCAGTGATCCCTAAACTTGGTCTTTCAAACTTGATCCCATTACACAGGCATGACTATTGGTCAGCTTTGCTGCACTAACAACCAATCCCAAAATCTCGGTGGCTTACAGGGATAAAGGTTTATTTCTGACTTATGTACTGAGGCCGTGGGCAGGCTACAGCTCTGCTCCCCAGGTCTTGTCATTTCAGGACCCAGGCGGGAGGGGCCCTCGTGCGGGATACACCCATTCTTGTGGCAGAGAAGAACAAGAAAGTGGAAACTCACACGCACAAACATGGCATCTGTTCACATCCCGTGAGCCAATATACGAAACATGATCAAGTCCACAGTCAATGAAATGAGACATATATTCTCCTAAAGGAGGTACCTCAAGTCACATAGCAATGGGCAGGGAGGGGAGAGCAAATAATTTCAAACAACAAGTCAATCTATTGCAACTGCCATCTTCCTTCGAGGGTAGCTGGCAGACATTACTAAGTAATCCCAGCACTCTTTCCTCAGAATCCTTCTCAACGCATTTCAAGCAGTCATTGCCAATAATCTGAGTTTGAAAAAAAAAAAAAGCTGAAATTTATACACTGTTCTTATATGACCTCCTAGGCTCCAATAAATATTATAAATTCCCACTTCTGAATCTTTGCTTCAGGAATAAGCTTTGCCTTCCTAGACCTTGTCCTGCCAAACTATCTGAATCCAATCCAACCTTCAAATATCTGTATTTTATTTTCATTCTTTTTAAAATTTTTAAAAATATTTAAAAAATATTTTATTTATTTGAGAGAGAGAGAGAGAGAGAGAGCACACGCATGTAGGGGAGGGGTAGATGGGGAGGGAGAAGGAGAGGACAATCTCAAACAGACCCGGTGCTGAGCCAGGAGTCCAAAATGGGGTTCGATCTCCTGACCCTGAGACCATGACCTGAGCAGAGACCCAGAGAGTCCCACACTCAGCCAACTGGGCCACCCAGGTGCCCTTTATATTCGTTCTTTCAACAAAATCAATTGAATACCTCGCATAGTACATCACACACTTATTTCTTGAATTAATCACGTCATCTGTGCCCCTTGCACATAAATGCTTAGTGAACATTTGTCCCTTGATTGACTAATAGCACCGTTCCTTAGAATAATGAGTTAATATCACATACCAGCAGTTTCTGGGGTGGGGGCCTAGTATACTGACTGCTTGTGCTTGAATTCTGATTCTACTGCTTAGTAGTTAGGTGATGGCAGGTAAGTCACTGTAATTGTGCCTCAACCCTCATCATATATAAAATGGGAATAATAACAGGACCTACCTGTCACAGTAAACGGAGAAATTCTTAGCATAAACACATTGTAAGCACACAAAAAAATGGAAAATATTGTGGGTTGTTTTTTGTTTTTAGCTCCAGCTGAGACTGATTTTTTCTTCCAAGCCTTTTTTCTAGGTGGAAGACAAAAATCAAGAACACATGAGACTTGGGTCCCTGAACAGGCTCCACTCTTAACCCACCCCAGGACCTTGAGCCAGCTCCTCATCCAGCAGCTTATTCCCTAACTCATAAATCCTGACTAATGACACAGACGTGTCACCTTAATGTTTGTGAAGCCCAGTGACTTATTGTTAAGTGCTTGGAGATCTTCAGATGAAAGGCACCCAAGGGCAGGCATCAGACACCCTATTCAGTCATAAAAGCAAAATACTACCAAAAAACTTGGGAAAGGCAGAGGCTCCATAACTTAGGAAGCAGAGAATTAAAGCAGGCACCCAAGAAGAGCAAATCAATCCTTAGACTGCAATCCCTTAATGCAGAGACAAGGAGAGAGATCATTTGGAGGGCCTCAGACTACCTGGAAGGTCCTGGGGTCCGGGAAGGGGGAGGCCAGAGGATGCCCAAGCCTTTAACTTGACTTAGGTTGTGGGAGGAGTGTGAGTCTCTTACCTCTCCTAAATAGAAACAGGAACAATAACATGTATTGTCATCCTAATTCATTTAAGCCACTTAAAAGGCTTGGGCTCTAAGTGGCTTGTTTGTGAGTTCTGACCAATCCTGAATTATGTCAGGCTCCCCTTTCAGCCTCATTCTTTCTTCACCTCCCCACGCGCCCCCCCCCTCCCCCGCCAACACCACCTCAGGCAGTGGGCCCTCTTCCTAGACCTACAGGCCACTTGAGGAGAGGCCAGGTCAGGTGTATGAATATTGGCAGGCCCCTGACACTGAGTCCCTCAACATGGGGGGGGGGGGGGGGCATATAGTGGTGCAAGGCACAGTGTTCACAGGGGTTGCTGCTGAGGTTGGAGCAAAGAAGAAGCTGCCCGCCCCCCCAGCCAGTTGTTCCCGTCCCTAAATAGCAGGTTAGCTGCGATACGGTGGCAAGAGCACCGCACTCGGGAGTCGTGCACGGGAGTTCTAGCTTCGTGGAGCTTGGATGCTTTTAGACTGGTTCCTTAAATATCGGGGGCTTTAGTGTCTTCCTCTACAGACTGTAAGTATCACCACCAGCCACCCCACGCCCGCTCCGAAAAGCAAACAGCAGGCTGCAACGCAACGGGTCCAGCCCCGCTGCAGGCATTACGCAGGGGGCGTTAGGACCCTAGCCCCGCCCACCAGCCCACCCACCACGCACGTTACAAACCCGCCGTCCCCGCTAACACAGACCGCCCCCTCCCAAGGAATCCTGGGGCGTGAAGTCCTTCGGGGGCCACACCCTCGTTTACAGTCCCGGAAGCGAGAACTACACCTCCCAAGATGCCGTGAGGAAGACGCCGCCACGGCCGCCCTCTGCTCCGCCCTCCTCACGCACAGCTTCCTGGGATGTGTAGTCCCAGATCCAGGCCGGCGCGCGGGTACAGGGGCGCGGAGGAACCACAAGCCCCAGAAGCCCTCGCGTCCACCCGCCTCCCTCCCCTCCGAGAGTCGGAGTGCTGTTTTTGTTGTTGGTAGAAGGTGAGGGAACAGCTGATCCGTGTGTGGGTAAGAAACTTGGCCTAATTTGGGGGCGACCTAATGCGGGGCGGTGGGGGGGTCACCCCACTTTCCAGTGTGCGAAAGGATAACCTAAGGGAACCGTAGAAGGGAGGTGGAGGAGCGTTTGGGTTTTAACACTTTGCGTACTGGAGAAGCCGACCGCTACTGTTGGAAGAGTTTGGGGTCTCCGGGGGCCGCGACCAGGATGGTGCGCCCTCCCTGTTCGCACCGCTCCCTCGGCCTCCTCTGAAAAGCTTGTTACGCTTAAAGTATTTGGGAGAAGCTGAAATATTTACTCATTCTCTCCCCGGCAAGACTCGACCCTCACAAACCTTCCCTTTCTCCTGACCCTCCCGCCCCAAGCCAGAGGCCTTTACTACGCTGAATCCCGGGGAGGGGGGGGGGAACCTTCCAAGTGGTAGGTCGTTAGGAACTCTGGAGCCCTACAGAGTTGGGGGTGATGGGACTCTCCCCTCCCCCGCGAACATTGGAGTCGAGCTGCACACAGACACTTTAGGCGCCCAGAGCTTTGTTTCGGGACTGATGAATGTTTCCAGCTGCTCCGGATTTTATTTGTGGGGCATATTGGAGGTTCCCCAGGCTTAGATCTTTGGGGACAACTCATCTTCACTTAGAAGGCCAGAAGAATTGTATTTGGAGAAAACGCGGGCTGATTTTTAGCTGGGGATTTTTCGGAGCTGAAACCCCAAAGCCAAAAAAAAAAACAAAAACAAAAACAAAAAAAACCACCTCTTGTCCTGCATCCAATCCATATTTTGGAGGGAGAAGTTGCTTCTTTTTTGGAGAACTGGCTCACCTTTCCTTCTCTACTGAAATTCTGTTGATTTTTAAAGCCCCCGCCGTGGGTTTGTGATGTTTAGGGGTGTGCACCTGACTAGTGGCCTTGGCTGATTGGACGCCGTCCTCTGCGGTTGGCATAGGATGAAAATGAGTGGGCTGGACGGGAGCGCTGACGAGGGCCATCTCAGAGCCTTAGGCTGAGCAGTTCTGTTGATTATTGTTGTTGTGTCTCACTCCATCCCCACAGTTCCCACCCAACTGGGGACACCACTTCCCCCCAGTCCCATCTCACAGGATGCCTCCAACTCCCCATCCAGGCACTTAGCATCGAGGCTGAAGTGGGCAGGGAGAAAATGGGAAGGAAAATACTACAGCTGGGTTAACACAGCCAAAGCAGCAGGTGTCTAGTTCTGCTCCCGGCAAGACCTAAACAAAAGAACGTTAGGTTCTTTTTACATTATCTCTCCCTCCTCTCAACATCAAATATATATTTCCCCTTCTCTAGGGCCCTTACTTCCCACCTTCCAGTCTATCCCCTCCCCGGGAATGGGGCTTTCCTGGCTCCAGGCTCCCACATTCCATCTCCCCGCACCACCACGTTCCTGCTGAGTGTTTCAACTCCACCCTTGAAGCAGCCGCCTCCAGAATTCTTGACTTCCTGGAGTAACAAAGTGGAGAGACAAAACCTGTCTTCCCCCATATCCTCCCTTTCCCTTTGTCTCCTGAATGAGACCAGAAGCTTTTTTTCTTTAAATTCATGAGGGTAGACGACTCCGAGAGGAGAGAACTGAGACCTCCAGGGCCTGAGGATTGGGCTGTTAGTCCAGCCGTTTCCCAGCTCTAAAGGCTCAGTCATTATTTTAGGGGGGGATTTAGGTGGTTTTTCAGGTGTCATAAGTCATCCAGGGTATGCTGGGAGTGGGCAAGGAGACCCACTCAAAATGAGGGGGCCCCACACCTCAGTTGAATTTTGAATCCAAGAGCCAAAAGATATGGGGGCTGAGATGGGGAGGTGGGATCTGAAGAATTTGGAATGGTCAGGATGTTAAAAGGTGGAAAAGGAGGGACTTGGGGGGCAGAGCCTGGGATACTGGGATTGGTCAAAGGTGCAGCATGAGACAGCATGGGGACTGACTTAGAAGGTCAGACCTATGTTCTGGAGACTAAAAATGATACCTCCTCAGGGACTGGAAACGAGATATGCCTTCATCTCCAGGTGTAGTGGGAGGAGCTGTGAGTGGGTGGGAATGGAGCTGTGGGGAAGAAGAGATGGATTGGAGAGATTTTCAGGATATTAACACTTTCTTCTGTAGGAGGGCAAATAGCTTGAGGGCAGGATGGAAGAATCATCACTAAGCCGGGCACCTTCCCGAGGTGGAGTCAACTTTTTGAATGTAGCACGGACCTACATCCCCAACACCAAGGTGGAATGTCACTATACCCTTCCCCCAGGCACCGTGCCCAGTGCCAGCGACTGGATTGGCATCTTCAAGGTATCCCTGAAACCCCTTTTGGCTCAGATTTATGGGCCATGGGTTGGTTGGAATAAGGGGAATGACTTAGTCCTTGGATTTTCAACCTCATGTTGATAGAGAAGGGAAAAGCTGTTACAGGGAACAGAGGCCATCTGTGTAAGCAAAGCTCATCTCCCCATCTTGGCCTTGCTCTCTCCTGCCACAGGGTATCCCTCTATTTTCCCTGTCTCTTAACCTCCTTGCCCCTGTAACAGCATCCTGTCCCCTGTTCAATCCCTCAGTCCTTTCTGCCATCTGTAGCCTATAGTTCTATCACCATCCCCCTCTCCCACCCTGGGCCTTCACAGGTGGAGGCTGCCTGTGTTCGGGATTACCACACATTTGTCTGGTCTTCAGTGCCGGAGAGTGCAGCTGACAGGTCTCCTGTCCACGCCAGTGTCCAGTTCCAAGGTACAAGGGAAGAGGGAAGAGCCAGGGGGATAGAGGTTTAGAGCAGGATAGTGGGCTCAGAAACAAAGGTTAGGTACTGATGACAAAGAAAAATAAGTGCAAATAAGAATTATATCCAATAGGGCTCAGCAGACATGAAATCATGGGATTATTATAGAATCAGCGACTCAAGGATGGAAGGAGGGCCACTAATCCTGCCTCCTACCAAAAAAAAAAAAAAAAAAAATTGAAGTCCTCTTAGGGAACTGGGTGTAGGGAAGAGGGAAAGGGGAAAAGGTGGGGTCATAGATTGAGAAGGTGGTCATTAGATTCTGAAAGACCTGGGGTCAAAGGTCAGCTCTAATACTTACAAGCTGTTTGACCTTGGACAAATTACCTAATCTCTCTGTGTCTGTTATTTCAACAGTAAAAGGGGATCTATGGCTTATAGGTACAATATGAAGGTTTAAAATGACACAGGTAAAGAGTTAGCATAGTGCCCGGTACAGGGTGGGCACTCAGTAAGAGGTAACTCGCATCATCATTATCATCATCAGTATTATTGTTGTTATTGAGGAGGGTAGGTTTGGGAAAGAAAGGAAGGACAGGAAGGCAGAAAGGAGGGAGAAGAATATCCCAGGAAATGGAAATGGCCCGTGGGAGGTGGAAAGAAACCGGTCTGTGGAACAGGAAACAAGGGGCTGGCGCGAAGGACAGTGGGCAATAAGACGCATCCAGGGGAAGGGGGACCTGCCAAGCATTGAGGGCCTGGGATCATGGTGGGGTCCCGGGTTCATTCCTCTTCGCACAGCCAGCTACCTGCCCAAACCCGGAGCCCAGCTCTACCAGTTCCGGTACGTGAACCGCCAGGGCCGGGTGTGTGGGCAGAGTCCCCCTTTCCAGTTCCGAGAGCCAAGGCCCATGGATGAACTGGTGACCCTGGAGGAGACCGATGGAGGCTCTGACATCCTGCTGGTTGTCCCCAAGGCCACTGTGCTGCAGGTGAGAACAGAACAACAGAGCTGCTCCTGGGAAGGAGAGTGGGAGGGTCGCAGGGCGAGGGACCCTTTTCTGCTTCACCCTCCCCTGGGCTGTGGCCTCAACTGAAGACCTCACTGGGAGTTACACAATCTTGCCATGAAGAAAGTCTCAATCTAACATAGACACAAACACGTAGGGCAGGAAAGCAAGCAAGCCGCCCACAGGCCAGTGTCACTCAAGATTTCATAAGTACTTTTCGAGCATTCCTCCCAAGTGCCACGTCCTCTCCTAGGCCCTAGAGGAAGATCTAAAGGGTGGAGGGAGGCCAATCTAGGGGAGGGAATGCCCAGAGGGAAGGGAGACTGAGACCCACTTCCAGGGCAGTGAGGAACGAGGCAGATAGTAGGGCCCCAGACCTGCACAGTGCAGTCCTGGGGGCTCTTGAGCACTTGAAATGTGACTGGTCCAAATTGAGCTGTCCTACCTGGGTGACAGACACAAAGGATTTGGAGACTTAGTATTAAAAAAAGTAAAAGATCTTTTTTTAAATATTGATTCCACGTTGAAATGATCAATTCGGATAGACTGGGTTAGACGAAACATCATTAAAGTGAATTTCACCTGTTGCTTGTGACTTGTGTGAAGTACCTACTAGAAAATTTAAAACTCTGCACGTGGCTTATATTCCTTTCCCGTTGGACCAAATGGACCCAATAGAGGAGAATTAGGATGAGGGCAGATGTCAGCAAGGACTTCCTGAAGAGAAAGGACAGGGATGGGTGGGGAGGAAGTAGACCCCCCAGACCAGAGGGCAGACTTGAGGAAGGCCCAGGGGGTGAGAAGGGGCAGCTCGTCTGTGATTTAAGTAAATTCTTGCTTCTTGAACCCTCTAAACACGTGGAATCAACGCAAGAGTAGGAAGATGTTTCTATCTTACATAAGCCGGACATTGTGTGAGCTCCGACCCCAGCTTCTGTTTTTTTTTTTTTTTTTTAATTCTAGTTAACAGACGGTGTTATATTAGTTTCAGGTGCACAATACAGTGATTCAGCAGTTTCACGTCTTACTACTCGGTGCTCATCATGACAAGTGTACTCTTCATCCCCTTCACCTATCCCCCCATCCCTCCACCCACCTCCCCTCCGGTAACCAGCAGTTTGTTTCTCTTTTTTTTTTTTCCTGTGCTCGTTTGTCTTAAATTCCACATGAGTGAAATCCTATGGTATTTGTCTCTTTCTCCGACTTAGCATTAAACCGTCCAGCTCCATCCATGTTACAAATGGCAGGACCTCATTCTTCCTTACGGCTGAGTAAGAGAGTGGTGTGTCTATACGCCTCATCTTTATCCGTTCATCGGTCGGTGGACACTTGGGCTGTTTCCATAGTTTGGCTATTGTAGCTGATGCTGCTGTAAACGTCGGGGTGCATATATCACTTTGAATTAGTGTTTTCATACTTTTGGGGTAAATGCCTAGGAATGCAATTACTGGATGGTTAGAGTAGTTCTATTTTTGACTTTCTCAGGAGCCTCCATAGCATTTCCACAGTGGCGGCACCAGTTTGCATTCCCACCAGCAGTGCAGGGGTTCCTTTTGGTCTACATCCTCATCAACACTTGTATCTTGTGTTTTTTCTTTTAGCCGTTCTGACAGCTGCGAGGTGATAGCTCATTGTGGTTTTGATTTGCATTTCCCTGATGATGAGCGATATTGAGCATCTTTTCATGTGTCTGTTGGCCAGCTGGATGTCTTCCATGTTCTGTTTTTACATTTGTTATTCTTATCACAATCACCTTTCAACAGTCTAGGCTAAGAGATCACTTTACAAATGAGGACAGAGACTCAGAGAAGTTAAGTAACTCGTTCAAAGTGACACAGCTAGTAAAAACTGAACCTACATCTGTGTGGTTCGGGAATAGATATGGTAAGATTCAGGGAGCCATCCCTTTTGTCTGCATGGATTGAGAGAGACTTCTTCCAAGGGTGTCAGGAGCTGGTATGTCTGCCCAGTGGTGGGCAGGATTCAGTAACACACAGAGCCTCCCCTTGCTCACCTCTTTATAGCTCCTACTGGTGTAACTTCCAGCCCCAAATGTCTGTGCATCTGCAGAGTGACAGGGCCGGGACCTTCACAAACACAAACACCCCTTCATCCCACCCCCTGTAGAACCAGCTGGACGAGAGCCAGCAAGAGAGGAATGACCTGATGCAGTTGAAGCTGCAGCTGGAGGGACAGGTGACGGAGCTGAGGAATCAAGTACAGGATCTCGAGATGGCTCTGGCGACTGCCAGGCAGGAGCATGCGGAGCTCAGGGAGCAGTACAAGGTGGGAGTTGGGCCGGGGGGAGGGGAGAGCAGGGCTTGGCTGTCACCCGGGGTCCAAAATCTGAACCCAGTGAAGATGGGAGAGGAGAGACATGAGTGGGTTTTTAAGGTGGTTCTGGCATCAAAAAATAAGGAGGGGCACCTGGGTGGCTCAGGTCGTGACCCCGGGGTCCTGGGATGGAGACCCACATCAGCCTCTCCCAGCAGGAAGCCTGCTTCTCTCTCTGCCTGTGTCTCTGCCTCTCTCTCTCTCTCTGTGTCTCTATGAATAAATAAATAAAATCTTTAAAAAAAAGATGCAGGGAGCCCGATGCAGGACTCGATTCCGGGTCTCCAGGATCACGCCCCAGGCTGCAGGCGGTGCTAAACCACTGCGCCACCGGGGCTGCCCAAATAAATAAAATCTTTAAGATAGCTTTAAGGAGTAACAAGTGGGATTTAACTTGAAGTGCCAGGGGACACCTTGCAAAAGTCATGTAATGAGACTCAGTTCTTCGCACACAGGAGTGCTGAGGTAGGGTGGAGGTGGCCGTATTCACCAGGAAGGGAATGTACCCTTGCAGTTTCTTTCTCAAGGAAGGAGACAGGATAGGGGGGTGAAGGACACTCAAATTCTGGTATGCTCCTCCTAAGCCCTTGTTCTGTTCCTTGAGAGGTGTCAGCTTCATTCTTCTGGGGTAACCTTAATTGCAGGGGCTCTCCCGGTCCCACGGGGAGCTCATAGAAGAGAGGGACATTCCTGAGCCGACAACAGGGAGACCATGTGGCACGCATCCTGGAGCTGGAAGATGACATCCAGACCATCAGTGAGAAAGTGCTGACAAAGGAGGTGGAGTTGGACAGGTGAGCGGACCTCCTCTGCCCCCGTTACTTCCTTTCGCTTTCCATCGCTCCCAGACTCCAGCCTCTTGTTTCAGACCCCTGCTCTCTGTCTCCTGTGGTTATCCTCCCCACTGGGGAAATCTTTTCCTGCCTAGCGCTCTCCCATTTTTCCTAAGCTTGTTCTGTATTCCTCACCTTCAAAAGTAATCAGAGTTACTATTTTCGGTATGGCAGAGGCTAAGCAGGAGCTCAGAGTGGAGGATTTGGAAGAAGAGAATGGATACAACAGTCAACACAAGAGAGGATGGATGTCAGATTTTACTGCAGCAGAGGAGATTAGAGGGGCACCCGGCTGGCTCAGTCAGTAGAGCGGGTGACTCTTGATCTTGGGGTTGTAAGTTTGAGCCCCACATTGGGCGTAGAGATTACTTTAAAAATCTTAAAAAACAAAAAGAAGGGGCACCTGGGTGGCTCAGTCGGTTAAGCGCCTGACTCTTGATTTCACCTCAGGGTCATGAGTTGGAGCCTGCCCTGCGTGAGGCTCGGCGCCCAGCATGGAGTCTGCTTGAGACTCTCCCTCCGCCCTTCCCCCCAACTCGGGCATGTGCCCATGCACTTTCTTTCTCTCTTTCTCTTAATAAATAAATAAAAATCTTCATAAAAGAACTGTGTTAAAAAACAATAAAAAGTAAAAATGAATTTAAAAGAAGATTATTAGACTCCATTCTCACTGTTAGGAAACGTTTGAACTGGTGATCCAGGAATGTTACGGGATCTCTCCTCTGGAAAAAGGTGTAAGACATAAATGTGAGCGCTGGGAGGAATATAAGGTACCTGAGGGGATCACTACTGCAGAAGGCAGCCTCTTTCAGTATCAGACAGCTGCCATCATGTCTCTTGGATTGAACCAAACTTTCCTTCCTGTAACTCCCTCCTCTGACTTTCCTCCACTGGCCCTCGTTTAGACCTCTGGAGCCACACAGAATGAATTTCTTTCTTCTACGAGACAACTATTATTTCTACCAAACAGCACGAATATTGACCACTTCCCATGCCTGTCCTTCGAAATTTCACCAGGAAAACTGTGCTAGTCCTTTCTTCGAATCACACAATTAAGTCTCTGCATTCAGCGCTGGTGGATTTTATGTATTTTTTTTAACTCCTTGAAGAGGCATATTATCCAAGGGCCAGAGTAAAACATGAGTTACTCCCTGAGACTTCTTCAATGCAGAATATGTTAGTCTTGCCTTAGGGAGATAATAAATGTCTAGGTTCTAAATCATGGAATAGAAAAGCAGGCATCAGACTGAGCATCTGGAAAAGATTAGGGACTGTCTAGACCAGGGGTCAGTAAACCCCAGCCTGTGTGCCAGATCTAACCTTGCCACCTGTTTTTGTACAGCCCGCGAGGTGAGAATGATTTTGACAATTAATGGTTAAAAAACGAAAGAAGAAACCTATTTTGTGATGTAAAAATTATACGAAATTCAAACTCCAGTGTTCATAAATAAAGTTTTATTGGAACAGCCATGCTGCTCATGTACATGATGTCTGTGGCTGCTTTCACACCACAGTGACAGAGTTGAGTAGTTGCCACAGAATCCTCCTGGCCTGCAAAGGCCGAAGTATTTACTGTCAGGCCCTTTACAGAAAAAGTCTGCCAACTTCTGATTTAGAGCCAAAGTTTGTAATCAATCACAGCTGTCTCTTGTCTAAAAAAAGACCGGATTCTGGTCTCTTGATTGAATGAAAACAACTAGGAAACCATCAGAACCTTCCTTAAAGTGATACATAAAGAGCAAAGAAAAGCTTTATTTCTAGATTGTGCTCTAGAACCAGGAACCTTGGGTACTTGGGGCTTAAAACGAGATCACCCTGGTCTGGGAATTGAACTCCTCAAAGACAGGTGGAGGTCAGGGCCTACAGGAGCACCAGTAGAAGAGCTCGAGACGGAAGTCCGCATCATGTCTTCTCTGGTGACCAGTCGGCTGACATTCCCTCTCCCCACACACAGGGTGAGGGACACGGTGAAGGCCCTAACTCGGGAACAGGAGAAGCTCCTCGGGCAACTGAAAGAAGTGCAAGCAGACAAGGAGCAAAGTGAGGTAAGGGGCTCCCAGTTGGTTTGCTTTCTGAATTGTTCATCCAGTGTTTATTAAGTCCTAAGTGCCGGGCACCAAAGGGGGTAAAAATGTAAAGAGAACATCGTGTGCCCTCTCCTAGAAACATAAAATGTATACCCAAATCGGGATGAGTCCAAGCGGAACATACCAAGCATCGCCAGGGAAAAATAATCAAGTGTTATGATGGGGGGCACCCAGTGGCTCAGTGGGTCAGCGCCTGACTCGTGAGCTCTGCTCAGGTCTTGATCCCAGGGTCATGAGTTCAAGTCCCACAATGGGCTCCACACTGGGCATGGAGCCTAAAAATAAGGTGAGTGGGTGCAAGCACATCTTTTTAGGGTCATTAGAAAGGGCTTTTAAAAGGAAGGGTACGATCCCTGGGTGGCGCAGCGGTTTGGCACCTGCCTTTGGCCCAGGGCGTGATCCTGGAGACCTGGGATCGATTCCCACGTCGGGCCCCCGGTGCATGGAGCCTGCTTCTCCCTCTGCCTGTGTCTCTGCCTCATTCTCTCTCTCTCTCTGACTATCACAAATAAATTAAAAAAAATTAAAAAAAAAGAATTTAAAAAAAATAAAAATAAAAAAATAAAAGGAAGGGTACAGGGTTGCATGGGTGGCTCAGTCAGTAGAGCATAGGACTCCTGATCTCAGGGTCGTGAGTTCAAGCCCTACTTTGAGCATAGAGCTTACTTTAAAAAAAGAGAGAGAGAAAGAAAAAGGGGGAATAAACTATCCTCATATTTTCTAATGGTTTTAGCTTTCCTTCCCACCCCCCCCCCCCAGTGAAGTTTTCCATCTTATGTGGAACCTCACTGAAAAAGCAGGGACGCCTGGGTGGCTCAGTGGTTGAGTGTCTGTCTGCGTTGGTGCGATCCCAGGTACAGGGATGGAGTCCCTGCTTCTCCCTCTGCCTAAGTCTCTGCCTTTCTCTGGGTGTCTCTCATGAATAAATCTTTTAAAAAATAGATAAAAGCAGTATTTTATTACTATAAATTTATTTTTTTATAAATTCAAATATTCAATGTTGACTTGTAAGAAAAGTAATCAGGTAATCCTGATGCATGCCAAACCTTGAAATCAGAGGTTATAGGTGATAGTCAGCCTCAGCCACTAATATACGTGTGCATTGTGTTTTGGTTGTGCAGTACTGAGAACACTGAGTCTCACATGCCATAGGAGCAAATGACAGCCATTGTTGAACTGTGCACCTGGCCATCTCAGTGTGCTGTTCAGTTCAATAGAAGATCCGATAGAGACTTCATTCTGAGGTTTGCACAAAAATAAATTAACCTAGAAGCATTTGTCAGTGGATTAGGACTGTTAACTTGTGAGTTTGTGTGCTGTTTTCATGTGTTTTTTAAATAATTTAGAAGAAATTCAAATCAGATACTCACAGAGCCTCTAAATGGCTTCTTCCAAACCCTAGGTTTCCGTGGAAAATTATTTAAAAACCATTTGTTCAGCAATAAGGAGGAAGGAGAATTTGAGTAGACAAGAGATGAGAGGGAGGCTGTTCTGGAAACAGAAAGACGTGAGCAAAGGCTGAGAGCCCAGAACACTCAGAGCAATTGAACGTGTGGGTGAAGAGTTTGCAAGAAGGCCTAGGTCAGATTGGAGAGGACCTGGAGTTCAGTCTGTGTCCTGTAAGCAGTGAGAGGCATCAGTGATTTTCAGGAGGGCGACGTGTACTTAAGATTCATGTGATTTCCTTGTGGGAGATGAACTGGGTATGAGATGAGATTATCCAATAATCCAAGTAAGAAATGGCCAGAGCCTGAGCTCATACAGTTGCAGTGATAGTGGAAAAAAAAGACGGCTGTGAACGAGGTGGAGGACGGACATGCAGAAGGCTTTCCGTGGGTCACTAGGGAAAGGACGGAGCCCAGCAGCCATGGCACCAGCAGATCCAGCTGGAGCGACTGGGAGAGTAGTCAGTACCACGGGCGGAGTGAGAGTGGAAAGGAGTGGAGTGGGAGGTGGAATATGCTGAGTTCAAGGGCCGGGGACATCCAGACTGAGTTTTGATCTAAAAGGAAGAACAGAGGGGCTCCTGGGTAGGTCAGTAGGTTGAGCATCTGCGTTCAGCTCGGGTCCTGATCCTAGAGTCCTGGGATCGAGCCCGAGTCAGGGACTGCTCAGTGGGGAGTCTGCTTCTCCCTCTCCTCCCTGCTCACTCTATCTCTGTCTCTCCCTCAAATAAATAAAATCTTAAAAAAAATAAAAGGAAGAACAGAGAAGCAGCAGTGGTACATGGGATACCTAGATCCATGTAAGACCCTGCCCCGGCTGTGATGCCGCTCTGTGTTGGGAGCCAGAGACTGGGCGTTCAGGACTGAGCGGCTGTGAGCGGAGGCCCCAAGAAGGGCTGACCAGAGCTGAGTGCTTGAGTTTGCGTTAAGTCTGGGAAGCAGAACCCTGTCCAGCCACCCCAGATGCACGTACCGCTTTCCTTACCTGTTTACCGCCTCCATCAGGCTGAGCTCCAGATGGCACAACAAGAAAACCATCGCTTAAATTTGGAGCTGCAGGAAGCAAAGGGCCGGCAGGAGGAACAGGGTGCTCAGGCCCAGCGGCTGAAGGACAAGGTGGCCCAGATGAAGGACACCCTAGGCCAGGCCCAGCAGCGTGTGGTGAGTGCCTCTCCCTTCCTAGGCCGTAGGAAGTAGGGGAAGTTCCAAGGGCTGGCTGCAGAAAGTCTGGGGAAAAGACAAGGCTATAGACTGAACAGCCCACACCTTGAGTCCTGATGCGGTGGCGGGTGGCACGGAGCCTGCTCACCTTCCTGGCTCAGGAGATCAGGATTCACCCGGAGCTCTCGGGGAGCCCTAATCTCCATCTCCCCCTTTCTTCTGAGGCTGAGTTGGAGCCCCTGAAGGAGCAGCTTCGAGGAGCTCAGGAGCTTGCAGCCTCGAGTCAGCAGAAAGCCGCTCTCCTTGGGGAGGAGCTGGCCAGCGCGGCAGGAGCCAGGGACCGCACCATGGCTGAGCTCCACCGCAGCCGCCTCGAGGTGGCTGGAGTCAGTGGCCGGCTGGCTGAGCTCAGCCTGCATCTGAAGGAGGAAAAAAGCCAGTGGAGCAAGGAGCGGGCCGGGCTGCTGCAGAGCGTGGAGGTAGAGGGATGGGGACCTGGGAGCTCGCGGCCGCCACCCCACCTCCATGTGGCCAGATGCCCTGGGTGGGCAGAGAGGAATGAGGACCTGGGAGGACTCAGGGATTGGGGGCGGGGCTCTGAGGGAGGTACAGTTCACTGTCCAGGGACGACCTGTCCCTGAGTAGGTGTCCCAGTCCTCATCCTTGTAGCACCTTCCTTGGTTACCATCTGGTTCAGAAACATTTACTGCCTGTGGCCCTGGGCCCCGTCTGTAATGCCCGTTCCAGGTCGACAAGGCACCTTGCTGGCGTGTCCCTTCCTTCATTGAGACCACAGGGAACGAGGAAGCCAAGATGGGAAACTGCTCCCAAAATATTCACTTAAATAAAGGAAGGGACACAGCGAGGAAGGTGCTGTTGCCAGTAGCGTCTCTTTCTTCCCCCTTTCCCCTCCCGTTTTCCTTTTCGGCCGTGTGGCAGGCAGAGAAAGACAAAATCCTGAAGCTGAGCGCGGAGATACTTCGACTGGAAAAGGCAGTTCAGGAGGAGAAGACCCAGAACCAAGTGTTCAAGACAGAACTGGCCCGGGAGAAGGATTCCAGCCTGGTGAGGCTCGCGGCCACCCATAGTCGCGTCCTGCGGCCTCCCGCGGCGGCCAGTCACCTGGTGCTGCCTTGGGCGTGGCTCAGCAGTGCCAGGTGCTCACTTCCATGCGGGGTGGCATCTTCGCTGCACAGGGCCCACAGCTCGTTGGTTTGAAACGTACAATGTCCCTTTCTGTCCTCAAGACATATTCTGGGCCTCACGGGGACGCCTTAGGAGAATTGTAGTGTCCCTGCTACGACCAGCGTCCAGGCCCACACTCGAGGGGCAGAGCCTGGGACTCAGGCGACGTCTCCTGTGACCAAGACAAAGGACTCCTGGAAGGAGATGCCTTCGGGGCTCCCCCTATGTGTCGGGGCGGGAGGGGCACACAGGCACAGGGGGATGTGGCTCCGGGTTGGCCGGCCCAGGTCGCAGAGCCTGGGTGCTTAGGGGTGATTCGAGGCTCCCCGTGCCCCCAGGTGCAGTTGTCAGAGAGCAAGCGGGAACTGACGGAGCTGCGGTCAGCCCTGCGCGTGCTCCAGAAGGAAAAGGAGCAGCTGCAGGAGGAGAAGCAGGTGAGAGCCTGGGCCTGGGCTCCCGGATGCCAGAAGGGAGGGCTTGAGGCTGAGGGCTCCGGACCTTGTGTCTCTTGGCTTAGACACCGAGGACTGTGAGGGGCCCAGAGGCTCCTCTCGTGGACAGGGGAGGACTGCTGGGCATAGGGGGGCCCCTGGGGGGCAGGAGTGAGGCTCTGCTTTGAGCGGCCCCCCACTCTGAGGAAGGCGTCTGATCGTGAAGAGCACAGAGTTCCCCTTGGGTGCAAGGGAAGGCGGTGGGGCCGCAGGGCGGGCGCCCTCCCAGCCTCCCCCACCTCTCTGCTCCCCCTCCAGGAGCTGCTTGAGTACATGAGGAAGCTGGAGGCCCGCCTGGAGAAGGTGGCAGACGAGAAGTGGAGCGAGGGCACCGCCACAGAGGATGAGGAGGCGGCTGCAGGGCTGAGTCTGTACCCCCTCCCTCTGCGCCCCCCCCACCGTGTTCCCTGCCTGGGACAGCCTGTGCGGCCCCGCGGGGGTCTAGGGAGCGTACCCCTGGCCGGGGAGGCAGCCCAGCGGCCTCTAACAGCGCGCTCCCTGCCCCCCTCACCACCAGGCTGCCCGGAGGCTCTGACGGACTCCGAGGATGAGTCCCCGGAGGACATGCGGCCCCCCTCCTACGGCCTCTGCGAGCGCGGGGACAGCGGCTCCCCCGCGGGGCCGCGAGAGGCTTCTGGCCGGGTCGTGGTCAGCCAGCCGGCTCCGGTGGCGCCGCAGCTCTCGGGGGCCGCCGAGGACACCAGCTCTGACTCGGTGAGCAGGGCAGGGGCAGCGGGGGGCAGGTGGGGGGCCGGCGGGGCCTCCTCCGGAGCAGATTGCCCCAGCCTAGATACAGGGCTCTGTTTCTCCCTGGGGGAGAGAGTAGGCTCGGCCTCCCTTCAAGGCCGTCCCATGGACAACACCCCCAGATCCCGTCCAACCGGGAGCTCACGGCTGCTCGCCCCTGCTCCCCACGCTTCCCTTCTCACCCGCTGGTCCGCGCCAGAACTCCTGCCGGCCTCACTCCCACTGGAGCCCACTGTCTGCTGTCTGGGCCTAGACTGCTCTTCCCTCACCGGCTCCCAGGGTCTGCTCCCCTATCTGGGGGTGCTCACTACCCCCAAACCCAACCCTATCTCTCTGGTGCCCAGGAGGCCGAAGATGAGAAGTCAGTCCTCATGGCAGCTGTTCAGAGTGGCGGTGAGGAGGCCAATCTGCTGCTTCCTGAGCTGGGCAGTGCCTTCTATGACATGGCCAGGTGAGCGCAAAAGGGGGGTCGCGGGGGGGTGCCAGTGGAAAGGGCGTCCAGGTGAACGGCCGCCATGCCCTTCCCCCAAGCTCCCTGCTCTTGGCCCTAGCCAAGGAAAGGAGACCTAGGTATGGTTGGCTCAGAAAACCACCCACCACTCCAAAGCCCAGGTGCCTTCAGGTAATTCCTCCCCCATCTTACCAACGCACGTGTGCACTCAGAGGCCCTGCCTTTAACTGGCTTCTGTGTTGTTCTAGCACCATCTTCCGTGGAGCCCAAATTGCCCTGCATCCCCTCTCTCCTGCCCCTCCCCCTTCCCCAACCATCAGGTAGGTACCTAGGCTCCATGTGGGGTGGAGGGGAGGTGACTGGTACCCCGATACCCTGAGGGGTGGGATCACAGAGAAGCCTGGGATCCGGCGTCCATCTGGCCAGCCCTGAGAGGTCTCTCTTCCCTGACCCTCTTCCCTCGCTCCCCTGGGAGACCCTCTGGGTGATGCAGGGGCGGGGGCTGGGGGCTCAGGGATCAGACGGCTGCCTCAGCCTTCCCTTTCCTTCTGCAGGTCAAAAGGGGAAGGCAGGGGGAAGAGAGATTTTATCATGTAGCCCCCAGCTTTCCTCGAAGTGAGATGGGCTCAGGGCAGGGAGGGGGTGATGCTGTCATCCTTCTCAGCTGGAGCAGGAAGATGAAGGACGATGTCAGACTCATTTTCAGCCTCATTAGGCAGCAGACGGAGATGGAGGGAGGAGAGCAGGGGTGGGGGATGGGCTGAGCCTCAGCCTCTGCAGGGACTAGGGAAGGAGGCCGAGGAGAGAGGAGAGCGTGGGGAGAAGGATGCTGGGGAGGTCAGGGGAGAGCCAGCAGGGAGCTGCCCGAGGAAGGGGACCTGGGAGCCCCGAGCATGGGCCCCCCCTCCCCGCGGTCCCCAGGGCAGGAGGGCACTGCAGCGTGCTGACCGGCTCCTTTCCCGTCTCCCGCAGTGGCTTCGCAGTGGGTCCCTTGTCAGAGGCCAGCACTGGGGGCCCCGCCACCCCCCCGTGGAGGGAGTGCCCTATTTGTAAGGAGCGCTTCCCAGCCGAGAGTGATAAGGACGCCCTGGAGGACCACATGGATGGACACTTCTTTTTCAGCACCCAGGACCCCTTTACCTTTGAGTGATCTCACCCACCCCCACCCCAGGACACGCACAGATACACTGACACACACACACACACACACACACACACTCATGCACATACACACACTTAGGCTCACGCCTCTTCTGACACACTGGCCTCCATGGCATTCTGGTCCCTGAGAACCGCTCCCGAACCATTTTCATCCGGGGCTCTGGCCTTCATCCTCTCCTACCAGGCTCGTTGCCCAGGCAGGGCCCTTCCTGGAAGCAGCGGCTGACTGTACCCCCTGAAAGCGGTTTTGGAGGAACCAGGAGGAGGCCCTCCCCAGGGGGAATAAGATCAGCCCCTCCTGGGCCTGGTTGCTCTGTCACTGACACCAGCTACCACACCACCACCACGTACACACACACACTCACACTCATATACACTCTCTGATGCCCCAAAGCCAATTCCTGGGGCGCCCCACCCTCTCATTTGGGGTCTGTGTTGGTTTACCCGAGTTTTCTCTGGGGCCTGCATGGAGGCAGTAGCACGGACACCACAGCCTCTTGGGGTCTCTCGGTTCTGAGCTTCAGTGGTTCTCTCTGCCTCCCGCCCCCCACCCCCAACCCATTGCCTTCTGCACCCCACCCTGGCCTTTTCCACAACATTAGATATGAAGTTTGGAGGTTTCTTTTGTATTTTGAGGTTTTCTGTATTCCGTCTCCTGCCCCTCCCCGCCACTTCCCCCCAGTGTCCTCACATGGAAAGAAATAATGCATTTGTGCCTTCTGTGAGGGATGGGGGGAACAAACAGTCCCAGGTGTCCCCATTTCTCGGTCCTTCCTCCCTCTCCAGGTTCCCCCACAGCAATAAGAGCTTTCCTTCATGATCCCTCCCTCCGTCGGTAGTTGGGACAAATATATTTATATGATATGTATAACGATTCTAATAAAATGTGTTCTTCTCATGAGGTGTGACTAGAGCAAGGAAGGTCCAGGCCTCTGGCCCCTAGAGCGGAGAGGGGGAGGGAGCGAGGGGGGGCCTGGCCCTGCCTGCCTGGGGCCTGGGCTCCGCAGCTGCGGCTGGGGCTCCAGGCTGGGGGTCCGGCTCCGGGACACTGCGGTGGCAGGGGGAGCAGGCCTGGGTCCCCGTGGACCGTGCTGGGAGCTTCAGGCCTGGGGGCGGGGGGACAGAGCGGGTCAGGGCCAGAGGCGGGCAGGGCCAGAGGCAGGCGCTACTCCCAGGAGTAGTTCACACCTTTGAGGAGCCCCAGAAAGGCCTGCGCCCCGGCCGGCCTCCGAGGCCTACTCCTACTCCTTCCTCCCCGCCCTGCCTCGCCTTCGGCCCGGTGCCTCCTCACCGCCCGCCTGCGCACCGGCTCCGCAGTCACAGAAGCGCATCCATCCCCTCGAAGCAGCCTCACAGGCTACGCCCGGCGGGGGGCATCTCCTGAGGCCCCGCGTGCTCACCAGGCCCTCGCCTCCGGAGCTCCCTCACCAGCCACCCTCCTCTCCCTTCAGGGCCCCTCTCTCCACCCACCTGAGCCCCCCTTCCAGCCCCACCTGGATGACATCTTCCATCCCTCCTTCTTCCCTCCCGTCTCTGTCTCCTAGCAACCCCATGTCGGTCCCTGAATCCCTTCCAAGGAAATTAGAGATAATGGATCTCTCCCCTCTCCATCTCAACTCCTCTTTATTGATCCTCCTTTAATGAAAGTTAATTATAACAATGATTTAATTAATAGAATCCCTCTCTTCCTTTATTGCTTCCCGTATTAAGACTATTAATAAATACGAGCTGGGCTGACAGAGGCATCCATCACCAGCCCGGGATTCCCCCCACCCCTCCTTTGTCCCTCCCCCGAGCCCCTCCCTCGCTTGGCCTATAAACTTGCCGGGGTACTGGGGGTTAATCAGAGAGGAATTATGAGCCAACAGCCCCCGCAGGAGGTGCATTTAATGAAATCACTTGTGATTTATGTCTGGGGGAGGCTGGGGAGGGAAGGATCTGGAACCCAGGCATCCTGGCTTCTGGAAGGGTGTCGCCCCTAGAGCAAAAGGGGAGGAAGGGAGACAGCAAGGGACACCCAGAGCCCGGGCGCCCCGTAGTCCCTGCCACGCCGCCCCCCGCCGCCCCCCGCAGGAGCCCCGGGCAGGGGCGAGGCCGCCGACGGGCGCAGCTAAACCCCTACGGGCTGCGGCCTCCCGTCTTCCCTCCTCCAGGGCTTGGCCGCCCACTCTCGTGGCCCATCCTCCCCCCGCGCCCGCGGCACGGCCCCCTCCACGGAGTCGCCCAGTGCCCCTCGGGCCCCTGCGCAGGTACCCAGCGCTCCGGCTCTCCTGTCTGCCCTTCGCCCTAGAGCCGCCCCGCCCGCCCCGGGAGCCAGCACCTTGCGGGGCTCAGGGGGGAATGAGCCGCCCGGGGGTGGGGGGGTGTCGGGGGGGGCAGTGCGAGCCCTTTCTCCCACTCCCCCGGGGCGGGGGCACCGCGGCCGTCCCGCTCCTCTCCCTCCTGGAATGGGTTCGCCCCCGCACCCCCCGCCTCCAGCAACTACCCAAACCCCCAAACCCCGGGCTCTGATGGGGCCCACGGCGCTCGTGCGAGGGAAGAGGCGGCCCAGGCAGCGGCGAACGGGAACTGAGGTGTCAGTTGGGGCGGCAGAGACGCCCCAACACCTCCCGGCTCGCAGAACCCCGCGGCTGCCGTCACCCCACGGGTCTGCGGCGCGGGTCCCTAGGGCGCAGGTCAGGGCCTTCACCAGCGGACTCTCGCTTCCTCTGCACCCCAGCGTCTCCGACGCCCTCCGCTACCCTGGCCCGCCTCGGCGCCCGCTTTCCCCACAGCGCGGAGGACGCCTCCTCCACGAAGCCCTCCCGGACTTCCCTCCCTCACCCCCTGAGGTGCCCTGCGCATCACTTCATAAAAACACGACAGCGTGTTTACGAGTCTTCTTCTCTCGCAGCTCTAAGCAGCTGGAGGGCCGGCTCTGTGTTTGCACATCTCATGTTCCTGAAGTCCAGTACAGAGATCGGGACATGGGGCCGGTCCTTCCAAAAATAAAGCGTTTTTTTTTTTCTTAAGATATTTATTCATGAAAGACACACAGAGACAGGCAGAGACACAGGCAGAGGGAGAAGCAGGCTCCCCACGGGGCTCCTGATGTGGGACTCGATCCAGGACCCCGAGGTCACGCCCTGAGCCCAAGGCACACAGCCAACCGCTGAGCCACCCAGGCGCCCCCTAAAATAAATGTTTTGATTATTTTTTTTAATTTTTATTTATTTATGATAGTCACACACACAGAGAGAGAGAGAGGCAGAGACACAAGCTGAGGGAGAAGCAGGCTCCATGCATCGGGAGCCGGACGTGAGATTCAATCCCAGGTCTCCAGGATCGCGCCCTGGGCCAAAGGCAGGCGCTAAACCACTGCGCCACCCAGGGATCCCTGTTTTGATTATTTTAATAAAATATCTCATACATACAAAAGGATATATATATCCTTGTATAAGAGATAAAGGATAACAACGTGGACATCATTGGACTGATTAGCCAGCTTTAGAAAAAATTACCAATACTGTTAAAGTGCCCCGTGTAGCCTGAAAGAGGAAAACGTGGTGTCATCCAGGACAGAGGCATGTCGTACACTAATTGAGAGAACTTTCTGGAGTGCTCTTTATGGGTCCAGTGCTGGGAATAGAGATGGAACAGTCAAAAACCCTGTCAAAACAGTCAAAAACTGCCCTCAAGCAGCTTCTAGTCAACATAAAGCCATAAAAACAAGAAGGCAAGATAAGCACTGCTTTAGAGATCCGCACAGCAGGCCATGGGACCCAGGGAAAGGATACTTAAGCAGGACTGGGGGACACAAAGCTGCCTGTGGGTGACGATGTAGACGCTCAATCTTTTTTATTTATTTGTTTAAGATTTTCATTTATCTGAGAGAGAGAGAGCACAGAGGGAGAGTTCGAGGGAGAAGCAGCCTCCCCACTGAGCAGGGGGCCCAACACGGGGCTCGACCCCAGGAGCCCGGGATCATAGCACAAGCTGAAGGCAGATTCTTAACCAACTGAGCCACCCAGGTGCCCCGAGGCTCAATCTTAAAGAGACAAGGAAGAGAATGTGGAAAGTCATAACTGGCTCAGAAACCTAAACACTCAGGTAGGGCCGCTGAGTGAAGGTCACACCGTGTGAGGTGAGGATGGGAAAATGGACTGAGAGATACATACTCAGACGTCCACTCAGCAAATATTCATTGGGTGCTACCACGTGCCGGGTGCTGCTCTGGGCACTGGGAAACAGCCCGGACAACACACTGCCTGCCCTTACGAAGCTTACGCCCTATGACAGATCATGAAAGTCCAGAGAAACCGGTTAGGAACCCTTGTACTAACCCAGGCAAAAATGGCGAACACTCAGATGAGGCAGTGTCAAGGGGACAAGAACTCTTTAGGACGCAAAATTAATGGGACTTGGTGATAATGAGACATGGGAAGTGAACAGGAGTCAGGTTGATCCCAGGTTTCTTGTTTCATTGACCAGATAACCAGTAATGCCATTCACCAAAGAAATAATATGAGTGGAGAAGCACATGAAGGGAAACATGACTGGTGCAGTGTGGACATGTTGAATTTCCAGTGTGTTTGGGATCTTCCAAAGGAGAGAGAGAGATCCAGTGGGCAGTTGGATAGATAAATGTAAGTCTGGAGCTCAAGAGAGCTTGAAACTGAAGACAGAGACGTAAGATCCTTGAAAGTAAAGGTGATGAGAAGGAAGAAAGATCACCCAGGTGTCCCTGCGTGTAGAGTGAGAGGGTAAGAGGGCCAAGGGCGGGACCCAGGTGACCATCTGCATGGAAGACAAGTTCAGAGAACGAGAAGTCACAGAGACTGCGAAGGATCAGTCAGAGGAAGGACTGTGTGGCGGGTGCAGCAGAGAGGCCAAGGAAATGACTCCTGGAAAGCTCTGGATTGGCAGCCCGGAGGTCACTGGTGGCTTGGCCAGAGGAGCTTGAGGGAAGTTCTGTAGGCTTATTGTGCTGCAGGGACTTCATAGAACCTGTAGCAGTTACACAATGCTGACCCGTGGGAATTGGGAATATGTCTCCAGAAACAAGGACTTCTGAGTCAAGGTGTAAGAAAAATCAAGGGCAGGAACCGAGATGTCCTGATCCAACATCAAAGAATTCCCACTGGTTCTGACGGGCCAGGTGTGAGGCACACTCTAGGCCTGCACTGTCCACTATGGGACACTGAACACTTGAACTGTGGCCAATCTAAACTGAAATGTTGTGAGTATAAATTGCATAACAGATTTAAAGACTTTGGGCCAAAAAAAAAAAAAAGAATTTAAAATAATTTTATACTGATTGCATGTTTAAATGACAATAATTTGGATATATTGGGTCAAATAAAATATGTTGTTAATTTTATCTGGTTCTTTTTTTTTTAGATTTTATTTATTTGAGAGAGAGTGAGCAAGAGAGAGAGAGAGAGAGCACAAGCAGGGACAGGTGCAGAGGGAGACAGAGAAGCAGACTCCCCACTGAGCAGGAACCTGATGCGGGATTGGATCCCAGGACCCCAAGATCATGACCTGAGCTGAAGGCAGACGCTTAACGGACTAAGCCACCCAGGTGCCCTGGGTTTTCTTTTTAAGATTTTATTTTTAAGTCACCTGGATGCCCAACGTAGGGCTCAAACTTACAACCCCAAGATGAAGAGTCACATGCTCTCCCCACTGAGCCAGCCAGGCGACCCACCCCTGATCCCTTTTACTTTTTTTTAAATTTTTATTTATTTATGATAGTCATACAGAGAGAGAGAGAGAGGCAGAGACATAGGCAGAGGGAGAGGGAGAAGCAGGCTTCATGCACCGGGAGCCTGACGTGGGATTCGATCCCGGGTCTCCAGGATCGCGCCCTGGGCCAAAGGCAGGCGCTAAACCGCTGCACCACCCAGGGTTCCCCTTTTTACTTTTTTTAATGTAACTACTAGAAAACTTTTTTTTTTTAATTTTTATTTATTTATGATAGTCACAGAGAGAGAGAGAGAGAGGCAGAGACATAGGCAGAGGGAGAAGCAGGCTCCATGCACCGGCAGCCCGACGTGGGATTCGATCCCGGGTCTCCAGGATCGCGCCCTGGGCCAAAGGCAGGCGCCAAACCACTGCGCCACCCAGGGATCCCACTACTAGAAAACTTAAAATGACAAATTTAAAACTATGTATTAAATTTCTACTTTACAGTGCTTATGAAGCCCTCCCCCAGAAAGGGACCCCTGAAACCTGGACACCCCTAGACTCCCAGCATCCCTCCTTGCAGGGAGATACATGCCTGTAATTTCCAAGACTGCATTCTAGACGCACCCCTCTGCCCCATGCTTCTAAGGCCATAACCTAGGGCACAAGATGCCAGTGGTTAGGACCCCATCTCCAGTTGCCAATCTGAGCCCCTCACATTTTTTTCTTTCTCCAGGTCTGTTAATCATCAGGTGAGAGTAGAAGTGTCCCATTCTAACTCACAGCCCTAAATTTAGAAACCATAACTTCCTTCTTCTGTTTTCCCTATTTCTCAACTCCTATGCTTTTCTAAAACTGGAAATCTCCCAGATCGGTGGAATCATGGTGCTGCGGCGAGCACATGGGTGCTAGAGGTCTCCAGATTTAATCTGTCATACGTCCTAAGCATGTGACCTGGAGCAAAACACTCCATCTCTCTGAGCCCCTACCCACAAAATGTGGGTAACTCCCACCTAGAAAACTCATTGTGATGATTATACGAGAACAAATGTGTAAAATGCCTTGTATGGAGCCAGGCACATGGTAGTTATTTTATCATTTGGGGGGTTCTGTTTTGCATCTTATCCCTGCACATTTGGAGAAAGAGCAAACTCAGGGTCGTATATGTGGGTTGATAGGGCCTTAAAACCAAAAGGGCGCTCAGACGTGTATTTCCAACCTCTCATTCAGTACAGAAATTCCCTGGACTGCATCCCTCATTGGTAGTCATCCAACCTCTGCTTAAACATCTCCGAGGGCCATTCATTGGTTCACTCAATAAATAAGAACAAGGCACTGTGGGAGCCACAAAGAAGGGCAGACACAGATCTTACTGTTAAGGAGCTTCTGTATTCGCGAAAGGATATGTAGGGGAACAACTGTCACGTAAGGCAAATGTGGTGTGTGCCAACTGAGGCGCCATGAGAGAGTCTACAACCTTACAAGTCAATCCATGTACAGCCGAAGGAGAGCTGTAATGTTACAGACCCTCCCAAGCGTCAGAGCTCAGCTTTCCCATTCATTTCGTGGAAAATGGGACATGATTCTTCCACCCTAGGTCATGGGTCATCCCTAAAGGAGGACATTTCTGTAACAACCTTAAAATTCCAGGAGGCTGGGACGTCTGGGGTCTCAAGGGTTGGCTGTCTGCCTTTGGTTCAGGTCGTGATCGTGGGGTCCTGAGATGCAGACCTCACGGGGGGGGGGGGGGGGGGCTGCTTCTCCCTCTGCCTGTGTGTCTCTCATGAATAAATACAATCTTAAACAAACAAACAACTCCTGGAGGCTGTGGCCCTGGGAAAGGCTAGAACGGATGAATGGGAGCACAGGTGTGGGGAGAACTGCAAGTTTAGCTGCAAGACCCTCCAGGCTCCTCTGGGTCATAGAATTTCTGGGAGCCCCTAGATGCCCAAGAACCCTCTGCGGAACCAAGAAATCCCTGCCCACCTGGAAAGCCCAGCACATCCCTACTTTCAGGACTTATGCAGATGCTTTTCTGTCTGCATTTTCTCTCCCTTCTCCCCCATCTTTATCACATTTTCATCTTTTATCAGTATCTCTATAATTTTCTTTGTGTCCATCTCTGCTTCGGTCTGTCCCTCTCGTTATTTACATTCGGGGTGTCTGTTATTCTTGAGGTCTCTCTGCCTCTGTTTCTGTCCTCCTCTCTTTGACGCTTTCTCCATTTCTTGGTCGGTTTCCACTTTTCCGCCTCTGGCCTCGCCGGCTCCCCAGCTGCCGCAAAGCTATAAAGCAGCCGGCCCTGCAGCAGGCAGCCGCCAATCACTAGGCTCCAGGAGTTGGGGGAGGGGGCTGCCGGGAGGTGGGGGCCTGGGAAGGCTGGGGCACTGTTGCTACAGCAGGGGAGGGGGGAGGCAGAAAGAGCGGAGAGATGCCACTCCCCGAAGGCGGCCGCAGCTGCCTCCGGAGCCAGTGTCTGGCCCCCCTTCCTGCAGGGAGCAGACACCTGGCCTTGCTGTCGAGAAGCAGGGTCCCTGGGTCCCTCCCATATCCTCCCCAACCCTCCCCAACCTGGTTTCTCATGCAGAACCATTGGCCACAGGTCACTCCCTGAGGGATTGGCTTCCTCCTCCACTCTTAGGCCCTCCCGAGACCAGGGAGCTAAAGCCCCCGGGGCCTGAGGATGTCTGGGACAAGTGCTTAGTGAACTAGGACAAACGCTTTTGTGAACACCAGGACAATAAATGCTCCAGACACGGGAAGTGAAGGAGGCTGAGAAGCGATGGGCACTGGGGAGGCCCGAGAGGAGGGAGAGGCCTAATGGGGCAAGGACGAACCGGGAGGTTGGGCACCCCAGGCTTCTTACCAGCCCCCGGGCCACTCCTAAAGCAGGACTGGCGCCAGCATCCCGGGCCCTGGTCCAGGGTGGGATTGGGCAGCTCGGGGCGCTGCCTTAGCGCATCATCGGAGACCTACGGCGACGGGGAGAGCGGTGGGGGGTGCCTAGGAAAGGAAAGCAGCGAAGGGGAGGGGTTGGCCAGAGATGTTAGGAGGGGAGCAGAGGAGAGGAACGCTTGGATCCCGCAGGACGGGGACCCGCCCGCACGCCCCGATTCCTGGTGTGCCGGCGACCCCTGCTGGCCGCGCTCGCCACCACCTGGGCGCGGGGCCGGGCGCCTGGGACGCTGCGCGTGGGAATGTCCCTGGACGCGGTGCCCGCGCGCGTTCGTGCTACCCGTGGTTCTGCGGGGGCGCCCCTGGGTGAAGGCAGAAACGCGACTGAGCACAAGGCCACGAGGTTCAGGCCCTGAACCCCGAGGCCCCTGCGGGGAGTCTGGGTGGCTGGGTAGGAAGCGTGAGGTCTTGAGCGCAGCTCACACGGTCCCTGGAGTGGTCCAGATCCACTCGGTGGGGCACCGCCAGCATCACAGTAAAAGTAATCAGTCCGGGGCCCGGGGGCTGGGGGAAGTGGGGGTTCGGGACTCAGACATCCCTGAGTTTAAGTCCTGATGCCCTGGTTGCGACCTGCATGACCTCAGGCAAGTGCCGCTAACTTCTTGGAGCCCAATCCCCTCACCTGTAAGGGCATAATAATGCTGCCTCGTGGAGCTACCCTGAGTGTTTAGCACAGTGCCTGGCATTTAATGGGTGCTAATTTTCTGCCTCCCTCTTCCTTTATCTACTCCCACCCCCAAGGTCGAGCAGGGATCTCAAAAGGCAAATAAACTGAGGATGATGTTGACAATGATGATGGTGGTGGTTTATATTTACATCACTCATGCAAATCATTTTAAACATATTTTTAATACACGGCTTTTTTCCTTTTTATTAGCCAAGCACATCATGATCATGTTTTATTGGGACAGAAATATCCTGGTGTTATGGCAGGTATCTAGAAGGATGGCCTTATGAAGTGATAACAAGGCATGACAAATCTTTCTTTATTGTGATACATTTTCATTACTCAGGTTAATCAGGAATTACCCATTAGAACAAGGGCTTAAGATAAGTACATGACAATCATCTGAGGAGATCAAAATCTCCTGATTTTCCAATGGGTCTCTAATTGTTATTGCTGTTGTGGGGGCCGATTAATGCTTTGATTGAACTGGTCTTAAAACATTAAAATAACTCAAGGAGATATGACAGGTAGTTAGAAATGGTATATTCTGAAATTAAAAAGAAGATGGATTTCGGTTTCCATGAAAGAATATTCTAATCCCTACAGCAGCCCAGCGATGGGGCAAACTGTTTATGAAGTAAAGAGCTCCATTTCAAGTAGAAGGATGGAAGCAGAGGCCGCTGACTCCCCGGGCAGGCTTCCTGTGGCAGGAGTGGAGGCTGCGGGGAGAGCCTGGGAAGAGGCCCTCGAGGCCCCTCCACAAACACACCCCAGCGCAGAAGTAACACTCAGCGGCTAGAAGTGTTGTTCCAAATGGCATTACTGCCATCCTCGTGGTCATTGTTTGTCACCGTGGGGTGGAGGCAGCAGGGGGAGGGGAGGTCAAAATAACAACCTTGTTCTCCTCTCTGGGACTCTGCTCTTCCTAAGGAAAGGAAAGGCTCCAGGATCTTTCCTTCTCTAACCATCCCCACATTCTGCAACTTTTGTTTTTCCTGGTTTCATGGGATCCACCTGCAAGCGTGTTGAAGAAAACCTTAAAGAAAGGGCTTTTTTTCAACCATTAGTTTCTCTGTCTGCAAGAGGGGCAGGCCGTGGGTGCGGGTGGAGAAGGGGACAGACATTTGCTGAGCTCCTGTTTAGTACAGATGCTATCATTTCAACCTTTGGTTAAGAGCCGAGTGTATCTACTGTCACGCAGGTAAATGTGCGGATAGAATGTATATGTTGTTCTGTAAACGTGGACATAAATGCGATGCTTCTGCAGGAATTCCTTGCCGGTCAGGCCTGAGGAATTTGTTTGGTATCTAGCTGCCTGTGGGGAAATCTGTGTGCAGCTCCTCTGAGGATTTCAATACCTTCCGTGGGCACATAGACCGGCCAGGAGTTACTCTTCCAGCTTCAGGATCTGTGTACATGATCCCAGGCCCCAACTTCGTACCTTGCCCCAACCTGGGCACAAAGGTGTCGTCACATCGGGACCCACCTGCCTCTTTACCATGTGTGACATTGCGTTTCCCATCTCTGTCACAGTGCACACAGATGCATGTGCCCAACTCGGACCCCCATGAAGCCATCTATGTCCTACAGCTCCTCCTCCCACCTCTGTGGAGAGTCCTTGGCACCCTCCCCTCCTGGCTACCCCCACTCCCCACTTTCCATGCCAGGAGAGATCTAATTACACAGAAATTAGTACAGAGAAGGATCGTTTGCTTTTATGGCATCAGCACCAGGGCAGCTGTAAATCTGGGGCTGCTGCTATAGCCGCCTCTGGGCACTGTGCGGGCTGTAGGGGGGCTCTCACCTCCACACCCCACTTTGTTCCATCTCTGTCTGGGCCTCTACCCCTGCCCAGGGAACCAGAACTCTATTTGGTACCATCTCAGTGGGGTAGGGGGAGGCCTGGGATAGGGAGAGGGGGTCAGGGCATGGCCAACCAAAAATGACACATAATAAGTGTTCAATTAATGTTCCCTGAACCATTAGAGAGGGGTTAAACCCAGCAATGCTAACGACACCCAACTACCCAGACCAGTGGCCAAGGGATGAATATTCCTAGTAAGCACTTCCTTACGAGCCCAGGTAAAGTAAATGGGGTGTTTTGTCATCCCGGCTTCCACTTTTGAGACCCTAAATTCCTTCTCAAGCAGCATCAGTTCATGAAGATAGTCCAGGGTTCAGATCTTGATTCTTCTGTTTACTGGCTGGATGACCTTGGGTACCCTACACACTCTCATCTGACCCTTCGCTTCCTCATTTGTGAAATGGGGGTCATGAAACCTACCTCTCAAGTTGTAAGACATCAACGAGAAAACACCGGACCAAGAGGAAAGTGGTCCACTAATCGTTACCGCTGTTAATGTCTTGCTAGCTAACCCTTCCGTTTCCCCATCGCCTCTTAACCAGCCTTTATCCCAATCAACTCCCTCAAGAGCCACCATACAGTTTGGGACAGTAGGATACGCAGAAGGTTGTTCCCAACCTAGAAAGAATGTTTCTTTATGTTAAGGATCTCATCAGAGACAGGTGACTCCAACAATCCTCATGCACCTGGAGCTACCGTTTTACTCATAGCCAACTTTCTCCAGGCTCCTACCTTGGCAGTGGTTATTTTTATCTCCCTTATTTTCACTGAGGGTATGAATTTTTCCTTGGGGGTACTGGAGAGTCTCGTTGTAAATGACAGGGGTAAAAAAGAATCAAGGATTTAGGGAATTAGGAAGGAGCAGGATCTGGGGAACTAGGGTGGAGACAGTAGGCTTAAACCCATCCCAGAGCAAAGTCAAAGGGTGCTTGAGGGAATAGCAGAGACAAAAGCCAAATGTGCAGGCTTCTATCCTCTTGCCAACACAGTCTCCAAACCCAGGGACTTGGAGTCTCCTCCCCTCTTATCCTCTTCTATTCTGTCATCTCCAGCCCAGGGCATCCAGCCAAGAATTCTTGACCTCACCCCTTCCCGGATAACGCTGGAGGGCTCTAAGTGGCGTGTAGGCCAGGAAGGGAAGAGCCAAAGAAAGGAAGGGGTACACCTCCTACCTAACCAGTCTGCCCAGATCTCCAAGCACCCTTTGGCGGGACCCCCTGCTCCCACCGTTTCAGGCGCTGGAGGAGCCCACGGGAGAAAGGTGAGGCGCATCTTCTGTGTCTGGCCTCGCACCCCCATCTGCGTCCCAAGGAGGGTGAGGATTTGGCGTGAAGGGCAGAGCGGCTGGGGCATCTCTGGCCCCCGCCTCCCCCACCCCCAACCCCAACTCAGGCTGCAGTCTCTCCTCGTTGTAGCAGAGCGAGAGCAAAGGGACGGGCAGTAAAGATGAGTGATGGCGCGGAGACAAGCAGAAATACACCATCATGAAAATGCTAATGACTCCTTGCTCTCTTTCTTTATGGTTGGAGTAATACAGACTTCAATCATAAAAACAATCTCCCAACATTTTAATGGGCTCCATCATGCCCGCACTTGTCGGTATATTTGAAGAATAAATCACCCTCCCCGCTCGGAATGAATTCGCTGTCAAACTCGGCTCCCTCGGAGAAAATGGATGGGGAGCGAGGATGGAGGTTGGGGTGTGTGTGTGTGTGTTGGGGGGGTCCTTTCCCTAACTCCCTCCTACACCGTTCTTTACACTGCATCCTGCTTGGGAGGAGGGGGCAATCGGGAATCCGTGGAGCTGAGCCCAAGGGAGGGTTTGGGGCAAGAGAGGGCAGGGCCTGAGAGATTCACCAAGGAGAAGCCGCCCCTTGGATGCACGAGGGATAGAGAAAGGGGCAGGAAGTGGGGCGGCTTTGGACGGAAGGGAGATGCCAAATCTTGACATTGAACGAATGCAAAGACGATACAAACAGCATACAAATCCGCATTATTTCTGCGTTATGTGGTCGGATTTCATCCCGACTAGGCCCCGGGCAGGGGCGCTGAGGGCGAAGGGAAAAGCTCGGGAGATCCCCTTGGGAATGGGGGGGGCAGGGGGGCAACAACGGCCCAGGCGTCCCGCTCGAGCTCGCAGGTCTCGGCGCCGCAGCCACAGGTCCGCCCTGCGGAGACCAGGCCCCGGGATCCTCATCTCCATCCAGGTGGCCGTCGGCCAATGAAAACTGGGGATGCGCCCACCGCGAGCAGCCAATCCCGTTAAGGCTGAGCCGCGCGGCCCCGCTTAATTGCATCTTGATTGGTTGTGGTGTTGCTAGGCAGAAATGGAGTCCTGGAGATTGATGCGGGCAGGACCGAGGAGGCAGGTGGGTATGAAAATACCTGGAAACCCAGACTCCCGGATTGACATTTTTCTTCCCGATCTCCTGTATTCCTAAAGGACTGATGGGGTCAGGGGGATGACTCTCCGATTTCTCCTCCGCTTGAGTGGGACGGAGCCAAATAGTTCTATGTGCCTCCACCCCCACCCCCCAAACGCCTTCAGAGAAATCTGCCTATTTCCAGGATCCTCTAATCCGAAAAATCCCCAAGGGTAGTTCAACCTCGCGCTCGGTCTTCCCACTCAGTCAGTCCTTTCTGGGACCTGCCTTCAAGACTTTCCGGCTGGGGCTTAGGGCAAATATTCCCGGAAACGCTCGGGAAGTAGAGAAATCTCGTCCCACGTTTTTCCTTCGCCCAGGGAGACTCGGGGCACGAGGAAGCCCTACCTCCGGGCTGCTCCACCCTGACCCACCGAGGGGCCCGTGGGTCCTGCGCGGGGTGCGGGCGGCCACCCCCCACCCCCCACCCCCGACCCCCGCGGGGCTGCGCAGCTGCAGGCCCAGGCGCGGCCTCGGCGCCCTCATTTGCATCCACTTGCACCGCCCCGGGCCCCCGCCAGCCCGCTCCTGGGGTTCCTCTGGCTCCGCGGGCCCCGCCCGGCGCATCCCCGCCCTCCCCACGTGCACCCCCCCGTACCCCCGCCCCGCACAACCCCACCCTCTCTCCCCGTGCACCCCCGCGCATCCCCGCCCTGCCCCGTGCACCCCCGCCCTCCCCACGTGCATCCCCGAGCATCCCCGCCCTCCCCACGTGCACCCCCGCGCATCCCCGCCCTCCCCCCCCGTGCACCCTCGCCCCGTGCACCCTCGCGCATCCCCGCGCTCCCCCCGGTGCACCCCCGCGCAGCCCCGCGCAGCCCCCCCCCGCTGGAGCCCGGGCGCCACGGCCTCGCGGGGAGGCCGGAGCCGAGCGCGAGCGGCCGCGGACAATATGCCGCCGTTTAAGTCCGAAGGCGCGCCGGCCGCCGATTGTGATGTTAATTCGGGGATGATTTAGGGGGGCGGGGGGGGGGCGGGCCGCCTCTCCGTCAAAGTGCTGTCCGGGGGCTTAATATTTGTAATTGAAGCTGATGAGGACTCCGTCTCTGTTTCCACTGATAAAAAAAGGCAGGGAGGGAAAAAGTGCAACTAAATTATGGGGCCGGGAGAAAAACATGATTAATCAAAGGTTTGAACTGTCGCCGTGTTCGAGGCCCAGTAAATCTCGCCCGGCCGGGCCTGCGGAGCCCGGAGGATAAATCTGAGCCGCCCGGCGCCCGCCGCCCCTTTCTGTTTGCCTCTCGGTTAGCACGTCAATTAATTCGATAATTGGATTTGAAGAGATGTCAGCGGATTACCGAGGGGGAGCGGGAGGAAGGGGCCCGGGATGGCGAGGACAGAGGCGAGCCCGCCCTGCCCGGCCCCCGCCCCTCCCCGCACCTCCCCGCACCTCCCGCGCCGCCTCCTCCAAGCTCTGCCCGGTTTTCTGCAAAGTCTGCCCTTGGCCCTCGACTGCCTCCTCCACGGCTCCGGCTCCGCTCTCCGCTGGCAGCTGCAGGGTGTCCCGGCCTGAAGTGTCTGCAGTTGTTCGTGGGTCTGTTCCTAAACGGAGTTTAACTCCCTGGTCCCTTCCTCTGATGCACCCCGTCTGACCCAGAGTCTGCCCCCAGAGATTGGGGCTCCCGGAAAGGCAGAGACCAAAACTGCTTTCGGAATCCCTTCCCCCAGGGGTCAGAGCAGGACTTTTCTCATCTCCCCCAAGCGCCTCTCACACACACACATTTAGAATACTAACCTATAACCAGAGCTACTCTCTGCTTACGGAAAACACCTTTAGAAGCAAATAACATACACCTGGCCCAGGACCCCAAGCCAAGGTCACCAGGCTGCAACCTGACATAGAAGCAGCTGCTTCAAAAATTCAGTCTTTTAGTAACTTCAGGAGGATTCCCCCCCCTCCCAAAAGTGGACTCATCTCCTAGAAGGAGAGTGATTTTTTTTTTTTATTTTGCTCCATTTTTTTGTTTTGTTTCGGAGGGTTTTGTTCTTGTTTGTTTTGGAAGTGATCTTGATTTGATATTTGGGGGTATGGTAAGGTCAGATGAGAGACGATGTGTGCCTGCCATTCTGTGTGTGTGACACAGAGAGAGAGAGAATGGGGGGGGGGTAGATTATTCTTTAGTAGGCTTTTGTCCGTAGTCTCTGCAGAATTTTATGCAGAGCTGAAGATTGGAAAAAAAAAAAAAAAAGCCTACAGGAGAACCATGCAAATGATTCTGGAAAATGACAAAATGAGATTGGAGGCTAGGGAAGGTGGTGAGGGCAGGGACATAAAGGCCATCCTGCCAGGTTGGCTGGTGTTAAAGGAGCCCTAGGAAAGCACACTAGCAGGCACCCCAATCAGAGGCTGCCCTCGTGAGCAGAACCCACAGCTACTCTTGGTACCCAAACAAGGGAGATTAAGGAGAGAGGGATGAGCCAAATAATAACATGAGGGGTACAGCAAACCAATTTTTATGTAAGCACACTAATTTAGAATACTGACTGATGCCAGCCAACCATGCACACTTGTTGAGAGAATTACTAGCCTTTGTCTACACACGTAGAAGGCAAAAATCCCACTAGGAAGGGACAAAATGCAGGGTCTCGGTAGCGTCCATTTCCACGCACAGGCTCCTAAGAGAAGTCAACTTTCGCCTGCTCTTCCCTGTTACCTGGCTTCAACCTATGGCCCTTGTAGGTTAAGCTCTAAACCCAGAAGTGAACTGGATCGACCGCCTGCCCTTCCATCATAGCTTAGTTTTAGCCGTGTGATCTCTGAAGCCTTCCTTGATAGCAAGCATCCTGAATGCTGGAAAATGCTTTCATTTAAACCTAGCAATTGGAGGATGGAGTCACAGAAAGAATTTGGGTTCAGGGGTCCTTCTGCAGCTCTCTATGCTCCCCATCAGCCAAGACTTTCATGAAGCCATCAAAATCTTTGTATATAACTTACCAAAAAGGGTAGCCATCTCATGAATGACAGTACCACAAGGTGCCCCCGATACCACAAGGAGGTGAAAGGTGATATGTAAGGGATCACCACAAGACTTGGGCGGTTGAGGCTGATAGAGCACAGGACTTGAATTCAAAAGAATAGGCCTTAAGACCCGTGTGGTCACCATTGAACTATGTGATCAGAAGGAGCTGATGACCAAAGAGCTGAAATGACATCTGCAGGTCACACAGCAAGCAAGAGGCAGGGCCACTCAAGAGCTCAGTTCTTGGGGCACCTTGGTGGCCTAGTCAGGTAAGCATGTGATTCTTGATTTGGGCTCAGGTCAGGATCTCAGGATCTGGAGATTGAGCCCCACATAGAGCCCTCTGCACTCCGCAGGGGAGTCTCCTTCAGGATTTGCTCTCTCCCCCACTCGTGTGATCTCTTGCTCTCTCTCTAAAATAAATAAATAAATCTTAAAAAAAAAAAAAAAAAAGGAACCCAGTTCTCCACTGTCCCAATTCATTATGTAGACAACACGGTGTGAAATCACACTCCCTGGATTCAAGTCCTATCTTTTTTGCTCAGCAGTTGCCCCTCAGTTTCCCCCTGTGTAAAGTAGAAATAATGATTGTACAGCTTCATAGAGTTGTTGTTAGGATTTAGATAATTCATATAAAGAAACCACTACACCTAGCACATCATAAGCATCCAATACTAGCTGCTGTCATTATGATGATGGACACAGTTCTCATAACTCACCAACCTAAATGAGGCAAACTGGCAAAAGGTATTCACCGGTGCCTGTAAAATGCTTTGTGATTTAATCACCAGGCCTTAAGGGAAGCAGGGAACACTGCCTTGAAAAGACTATCTGTTCTGATGACTCCAAAAACCACTTCTCCCCTCAAAACATTCTTACACCTTTAAGTCTGCCAGAACCAAGTCCATAGGGGAGGGTACACCTGGAACAGCTGTATCGGGAATCATTATTCAGTTATTCATTTGTTCCCTTGTTGAATGCCTGCTTGAAAAGAAGCATGGTCCCTCAATCCAGCAAACCTATACTGAGCACCCATTATGTGTGCAACACATTTATAAGCAGTTATCAAACCATGAATCGTTCATTATTAGCTCCTCTAGTGAAGGACATATGTATATATGTGTATATGTGTATGATCAATACAGATACATATAAAGAAAATGTTTTATATCCCCAGCACCTAACACGGCTCAGGCACATGGGAACACAATAAATGATATTGAATGAACACACAGATACAGACAAATGGGAAATGTTAGAGAAGTAGAAACAGTTCCTTTCCTTAATAAGCTTAAACTCTAAATAGGGAAACAAAAATTAAAAATAAATTTTCAAAAATAAATGGGAGACAAGACAGGAAAGGGTCAGAGAACAATAGAAGACAGAGAACACATTAAGACTGTGAATGAGGGCAGCCAGGGTGGCTCAGCAGTTTAGCGCCGTCTTCAGCCCAGGCCCTGATCCTGTGGGCCTTGGATCGAGTCCCACGTCAGGCTTCCCACGTGGAGCCTGCTTCTCCCTCTGCCTGTGTCTCTGCTTCTCTGTGTGTGTGTCTCTCATGAATAAATAAAATCTAAAAAAAAGACTGTGAATGAGTTCTAGGTGATATAAATTAGGAAGAGCTCAAGGGAAGGGGGAAGGTGGTGGGAAGGGATGCTCAATATGAAGGGAGTGGAGGGGCCCCTGGGTGGCTTGGTCAGTTAAGCACCTGACTCTTGGTCTCAGCTCAGGTCTTGATCTCAAGACTGTGAGTCCAAGCCCTACACTGGGCTCCACGCTGGGCCTGGAGCCTACTTAAAGTGAAAGGAGTGGACCTGACATAAAGAATAGAATTTAAAATGGCTGAGGAGAAAAAGGGCATTCCAGCTGCAGGCGTAGCAAGAGTGACAGCAGGTGGTAAGAACCCACGCATGTTCAGGACCGATACACGATCGGTTCGGAAAGGTCAGTCTCTGTACCTGAAAGACAGGATCTACACGTGTTTACAACCGTGCGTGTCTCTGATGATGTTCCTGGTCACCAGAAAAATGATGTTTGGATTTCCTATTATTTTAGATTATTCCCATCTCCTTCCCCTATCTTAACCTGAAAACCAAGTAAACAGCTGCTACCGTCAGCAAAACAAACAGATTGTAAAAGCAATTAAGCCTTCACTGGTTCTCATTTATCTGCATACAAGACAACTTACTTTTCCTCCTTCTCCCACATGGTCCCAGCCTGAGACGGGATTGTTACTGCCTAGATTATGACTCTCTCCTTCATCAACAATTTTTTTCCCCAGACCCACTCCTCCCAGACAGCCTCGCCTGAAAAAAACTTCGCATTTCTTCCCCAACCTCCACGGCTGCTTTGAGGAAAGTGTGGTGATGTGTGGAAGGAAAACGACGTGAATGAGTGGTTGTTGTTAAATCCCGGATGCTTTGTACACATTAGCGTAGTTATTCTCACAGTAACCCCCGTGAGGGAGATATTATTATCCCCACTTTATAAGTAAGAAAACTGAGGCTCCAAGAGTTTGCCCAGATTCAAAAAAGAGTTAATATCAGAATAGGGATCTGAGCCCAGTCTACGTGATTCCAGAGTCTGTGCCCTGCGACCTGGCATAACGGACCTCTACCCTGGACGCCTGTTCTAGATGGTCTCCTCCTCCAGAGTTAGGATAACTTAAGGCCAAGGGGAAATGCCTCCCCCATTCTAACCCACCCTCCAGTTGCCAGAATCCCTTGCCAAGCGGCCCCAAGCCCATTTCCAGGGCCTCTTTCTGAGTCCAATCTCCTAAAAGCACAGAAGGAGCTGCTAGAGGAACATCACTAACGCTGTTGGCCTGGAGAGTGGATGGAGCTTAGATGTGTGACTGTACTGAGCACACGCTTTTGTGTGAGGCCCCTCTGGTAGTAGGACAGAGCCAAGCATGGAAAGAGAACCCCAAATGTCAGATTAGGGACTAGAAGAATCCCAGAATCCTAAATACAAATCTTCCAGTTGGTATTGACATAGTTGTCAAGAGGGTAGAACGTGTTTTAACAGTTTGTTACCTTTGATTTATAACTTTTTTTTTTTATAACTTTTACATATTTA
Organism: Canis lupus familiaris; assembly: GCF_011100685.1. Taxonomy (NCBI): domain Eukaryota; kingdom Metazoa; phylum Chordata; class Mammalia; order Carnivora; family Canidae; genus Canis; species Canis lupus. The sequence goes on along the minus strand of NC_049248.1, from coordinate 45,092,530 downwards.
GACATTTGGTATGTAGGCCTATATATTTTTATACTGCCCTGAGCCCCCCAAAGTATTAGGGGTAAGCCTGTTCGTCTCATAGTGATGCTGACCCCTTTCCTCTTGCCCTTTTCATTCTGTCCTTTTTTTAAAAAAATATTTTATTTATTTATTTATTCATGAGAGACACAGAGAGAGGGAGAGAGAGGCAGAGACACAGGCAGAGGGAGAAGCAGGCTCCATGCAGGGAGTCTGATGTGGAACTCGATCCTAGGACTCCAGGATCACACCCCGGGACCACTCAGCTGAGCCCCCCAGGTGTCCCTCCATTCTGTCCTTTATGCCTAGAAAGCCCCTAGACTTGCCCACCAAGCAATATGTCCCTCTTCATTCTCATAGCTTCCCAAATCCACCTTTCACCTAAAACTTTTCCAGTTGACCCCCGAAGGAAGTGCTGGTTTCCTCCTCTTGCCTGTCCTTTCACAGCTGCCAAGACTTCTGCTGTTCCTAGCTGAAGACAATGGAACTAACTTACCTGTATGCCTGTAGTCATTTTACTGTCTCCCTATTCTTCTGTCCTTTATGTCTGGGAGTCTCCTGGTGGCCTACAGAACCATGGACCACAACCCTGTCGTACCCTCTATAAAGAAATATTGGGGAAGATTCTTGTTCTTAGATGAGCTCCCAATCTAATATATAAGGCGGGCCTAGGGGATCCCTGGGTGGCGCAGTGGTTTGGCGCCTGCCTTTGGCCCAGGGCGCAATCCTGGAGACCCGGGATCGAATCCCACATCGGGCTTCCGGTGCATGGAGCCTGCTTCTCCCTCTGTCTCTCTCTCTTTCTCTCTCTGTGACTATCATAAATAAATAAAAATAAAAAAAAAAAAAAAAAAAAAAAAAAAAAAAATAAGGCGGGCCTAGTGGCTCAGGCAGGGTTGGAAGACAGAACCAGGGTTATCTAGATGGTGGTTTCAGTTTCATTTTTATTTTTATAAGTAAGCTCTACCCTCAACATGGGGCTTGAACTCACAACCCAGAGCTCAAGAGTTGCATGCTCTACCCACTGAGCCAGCCAGGTGCCCCTTCAGTTTCATTTACTGTGTTGGATATAAAGGGAGTAGAACTTAGAGAGGTTAGATTCATGCAGGACTATGGGTACAGGATCAAGGTTAGAGAAAGATCAGCCTTAGGATCAAGGTTAGAGGCAGCTCCTAGGTTGGAGAGCCTATCAGGTTGGTTCCTAGAATGTGGAGATGGAAGAGGACCAGGCTTGGGAGAGAGCTGGAGAATGGCACCACTCAGTGACCCAGACCAGAAAACCAAGTGCCATTTTCATCTCCCCTTCTCTTTTATCCCCCATAGTAATTCCTGAGGCCTATCAGTTCTTCCTTCTAAACCTCTTGAGGGACGCCTGGGTGGCTCAGTGATTGAGCGTCTGCCTTCAGTCAGGGCGTGAACCCAGGGTCCTGGGATAGAGTCCCACATTGGGCTCCCTTCATGGAGCTTGCTTCTCCCTCTGCCTGTGTCTCTGTCTCTCTCTGTGTATCGAATGAATGAATGAATGAATGAATGAATAAATAAATAAATAAATAAAATCTTTAAAAAACTAAACCTCTAGAGTTCGGTCTACTTCTCTCCATTCTCACTATCATCTCAGAGCTCAGGCAACAACTATCTCCTACCTGGATTTTTTTCTTTTTAAGATTTCATTTTTAAGTAATCTCTACACCCAATGTGGGGCTCAAATTCACAACCCTGATATCAAGAGTCGCATACTCTACCGACTAAGCCAGCCAGTTTCCACTCCCAGCGGGATTTTGACAACAGACTCCTATTGCATACCATGTCCCCAGTGCCCCTCGTCTCACCCATTCTCCACACTAGAGCTAGAATGATCTTTCTAAATTGCAAATTTAAAATGCAGGATCTTTAGGGCACCTGGCTGTCTCAGTCAGTGGAGTGTTCAACTTTTGAGCTCAGGGTCATGAGTTTGAGCCTCACATTGGGTGTAGAGATAACTAAAAACTAAAAATAAAATAGAGGTACCTGAGTGGCTCAGTGGGTTAAGCAGCTGACTCTTGGTTTTAGCTCAGGTCATGATCTTGTGGTCATGGGATGGAGCCCCACAGCAGGCTCTGCATTCAGCACAGAGTTGGCTTCAAATTCTCCCTCTCCCTCTCCCTCCAGCTCTTGTTCTCTCTCTGTCTCTCAAATACATAAATAAAAACGTTTTAAAAATCTAAATAGGGGATCCCTGGGTGGCGCAGCGGTTTGGCGCCTGCCTTTGGCCCAGGGTGCGATCCTGGAGACCCGGGATCGAATCCCACGTCGGGCTCCCGGTGCCTGGAGCCTGCTTCTCCCTCTGCCTGTGTCTCTGCCTCTCTCTCTCTCTCTCTCTGTGTGTGACTATCATAAATAAATAAATAAATTTTTTAAAAATCTAAATAAATAATGAAAATAAAATTATAAAATAAAATGCTAGAGTTTCCTCACTCTTCTGTTTAGATGACTCCTTGCTACCTTCTGGATAAAATTCAAATGTCTTAGTGCCTTAGCTTGATTGATGCTCAGGATCCTTCAGGACCCAGCCACTAGAACCAGTCTCACCTCTCTGCACCCTGCTACACTTGCAACTGTTCATTCTGGCCACATTGAATTACTTGGCCTTTGTGGAAGAGACCATGTAACCCCTCATTTCAAAACCATTATATTTACTGCTCCTTCTCCATTGAACATCCTTCTCTTCCCTCCCAATGCAGGTCCTCCATGTGAGTCTTAAATGTTACCACCTCCTGGAAGCCTTCCTTGACTACCAGTTCTCAGGACTGGGATGCATTCCCTCCCTATGTGTTTTCATAGCATCCACTGTCTACCCCTCTTACAATACTACTGCACCAGGTTGAAATTATTTGCCTTTTAATTCTTGGTAGTCCTGGATAGACTATTAACTTTTTAAGGCCAAGGACTCTATATTATTCACTGTTCAGTCATTTATGAAATTTCTGCTGACAGCCTACTATGTACCAGACACTGTTGCAACTGCTGAAGTTATAGCGGTGAATAAGGTCCTGGCCCAGTGGGGCTTATCTCCTAGTGGGGAAAAAATCAATAAAAGAAAAATAAATAAAACAATGGTAAGTGGTAAAAAGAAAAATAAAAGAAGAAAGGAGCCAAAGAAGGGAAGGTAGCAACTATTTAGATGGGGTAGTCAGGAAAGGCTTCTCTGAGAAGGTACTATTTGAAATGAGACCTAAATGAAATGAGAGTGAGTATAATCTGGGAGAAGAATGTTCTGGGCATAGGAAATAGCCAAGATGGTGTGTCTGAGAATCAGCAGGAACAAGCTGAACCCTGGAATTTTTTCTATGAACACTGGAAAAGTAAGGGGGGGGTGGTTAAGTTGCATTGTCTAATGTACATTTTAAAAGATCACTTTAGGACACCTAGGTGGCTCAAGGTTGAGCATCTGCCTTGAGCTCAATTTGTGATCCCAGGGTCCTGGGATGGAGTCCTGCGTTGGCCTCCCCCGCAGGGAGCCTGCTTCTCCCTCTGCCAGTGTCTCTGCCTCTCTCTCTGTGTCTCTCATGAATAAATAAATAACATCTTTAAATAAAATAAATAAAAGATCATTTTAGCTACTTACTGTGTGGAGAGTAGACTGTAACAAAAATAGATTGTGGAGTTCGGGGAGAACAGATAGGAAGCTATTGTAGTGATCTAGCAAGAGATGTCAGTAGCTTGGACCCAACTAGATTTTGGAAGTGGTAAGGGGTGAGTAAATGTGGGATATATTTGTATTCTCATGGTCCAGCATGCTGTCTGGCTAGACATTCAATAAATATTTGATGAATGAATTAAGAATGAATTAATCCAACTAAACGAGGACTCTGAGCTGGAACTGAAATCGTCCATCCTTTAAGCCTTTACTAAAATGCCAACCCCTCTACGAACTAGAAGTAGATAGTTGGCACTAACAAAGGATCAGAACTAGGCTATATATATTTGTTAATTTCTAAAAAATCAATAGGG